>NW_006921617.1:12655985-12669575 GCF_000298275.1 Orycteropus afer afer | reverse complement strand
AGTGCCTAAGGCACCTGACTGCTAACCAGAAACCTGGCGGTTCAAACCCATCAGCCACTCCTCGGAAGGAAGATGGGGCAATCTACTTCCGTAGTGATACGGAAACCCAAGGAGGGGTCGCTATGAGTCGGGTCTGACTCGATGGCACATAATAACAACAACAACAAATGCTACCAGAGCTCATAAAACGAGGTACCACCAACTCAGTAACAGTGTTTTATGGCAGAGATAAATGAAGTAACATTTATTTAAGATTCTCTTGGAAAGAAAATTTATACCACGGATTTTATATATAACCAAATGGACTTTAAGTATGAAAGCTATGTACACTGCTGCAAAAGGCACAAGGAGGCCACATGTTTTGACCTCCTCTAATCCCACAGGAGGAAGACAGAATTACCATCAATAGCCCAAGGCCTATTCCTGCCAGGCCAGACATGCTGCCTCCCCGCTCCAGCCCTTTCTCCAACCAAATCTCCCAAAGCACCCACCACATCTCTCCTGGGTTCGATATTTCTCTGCAGTGGCCACACAGAACTCACGGATTACGGGGTTTATTAGCAAGCACCAGGCTACAACTCAAGTTCAGGAAGAACGCTCAGTCTCTCTCCCAGCCCACCATCCCTCAGCCAATAGTCTCTCACAGTCTCCCTCCCAACAGTGCTTGTCCCTTCAGCAATGTGCGTCTCTTGCGTTTCTTTCCCAGCAGCGCGTGTCTCTTTCAGGAGCACGTGTCTCTTGCAGCAGCACGTCTTCCTCAACCAGCAGTCAGAGAGAGTTCTGCCTCTAGGAGGCCTCCTTTTGAGCCTGGCAGTGTGGTCAAACTAGCCAGTCACAGCACCAGAACTCTAAGCACCTGAGAGAGAATAGGAACCTCCCAGAACATTGATTTGTGCCACTCCCAACAGAAATACTCCACGTGGATAACATTTACAATCAGGAGCTCCTTAGTTGCTCATTCCACTACCGAGTTTACAGTGACTTATGGGTAGAAAAGCCATACCAAGTAATTTACTATACTGCAACTGCTTTGAATGTATTAGAACTCAGTGCATGTTGTTCACAGGAACGTTTTTTAAGTAATCTGTATAGATAATGAATTTCAGATAACCAAAATGACTGTAGAGATATTAACTTAAGGACTAGTGGTGAGCATTAAATATGTATTTATTTGTATAACTCAGATTAAGTGATAGTTATGAGGCAAAGGATAGTGTATATATAGGCATTGTATGTTCCAATGGCTGGTACAAGTGCTTAACACACTCTGCCACTAACTGAAAGGTTGTCAGTTTGAGTCCACTTGAGTTGCTTCATAAGAAAAGTCTGGTGGTGGTCTACTTCTGAAAAATCAGCCATTAGAAACTCTGGTAAGCATGGTTGTACTTTTATCATACATGGAGTTGCCATGAGTTCCAGTTGACTTGGTGGTAACTGGTTTTATGTGCTCTAACAATGTAGACAAAGTATAGCTATTAAAAATGGGCCAGGAATGGAGAAAGCATATGAAAGTTTTAATAAGCTGTCTTATTGTGTCTTTTAGTTATTGATTGGTACTAAGTACTTTTTATTTTAAATCGAAATATTATAGAGGAAGAATAAGAGAAAGAAGACCTTAGTGATTAATTTCAGTGTTGTTTATAGTTGAGAACCAATACACACTATATATTTCTTAAAAAAAGGGAACAAGTGTTATTATAGAGGTATTATATAGTGGGATTAGGGTAAACATAGCTAATAAGACAATATGAACTTTGTATTAAAAAAATATAAGGGTTAACAATGAAATATAAAGAAAGTGTTAGCTGTATAGAGGTGGAATAGGATAAAGAAGACAAAAGTAGAAGGGAGACTTCTTTGAATACATCTTATTTTGTAAACTTGGTTTTAAACCACCTACATATTTTATAAAATTCTAAAACAAAATTAAGTTTTAAACGGAAGTTCTAAAAATGATAAATAAAATAGAACAAATGAAGCCTAAATTTTTCCAATTGGCATAACTGTACAAGAAATTTTAAGTGATTTTTAAACATAGTAATTTCTCTTTATATCTTTATTATAAGAATATACCCCAAACAACTATGAGGAAAAAGCAGTCTTTAGCAATTTTCAGAAATTTTATTGGTAGTCTTGGTATTATTATTCTGAGAATGTTATGTGGGTAATGTGGCAAAAAAACCCCAAATAAGTATCGTGTGATAATTCCAATTCTCTTATCCCCAGTGACTTTAAGAACTAGAATGTTATCATGGGAAAAGGAAGTACAGACATAATATAGAAGCGATGAAATAAAAACCCAAAGTCTTGTATTTGAATTTGAATAGTGTTTGAACTCATGACATTTTATCTTTAAAAACAAAACCAAAGAAAGGTTCTCACTGAGCAATACTGAGGACCAAGAATAAAACAATACCAATTAAAGTATACCAGTCAGCAAAATTCAGATAGCAAGAAATTTTATAGGTCAAATGAACCTTGTTTCTTTGGGAGATAATTTCTAAAGGAACAGTATATTTTTATGGCCTTAATTTGGATTTTGGTTTAAACAAACTGAAAACAATTATATCATTTATAAGGTAATGGAAATTTGAACAATGAATATTATTTTATAATAATTTAGAATTATTGATCATTTTGAGTTGGTTGATGATAGCGTAGTATAGTTATGTAAAAAAAAAATTTGTTTTTCTCTCTTAGAAGTATATAATGAGATAATACAGGAGCACAGACTAGGTAGAGGAGTTAATGGGAAAAAAAAGTAGAGAAAGTGGCCTGATAGGGTTTGAGATCATGATGGAAAAACCCAACTGAAAATGTCTAATGAGAAGGTAAAACTAGAATTGTTTTTGGAGGGGAGCAGTGTGGTAGTTCAGTTTGTGTGTCAACTTGGCTGGGCCTGGTTGAGTCGCTGGGCAGCTGGATGTAGTATTCCCCATGATGAGACTGGTAATCAGTTCCATGGTGTAATCTACTGGGAGCAGCTGAGTAGCTCTCTTAGGGAATGTGGTCTGCTTTCTGTGCATAAGCAGAATCCTTGGGCAATGATCTCGAGCTTATGGCATGCTTGGACCCTGCATGTAGCCAAGTCGTTGTTCATCAGCCTGTTGTGCTCTGCTAACCTTGGGACGTACAATGGACTTAAATTAATGGCCCGCCGTGTAGTTTGTAACATTGGGACTGTGCCTTTTTACTTGTTAACCTTGGGTTTCAGCCTCAGCAGCCAGCAGCTGTCTGAGTGAAGAAACACCTCCACCTCCAGTGGGCTAGGAATAGGAGGCACAGCTGGACCCCAAGGTTGAGGGTCTTTTACTCAGCCCCTAGAGCCTGGCACTTTGAACTTGAACTTGAAGCCTCCAAACTGTAAGAGAATAAACTTCTGTTTGTTCAGCCATCTCATTGTTGTATATTCTTGTCAGAGCAGTGCTAGGTAACTAGAACAATCAGGGATGAACAGGGCTAAAGAGAAGTGTATTTTAGAGCCTTTTGGAATAAAGATGATTGTTGTTAAAGTGGATTAAATTTCCAAGAAAGAAGAGCAAAATACTAAGGAGTAAAAATTTGAGAGAATAAACCTATTTAGGGATCAGAGGAAGGAAGAGGAGCTAGTCAGTGGAGAAAAGGAAGGAACTGGCAGAAAGAGTAGAATAATCACATCTGGAAATCAAGGAAATAGTTTCAAAAAGTTGGGGTCAAATGCTGTGGAGAGGTTAAAGAGGGGGAAAACAGTCAAGGACAATCACTCTTCTGTATTAGGAAGTAAATATTGTTTATCAGTGTTGAAATGTCCTTCATCAATGTTCCGATATTGTCATTTGGTATTCTGTTGTGTTTAAGAAAATGGGTTTTGAACCTGAATTTGGAAGGGGCTAACACATTTCAGGGTTGCGAGTATTAGGTGAGTCAGTATATGTAAAGCTCTTAGAACAGAATCTGATATATGGTAAGACTGCTGCTGCTGCTTGTGATAATGCGTTTAACGGCTCTTTTTGTTACATATATTTAATAAGCATGCTCTTTCTACACTCATTTCTGTTTTGGAATCAAGAGTGATTCCCAAAAAGATTTAAACATAGGTGTGGCTGTGGCTCTTTTCAGATCAAGTGTTTTTCTCAGAAATTAGATTTTATTATTTTAGGCTAGATTGAGAATGGATTTTGTACTACGAGAGCTGCCAGTTCTCAAGATGCATTTTATAAGATAGCTTATTTTTAACTTTTAACTCTTCTTTTGAAGAGTTGAATATCAAAAAGCAAACTTCTATGAACTTGTATGAATAAGGTAGATTTTGTCATAATTTAGTTTTCCTTTTTCACTCTTGTGGAAGTATTTTATTTATTAAAATATTTGCTGGAGATACTTCTCAAAGTTTGTCCTTAATAAATAACCTGTTTGACTATGGCTATTTTTTAAAAGTTTTTTCATTAGGATCAAAGAAAAAATAACATTTTTAAAAAATAAAAACTTGTGATTGGTGTTAAAGTGTATAATTTGGACTTGGGAACATTAATCTAATTTATTTTTAAAGACTTTAGGTAAAGTTGGCCGAGTACAACAGATTTATTCAGACAGTGATTTAAAGGTGGAAGTTTGTGGAACATCTTGGACATATAACCCAGCAGCAGTTTCTAAGGTGGCATCTGCAGGATCAGCCATTAGTAATGCATCTGGTGGTATGTTTTTTGTGTTGTTCCCTTAAAAGTAATGTTTTACATTAGAACCTTTGCTAATTCCCAAATTCTCACATATAATGGTATATATATTCTTGGCTTTCTCTCAGATCATGTAGCTTCATTTGAGTGTTACTCACCTTTTAAATTTTGACTCAAGGGTTTCCTTCCCCCCACTCCCTTCCATATGTTGAACAACCCTTACTCTGGTATTCTGGTTGAGGCATTCCTTGGAAAAGTTCCATAAATAAGTGCTTTTTTCTTGAGTATATTAAGGGTTTCTCCACATCAGATCTGAGGTACCTGAAATTCAACCTTTAACTCTTAGTCAGAACTTTTCTTTTCTGCCAAAGAAATTTCACTGTCTTACAGTGCTTTATTTTTTCTTTATTTCCAACATTATTGCTAACAGATGGCTTTCTTCCTGGATGTTTTTATAAATCTGCCCCATTTCTTTCTCTTAAGTTACTACATATGCTACAATGCTGGGTGGTTGGATGGACTCACATCCTAAGTCTTTCATTTCTATGCTTCCAACTTCATATATACAGAATCAGTTTATTTTACAACAAATTATAAGTTACTGTATGTACAATGTCATCTGGAAGATAGAACCATTACTGTAAGTGGTAAGAAACGAAAGGAAAACATTGGATGACTTCCTTTTTGTGTGTTCATTTTTTACTACCTCTGCTCAATATCTTTCCTGCTATAATTTGCTAGTGTGCTTACAATTTCAATCAAATAGTGTTTATTTTTATATTTAGGCCAGATGTCATCACAGCAGGCTGCCTACATACAAATTAAAGGAGTGAGAGATGATTAAAATAACATACACTTGGTCTTTGTCACTTGCCTAACTTTGTGATTTTTTTTCTTTCCAATAAGTAGACCTTAAAATTAAGGAGTAGATTTTGGTAGCTTTTCTGTTGATCAGTGATATTTAAAAAATATCTTATGAAAGGGACTATGTAAACTCTTCCTTGGTTCGTTCTTGTTTTAGTCCAAACCAATCAATTGGCACGTGTTGAAGTATGTCATTAGCACTGAAGATGACCATTTCAACTAGAAATTGGTTTGTCTCTAAAGTATTTCCACAGAGCCTATCATGTTACTGTAAACTTTAACTTTACTTTTGAATCATAATCATCATCTGTTGAATTACTTTAAGGTCTGTAGTATTGAGTTCTGAGAATCACTGTGGTGTAATCGAAACCTGAAAGGAAGTTTGTATCACTGTGATAACTTCTGTCACAGTATATTGTTCATAATTTTTGTATGACTTCTAAATTTTGAACTATTTTTAGTAAGTAACTTGTACTGTTTCTAAAATTATAATTAAAAATGCTTGAATTGGAGAAAAGTTAGAATACATATGGGCTTGAATTTAATGCAGCTTTTTATACTAGTAATTATAACTCGTATGGGTGATTATATATAGCACAGTATAAAAACTAAAATTAATGGTAGAAATAATAAAGTAGGAAAAGTGGATATTCTAGGAATATATGTAATGCTTATCTGTTAGTAGTTATGGGTTGACATTTTCCTATAAGTAGTAGCTTTATTTGATGCTTTCCAGAAAGACTCTCCCAACTCCTGAAGAAATTATTTGAAACCCAAGAATCTGGTGACCTCAATGAAGAATTGGTTAAAGCTGCTGCCAATGGAGATGTTGCTAAAGTGGAAGATTTGCTGAAAAGACCAGATGTGGATGTGAGCATTTAAAAAATTATTTTGAAGTATATACAAAAATAGAGAAAATAGTATAATGAACCCTATACTTCAGCATTTATTAAGATATTGCTACATCAGTGATACTAAAATTTTGTCACATGGGCTTCATGTATTCCTTTTTTCTTGTTTTTCTCAGGTACTTTAAAACAGGTATCAGAAATCATTCTTCACTGTGTATTTCTAAATACGTTAACATTATCTGATTTAACACATAACTTTTTAAATTATGATCGGCAAAACTTACACGTTTCTGTATGTAAGGCTTTTAAGTGGTTAGTGTCCTTTTATGAAATTCAATGTGAATTTTTCTTATATAAATAGTATTACATAGTGTCTTTAAGTGTATTTTTAATAAATTTCATACATAATTTTCTGTCTTTTCAAAACATTTAATCTTTTTTCCTCCCTCCCTATGAAAGTTGACTCTTTCACAATTTATAATGTAGAGTAATTAGAAATCATGCATTTTGCATATCTTTACAGATTATGTTACAATTTTGCCATTCATACTGCAGTGGGGCACTTTGTTTCCAGTTTCTTCATCATTGGCTTTGCCAGTGATGTTTAGTGCTGGCTGGGAGATTATAGTTAGAGTGCCATAAGAGTTTAAAGAGCTGTTGCCATACCTTTGTATTTTTGGTTTTAAGTTTGCTAGATAGTTTGATGATCGATCTATAACTGTAAGGTATAAATGTCTTACTTGATATGTGCTCGTGGCATTTAGTCTTAATTAGAGAGAGATCAGTTGCAGCACCACAAAACAGACTGTTCTTAATCAGTTGTTAGATATGTCACATGTAGTTTGTTTTAGGTATTAAAGTAGCATATGATTTTTTGTGTTTAAAATAAGTTAGAATCAGGTTTCCTTTATAGTCAGTCAAACAGACTTATATTTTATTATACTTACTTATTTTTTTCAATTAGTCATTTATTGTTATGTTATTTTTAAGCAATATCATATATACTAAAAGTGAAAAGTGCTTATTTATGAAAAACAGTATCACTTCCCTCTCCACACCCATTTTCCCCATCTCCACAGGCAAGTACTTTTAGCTGATTTTTCCCCCCATGTTTGCCTCCACATTTTCCAATGATAGTCCTTGTATTATTGTTTGTAGATTTTTTTTAGGAGTTATCTTTTGATAGTATGGAAGCTGAGGATTCAACTTACTTTCACTACCTCCAGCCTACCCACACCATCCACGCATACTCATACTCTTTAATGTCTTAAAGTGGTTATATTGTAATTTTGTTTAGATCAGAATTAATTGTGCATTTTATTCTGCAAATGGCATTCCTGTCTTAGCTGTGAAGTTTAAATTGTATTTCCTGCATAAATTTTTGTGTAGTTCATTATTACCCTTTCTAAAAACAGATATAATTTATACACAGTAAAATGTAGAATACTTTTTGACAAACGCATGTACTCATATAATCTACACCCTTATGAATATGTAGAAGATTTTCTTCATCTCAGAAAAGTCACTTGTATTCCTTCCCAGTCAGTCCCCCCAACCTCAACAGAATTAAAATTTGGTTTTCTTTTTTTACCCCATTTGTTCTTATACTTAAAATTTTCCCAAACTCCTCTCTAATTGTGTCTGAATCTTCCAGGACATTCAGGCACATGAGATACGTATTCATTTCATCTTCTGGAAAACATTTCTCTGAGTGCCTTCTGATATGTTCTCTCTGGACAGATCGCCCTCTGCACTTAATGCCCATCATTCTGAGTTCTTTCACCTTGTTTCTATATTGGACTTCTTTGTTTTTCATATCCCCTATTTCCACATTTACTCTCTTTCATGAAGTGCACTGACTTGAGTAGCTTCTTGATAAAGGGTGTGGGGAATAGACCTTTTATGTCTGAATTTTTATGTTTTTTAACCTCACACTTTAATTTTGCGTAGGAATAGAATTCTAGGTTGAGAATTGTTTTCTTTAGAATAGTTCCATTGTCTTCTAATATCCAAAATGAAATTGCTGTTGAGAAGACCTCAGCCATTTTGATTCCTGATCCAGGTGAGCTGTTTTTTTTTTTTTTTTTTTTTCCTCTCAAGTATAAGGAACTCTCTCTCCTGTTTTTTTTTTTGCCAGTATTCTGAACGTGTATAATATGTACCTTGATCTTTTAAAAATCTACTAATGTTTGGGCCATTTTAAAGTGGAAATTAGATCTTCCATATCTGGAAATTTAATTATTTCATTAATGATTGTCTTTTCTCCATTTTCTCTGATCCTTGACTATTCCTCTAACTTTCTTATTATAAACACCCCTGCCCCGCCTTCTGGCAGAGTCCTTAACTTAAGCTTTTAATCCTTTTATGGTTTCTGCTATTCCCTCATCTTTTAATTTTCAAGGTTTTTGTTGTTGTTGTTATTGTTGTTCTCACATTTTTAAGTCATGATACTCATATTTAAAGGGTGTAATATCTCTTTCCTATTCAGGGTAGTTTTTGTTTGTGTTTTGTTGTTGTTTTTAACTTTTTTCGGCCCTGCTGAGTTTTTCTCTTTTTGCTATTCTTTTCCTTTGTTTGGGTTCTGTCTGTCAGATCAGAGGCCATTTCTCAGATGTTTGGTGATCCTTGATTATTCATTCATCTGTAAGAGTAGGCAGTGAAAAGCTAATTTGGAAGCTCTTCTGTCTGTAAGTGGTTTGTCACCTCTGGGCTTCACTGTAGGGTGATCTGGTTGGTTGTTTTCTTGAGTTACTTCTGGTATCAGTTACTAGTTCTCTCCTTATGGGCTGGCCTGGCTTCCTAGAGAGAGGTCTTGATAGAGATTATAAACCAGGCTGCCAGCCTATGAAAACTGACTAAGGGAAGAAGGCTTTGGTTCTTGAATTCAGCATGTAAGTATTTACATAAAATTTCTGTTTTTAATGCTATGGCCCATGCTCCATAGTATATAGTTCTGTACACTGGAGATTGTTTTACTTTTTCTAGAGAATAAACTTTCAGGTTTCTTTTAGGATGAGGGTGAGGCAGGAGCTCATCTATGAAGTGTGGGAGGGAGAGCAAGCCAGAGTTTAAATGCTTTTTAAACAGACTTTCAGCCAAGCCTTTTGTTTTTAGCATCTACTACCACATTTACCCCACCCCTGTCCAATTTGTTGTGCTGTGGTAGCTTGTGTGTTGCTGTGAGGCTGGAGGCTGTGCCATTGGTATTTCAAATACCAGCAGGATCACTCATGATAGACAGGTTTCAGTGGAGCCTCTAGACTAAGACAGACTCGGAAGATGGAAGGAGCCATCCATTCTCAAAGAATTTGCCAGTGCAAAGCTTAAGAATAGCAGTGAAACACTGTCTGATATAATACTGGGAAACTTTATGAAATAGTCCTGAAACATTGTCTGATATAGTGCCAAAAGATGAGTCCCTCAGGTGGAAGTCACTCAAAATACAACTGGGGAAGAGCTGCCTTCTCAAAGTATAGTTGACCTTAATGACATGGAGTAAGTCAAGCTTTTGTGACTTCCATTTGCTGATGAGGCATGACTCAAATGGGAGGAAACAGCTGCAAACATCCATTAATAATTGGAACTTGGAATGTACAAAGTGTGACTCTAGGAAATTGGAAGTTGTAAAAAATGAAATGCATAAAGATTAATGTTCTAGGCATTAGTGAGCAGAGGGGAGCTCTGGTTCCATAGTCCCTAAGGCACTTGACTGCTATCCAGAAGGCTGGCAGTTCAGAGCCACCAGCCACTCCTTGTAAGGAAGATGGGGCATTCTACTTCCGTAGTGATACTGCCTTGGAAACCCAAGGAGGGGTCACTGTGAGTTGGGGCTGACTTGATGGCACATAACAACAACAGTGAGTGGAGATGGACTGGTTTTGGCCATGCTGAAAGTAAAAATGACTTGATACCCTTACTGATGAAGAATAAAGACTACAGTCTGCACTATGGATTATAACTTACTATAGAAAAAATGAAAATCCTCACAACTGGACCAATAAGCAGCATCATGAGAAATGGAGAAAAGATTGAAGTTGTCAAAGATTTCATATTACTTGGTTCCAAAATCAACACCAATGGAAGCAGCAGTCAAGGAATTAGACGACATATTGCACTGGGCACATCAGCTGCAAAATTCCTCTTTCAAGTGCTGAAGAGCAAAGATGTCTCTTTGAAGAGTAAGGTGCATTTAACTAACTCAAGCCATCGTGTTTTCAGTAGCCCCATATGCATGTGAAAGCTGGACAATGAATAAAGAAGACTGATGAAGAATTGATGCTTTTGAGTTGTAGTGTTGGTGAAGAATACAAGTAGTACAGTGGATTTCCAGAAGAATGAACAGATCTGTCCTGGAAGTAGTGCAGCCAGAATGCTTCTTGGAAGCAAGAATGACCAGACTTCATCTTACCTACTTTGGTCATGTTGTCATAAGGGATCATTCCCTGGAGAAGAATATCCATGCTTGGTAAAGTAGAGGGTCAGCAAAAAAGGAGAAGGCTCTTAACGAAATGAATTGACACAATGACTGCAATGATGGGGTCAGGAATAGCAAGGATTATGAGGCTGGTGCAGGACCGGGCAGTGTTTCGTTCTTTTACATATAGGGATGCTATGAGTCAAAGCCGACTTGATGGCACTTAACAGCAGTAGCAACAACCACATTTACCCTTGTTTCCAGAGGTCATCAGTTCTGAGCTTTTGGAATTCACTGATAGAATGGTTGCTTCTAGGCTTTTCTCACTACAGGCTTAGATTTAAGCTTTCTTTGCTTAGAGAGTTCTACTTGTTCATCTGCTTTTCAGCTTCAGTGCCTATAAGTGGGTGTAGGTATATGTGTGAGCATGTCTCTGCTCTGTGTGTGTATGTGTATTTTCTGTTTTATTTCTAGATGTAGTTATCTCTGGGTTGAGGCTTAAAAGAAAAAGTGCTTTACTTTTGGTAAGGTTTCAGGAGGTAATGAACATAAATGTAGCTTATCCTTTAATGAAAATACACAAATATAGTATATATACATACTTTAAAAAATTTTAATACTGAACAACAGTCTTTTGCCTCATATCTACTTACCTTTCAGCTCTTGAGTTTAGCTTTCCTGTTTTTCATAGCATCCTGCTCTTGATTTTTAGATGAAAACTTTTTTTGAACATTTCTAATTGTTTTTTTTCCCTTAAGCTTTTCCCCCCGTCATTTGTTTCTTCCAGAATAATTTCCTTGCTTTTCTTTTCCCCAAGTTCTTCCATGTTATGTAATGTTTTGCAGTTTCTACATTCTTCCTCTTCTTTTTTTATCGTGCTTTAGGTGCAGGTTTACAGAGCAGAGTTTGTTTTACATTCAACATTACATGTACGTTTAGTTTCACTCGCCAATTTTCATCCCCAACCCTAACCCATTCTCCTCCCCTCCCTGCCCAGTAAAACCCCTCTCTCCTCTGCTGAGCCCTGCATTTCTTCTGTGTGAATGTTGCCCCTCTGGTGCCCTGTGGTTGATTGTTTCAATGGATGCATTTCTATAGAGTATGTGGGTACCTCACCCTGGGTTGAATGGTCTGCATGTACATCTTGTTTACTGTTGGGCTGAGAGCCAGCCCCTGGGAGTGGGTTTTATTTCAGGCCCAGAATGTATCTCAGGGGCATGGTATTGGCGGGGTCTCACTAGACGCCATCTGACCAGTAATTCTGGTCGTTACTGAGTTTTTGGATTTTGTTCCACGTTTATCCTCCCACTCTATCCAGGATCTCCAGATTTGATCCTTTTCTGAGTGGTTGGCATTGGTAGCTGGGCACCATCTAATTTGTCTGGTCTCAAGGACAGTCGTGTCCTAGGTCTGATTGCTTCCAAATGCCCTTGTTTGTTTGTTATTTTTTTGTACTCTTGTTCGCTTCCAATGATAGGAGACCGTTAGGTGCATCTTAGGTGGCCACTTGAAAGCTTTTAAGACCCCAGTCGCTATTCACCAATGTAGGGTGAGGAACAAGACTTTCATGTATTTTGTTGTGCCATTTGAGCCTGGTGTCCCCCAGTACTATGGTCCTGATTTGGTAGATCCGTTGGATCTCTTTCTCACAGTGTCTGGCTGTCTGTAAGGGATTACTCTATGTCTGTCTTCTGCTGTTTCTGTTAGGATTGCAGGTATTTTGTATCACTGGTATCTGTGCAAGATTACCGTCTGCTGAATCTGTCCTTGGTCTAGAGTGTACTCCTGTTCACTGATGCCCATCTGATCTTCTTAGATGTTTATAGCCTGGTGTTTGGTGTTGATGGTAATGCTGGTTGTGGATATACTGGTTGGCATTAATATCTGTTGTTTATATCTTATGTGCAGAGTTTGGTGTTCTCCCTTTTTCTAAAGCTATCATAGTGTCACAAACTCTTACTATACATCCCTCTCCTTACCAACATCAGCATGCTACCCTCAACTAGCCTGAAATTAATCCTTCCCCTTCCCTCCCCACCCTGGTAATCTACAACGTGAGTTCCCTTTCTCAAGCAAACCCTTCTTTGTTTTTTTACAGTAATGGGCTCATACAGTACTTGTCTTTCAGTGATTGATTTATTTCACTCAGCATAATGTCCTCCAGGTTCATCCACATTGTGAGATGATTTGTGTATCCCTCATTGTTCTTTAATGTAGCCTAGTATTCCATTGTGTGCATGTACCATAATTTGGTTATCCACGTATCCGTTGATGGGCATTTAGGTTGTTTTCATCTCTTTGCTATAGTGAATTGTGCTGCATTGAATAGGTGTGCATATGTCTGTTCATGTCCTGTCTCACACTTCTTTAGAGTATATTCCTAGTAATGGAATTGCTGGGTTAAACGGTATTTCTATTTTCAGTTTCTTAAGGAAACACCATGCTATTTGCCACAATGGTTATACCTTTTTACAGTCCCACCAGCAGTGTACAAGAGTTTCAGTCTCTCCGGAACCTCACCAGCATTTGTTATTTTCTGTCTTGTTGAACTTTGCTGTTACTGCTGGGGTGAGATGATATCTCGTTGTTTTGATTTGCATGTCTATAATGACTTAGTCCTGGAGGACTAAGGGGCACCTGACACAGCTATGGTATATGCCTGTGAGAGCTGGACAGGGAATAAGGAAGACCAAAGAAGGATTGATGCTTTTGAGCTGTGGTGTTGGTGAAGAATGGTCAAAGTACCATGGACTGCTAAAAGAACTAACAGGTCTGTCCTGGAGGAAGTGCAGCCAGAATGCTCCTTGGA
>NW_006921617.1:12651259-12655455 GCF_000298275.1 Orycteropus afer afer | reverse complement strand
CATTCTGGGTTATGTTTGATAGTCTATTTATGCAGTAAATCGGGACTCTAGATTTGCTCCTGTTTTATCTTTGGTTAATTTTATAGTTTTGGGTTTTACATTTAAGTCTTTTATCCAGCTTGAGTTTGTTTTTGTTATGGGGTGAGGTATGGGTCTTGTTTCATTTTTGTGCGAGTGGATATCCAATTTTGCCAGCACTATTTGTTAAAGAGGCTGTCTCTTCCCCATTTAATGGGTTTTGGACCTTTGTAAAAGATCAGGTGCCCGTACACGGATGGGTCTATTTCTGGACTTTGATTCTGTTCCGTTGGTCAGTCTGTCTATCATTGTACCAGTACCATGCTACATTGACTACTGTGGCTGTATAGTAGGTTTTGAGATACGGGAGCAAGAGACCTCCCACTTTGTTCTTCTTCAGAAATGCTCTGCTTATCTGAGGTCTCTTTCCTTTCCATATGAGGTTAATAATTCGTTTTTCCATGTCCTTAAAAAATTTTGTTGTTAGCTGGATCTGGATTGCATTAAATGTGTAGATTGGTTTAGGTAGTATGGACATTTTCACAATATTCAATCTACCTATCCATGAACAAGGCAAGTTCTTCCATTTGTGTAGAGCCCTTGTCATCTCTTGTAGCAGTGTTTTATAGTTTTCTTTGTATAGGACTTTTGTGTCTCTGGTGAGGTTTATTCCTAGATATTTTATCTTTTTAGTAGCTATTTGTTCTGGTAACCTAGTACCACTCTGACAAGAATATACCACAAATGGGATGCTTGAACAAACAGGAGCTTATTATAGTTTGGAGGCTTTAAGTCTGAGTTGAAAGTGCCACACTTTAGGGGCTGGGCTGGGTAAAAGCCCCTTGACCTTGGGCTTCAGCTCTGCCTCTTGCTCCCAGCCCACTGAAGCTAGAGGGATCTCTTCACTAAGGCAGCTACTGGCTGCTGAGGGTAACAAGCCGAAGGTCGACAAAGAAAATGACACAGTCCTGATGTTAACAAACCACATGGCAGACCATTAATTCATGTCCATTAACAGTCCCAAGGTCAGCAGAGCATAGCCACCTGCTGAACAGTGACTTGGCTACATTCAGGGCTCAAGTGTGCCATAAGCTAGAGACTGTTCTTGAAGCTGCTACTTATATACGGAAAGCAGAGCACATACCCAGAGACAGCTGCTCACCTGGTCACAGTAGATTCCATCATGGTGTTGATTAGCAGTCTCATCATGGGAAGTACTACATCCAATTACCCAGCCATTCACCCAGGCCCAGCCAAGTTGACACCCAAAATTAACTACCACATTATTGTAAATGGTATTGTTTCCCTTATTTCTTTATCATAGGTTTCTCTGCTGCTGTAGAGCAATCCAGCTGATTTTTCTGTGTTGACCTTGTATCCTGCCACTTTCCTGAACCTCTCTATTAGTTCCAGTAGTTTTTTTTGTTGAGTCTCTTGGGTTTTCTTTGTACAGGATCATATCGCCTGCAAATAGAGATAGTTTTACTTCCTTTTTGCCAATCTGTATACCTTTTATTTCTCTTTCTTGCCTTATTGCCCTGGCTAAGACTTCCAATACAGTATTAAATAGAAGTGGTGATAGAGAGCATCCCTGTCTGGTTCCTGTTCGTAAAGGGAATGCCTTTAGTCTTTCTCCATTAATAATGATGTTGGTTGGCCGTTGGCTTTGCATATATGCCCTTTATTATGTTGAGGAATTTCCCTTCTATCCCTATTTTGCTGAGAGTGCTGAACAGTAATGGTGTTGGATTTTATCTAATGCCTTTTCTGCATTGATTGATGCAATCATATGGTTCTGTTCTTTTGTTTTGTTTGTGTGGTGGATTACATTGATTATTTTTCTGATGTCAAACTATCCTTGCATACCTGATATGAATCCCACTTGGTTAGGTTGTATTATTTTTTTGATATGTTGTTGGATTCTGTTGCCTGGGATTTTGTTGAAGATTTTTATATCTATGTTCATGAAGAATATTGGTTTGGAGATTTCCTTTTTAGTGGTGTCTTTCCTTGGTTTTGGTATTAGTGTTATGCTTGCTTCATAAAATGAGTTTGGGAGTATTCCATCTTTTTCTATGTTCTGGAATAGCTTGAGTAGTATAGGTGCCAACTCTTCCCTGAATATTTGGTAAAATTTTCCAGTGAAGCCATCAGGGCCAGGACTTTTCTTTGTGGAGAGTTTTTATTATGACCTGTTCAATTTCTTCTTTTGTTGTAGGTCTGTTCAAGTATTCTATCTCTGAGTGGGATAGTTTAGGTAGGTCACGTGATTCTAGAAACTTGTCCATCTCTCATTAAGTTCTCAAATCTGTTTGAGTACAGTTTTTCATCATACTTTGTCAGTATCTTTTTTATTTCAGTTGGTTCTGTTGTGATGACACCCTTTCTTGAAATTTGCATCTTCTCTTTCTTTTCTTTTGTTAGACTTGCCAGTGGTTTGTTGATTTTATTAATCTTATTGAAGAACCAGCTTTTTGTTTTCTTGATTTTCTCTCTTTTTTTTGTTTTGTTTCATTTATTTTTGCTCTAATGTTTGTTATTTCCTTACTTCTAGATACTGTAGGATTCTTTTGTTGTTCTTTTTCTAGCTGTTGGAGTTGCTGAGTGAGAGTGCTGATTTTGTTTCTTTCTGCTTTTTTGCTATAAACTGATGTCTGAGTACTGCTTTTGCTGTGTCCCATAAGTTTTGGTATGATGTATCTTCATTCTTGTTTGTTTCTAGGAATTTTTTTATTTCAATTTTTGTTTCCTCTATTACCCAGTAGTTTTAGAGTAGTGAATTGTTCAACTTACACATGATTGATGTTTTTCCTTGATGGTCATATTATTAAGTTCTAATTTTATAGCATTGTGGTCTGAGAAGATGCTTTGTAGTACGTCAGTGTTTTTTGAATTTATTGAGTCTTGTTTTATGCCCTAATGTATGATCTGTTCTGGAGAAGGATCCATGTGCACTGGAGAAGAATGTGAATTGTGCTTTTGTTGGGTGGAATGCTCTGTATGTGTCTGTGAGGTAGAGTTGGTTATTTGTGTTGAGTTCTTCTGTATCTTTGTTGAGTTTTTTTTCTAGTTGATGTATCCCTCCTTGAAAGTGGTGTGTTAAAGTCTTTTTGCTATTGTGGAATTTTCTGTTGTCTCTTTTAATTCAATGAATATTTGCTTCATGTATTTTGGAACACTTTCATTGGGTGCATAGATTTTATCGTAATGTCTTCTTCATCAAGTGACCCTTTCAGCGTCATATAGTGTCCTTCTTTGTCTCTTATGTTGTTTTTCACCTTAAAGTCTTTTAGAAATTAACATTGCCACTCCTGCTTTTTTTTGGTTACCATTGGCTTGGTATATTTTTTTCTACCCCTTACTTCTTAATTTGTTTTTATCTTTGTGTCTAAGGTGGGCGTCTTGTAGGCAGCATATCGATGGGTCATCTTTTCTTACCCAGTCTGCCACTTTCTTTCTCTTGAGTGGTACATTTAGTCCATTCACATTGAATGTAATTAGTGATAGAAATGAATTACTTGCTGTCATTCTATTGTGTTTTTTTGTTGTCTTCTTGTAGTTTCCTTGGTTCATATACTATTCTGTGCTGAGTTCGTTTTGTTGTGAAGTGTTTCCTCTCTTCTTTATTGCTGATTTTGTGCTTATTAACCCCATATGTTTTCCTTCCTTCTGGATTTGCTTAGGGAGATTATTAATTTTCTCCGTGATTACCTTGGAGTGAATTCTTGTCTCTGTATTTTTAGAACAGTCCTGTTCTATGAGGACATTGTCCTGTTTTCTTCTCCATTTGGAAGTTTGTACCTAGAACTTTTATTCCATCTATTTGGTTAGTTAATGTTGTCATGTACAGATTGGTTTCTTTGATTTTTTAGTGTACAATGTTTTTTGGTCTTATTTTGAATGTCTTATTTCTGATTTGGTTTAGTGTTGATGTCATCTGTCCTGATTTTGTTGTTCTCTGTTGTGGGTTCTCTATTGGAAGGACTTTGTTAAGCATTTCTTATAGGATTGGTCTGGTTTTCACAAAATCCCTTAATTTCTGTTCGTCTGAAAATGTCTTGACTTCGCCTGCATATTTGATGGACAATTTGGTTGGATATATGACTCTTTGTTGGAAGTTTTTTTCCTTCAGTGTTTTATATATGCCATCCCATTGCATTCTTGCTTGCATGGTTTCT
>NW_006921617.1:12634921-12651039 GCF_000298275.1 Orycteropus afer afer | reverse complement strand
CACATCTTCTTCTTCTGGAATTCCAGTGAGGCGTATGTTGTT
The DNA here is from genome assembly GCF_000298275.1 of Orycteropus afer afer. Classification (NCBI taxonomy): domain Eukaryota; kingdom Metazoa; phylum Chordata; class Mammalia; order Tubulidentata; family Orycteropodidae; genus Orycteropus; species Orycteropus afer. The sequence goes on along the minus strand of NW_006921617.1, from coordinate 12,650,997 downwards.
TCTTTTCATGTCGTCCCATATAACTCTTAGGTTCTCTTGGTTTCTCTTAAATCTTTGTTCTGATTTTTCTTCATACAGACTGGTGTCCAGGGATTTGTCTTCTAGTTGGGAAATGCGTTCTTCAGCCAGTTCTATAGTATTCTTTTATGCTTCCATGGTATTGTGCAGTTCTGTAACTTTGGTATTCATCTTCTGGATTTCTAACTGTTGTTTTTGTATAAGTTCTGATTGTGCATTAATCTTGTTATTTTGTTCTTGAATGGTTTTCCCAAGGTCTTCCAGGGTGCTTTCTGTGTTCTCCTTGCTTCTGTTTGGAGTTTCCTTAAGGTCTTGTAGAGTTCTATAAACATACTTTTTAAATTCCTTCTTGGATAATTTTATTGCCTCCTCTTCCTCCATGTTTAATGAAACTTTTCTTTGGGATTTTATTTCTAATGTCTTACCCTGTTTTTTTGTTTGATTTGAGGTTGCCTGTTGTTTCTAGACATTTTGAAGTTGTCTTTAACTGTTAATTATCTATTCATTTGTTCGTCTTGGTTTTATGATTTAATATTTTGAAAAGGTGAAGCTGGTATATTTTATTTTTTTTAGCTATAAATTCAGGTGTGCTGGGTTGCTCTGCAGTTTTCTTTGTGATGATGGAATTGCTGTGTGGAATTTGGATGCAGGTCTCTGTTTGTCGTAAAGGGAGTTTAGGATTCAAGCCGTCAGGTATTATGGTGGTTGAATGTGGTTTTTCTGTTGGATGAGGCAGGGTAGAGATGGAGAGAAGGGGAAGAAAAGAGAGACTGAGAGAGAGGAGAGAGAGAGAGATCGATCCAAGGTGCCAGGAGCAATTTCTAGGGCTTTCAGTGGGCTCCTAATGATGATGTTATATTGTTACACAGGCCTGCAGCTCATATTCAGCAAAGATTCCAATTGTTAGGAGGCCGCCAGTTTCCACCAGGTTCATAAAGTTGCAAAAACTCTGCTCTCCAGGCCCTTCTATGCCAAAAAGTTGAACTAGGATTACTGATCTAGGATTATATGATTTGCGATGGGAGTTCATCCCGGGGCCCTCCCATTTGCAGGGTTAATGTCCTCTCTGCTCTCACTTCATTGGTACCTGGAGCCAGAGGGATCTCTGCTCCCTCCCAGTGGTCCCAAGTTTACCGATAAAAGCAGGTGCTGAAGATCCATGGAGTGGCTGCAGGTTCTCTGGTGTAGTGCATTTTCTCCACTGCTCCAGGGAGGTCTCTGATGCCCTTCCTTGCCTGCTGGTTGGCGCTCCGCAGGGCAGGTTCACCTGTTTTTGTTATTTTTTTTCCCTCCGTGTAATTGCACTGACCCTTTTTCCTTTCAAATTCATTCCCCTGAGTTTGGCATACTCCGAGTTAGTGAGCTGTTGAGAGCACCAAAATCCCTATTTCAAACTGCTGTATCTAGTTTTATAGGCACTAAAATGCTAGGGCAACAGTGAGGCGGGAAGGCAAGGAGAGGACAGAAAACACAAAGGGGAACGGAATAGATCGAGGAGTCAGCCACAGGGATCCAGGTAAGGGTGGTTGGAGGGGTCTAACAGCTAAGGGAGACAAACTTGGCTGTCGGTTTGTTCTACTGTGGTGACGTGTTGCTGTGAGTCTTGAGGCTGTGCCACTGGTGTTTCAAACCCAGTGGGGTTCACATTTTGCACAGTTATCAGCCCTGCTTGCAGACTAAGACAGACTAGGAAGAAGGAGGAGGTCATCCACTTTTCGAAGAGTTGGCCAGGGAAAACCTTATGAATAGCAGAGAAACACTGTCTGATACATTACTGCACAACTTTATGAATAGTCTGGAAACATTGTCCAATACAGAGGAGGAAGATGAGTCCCTTAGCTTAGAAAGCTCTTAAAGTAGGCCTGGGCAAGAGCTGCACTATCAGGGTAAAATCAGCCTTATCATATGGATAAGGTAAAGCTTTCGAGACCTCCATTTGCAGACGTGGCACAACTCAAATAGAGGAGAAACAGTGGCAAACATGCATTAATAATCGGAACATGGAATGTACGAAGTATGAATCTAGGAAAATTGGAAGTTGTCAAAAATGAAATGGAATGCATAAAGATTGATATCCCAGTCATTAGTGAGCTGAAATGCACTGGTTTTGGCCATTTTGAATCAGACAACCATATGATCTACTATGCCGGGAATAACAGTTAAAGAGGAATGGCGTGGCATTCATCATCACAAAGGATCTTTCAAGATCCATCCTGAAGTACAGTGCTGTCAGTGATAGGATAATATCCATACACCTACAAGGAAGACCCGTTAATATGACTACTATTCAAATTTATGCACCAACCACCAAAGCCAAAGATGAGGAAATTGAAGATTTTTTATGAACTCTTGCAGTCTGAAATTGACCGAACATGGAATCAGGATGTGTTAATTATCACTGGTGACTGGAATGTAAAAGTTGGAAACAAAGAAGAATCACCGGTAGTTGGAAAATTTGGCCTTGGTGACAGAAATAATGTTGGAACTCGTATGGTAGAATTTTACAAGACCAATGACTTGTTCATTGTAAACACCTTTTTTCAGCAACACACATGGTGGCTGTACACGTGGACTTCACCAGATGAAACACACAGGAATCAGATTGACTACATCTGTGGCAAGAGGCAATGGAGAAGTCAGTATCTTCAGCCAAAACCAGGCAAGGAGCTGATTGTGGAACAGACCATCAACTGCTCATATCCAAGTTCAACTTGGAAGTTAACGACAATTAATACAAGTCCAAGAGAGCCAAAATATGATCTTGAATATATCCATCCTGAATTTAGAGACCATCCAAAGAACAGATTTGATACATTCAACACCAGTGACCGAAAACCAGAATTGTGGGATGACATCAAGAGCATCATCCACGAAGAAAGCAAGAGGTCATTAAAAAGACAACAAAAGAAGAGAAGACCAAAATGGATGACAGAAGAGACTCTGAAACTTGCCCTTGGAGCAGAGAGTAGCTAAAGCAAATGGAAGAAATTACAAGGTAAAAGAATTGAACCGAAGATTTCAAAGAGCAGCTCGATCAGATAAAGCCAACTACTGTAATGAAATGTGCAAAGACCTGGAGTTAGAAAACCAAAAGGGAAGAACACGCCCAGCATTTCTGAAGCTGAAAGAATTGAGGAAAAAATTTAAGCCCTGAATTGCAATATTTAAAGATTCTAAGGCCAAAGTATTTTGATGCAGGGAACATCAAAAGAAGACAGAAAGAACTGGTCGATCTTCATCCATTTCAGAAGGTGGCATATTATCAGAACCAACGGTACTGAAGGAAGAAGTCGAAGCTGCAGTGAAGGAATTGGCGAAGAACAAGGCTCGGGGAGTTGACAGAATACTCATTGAGATATTTCAACAAACAGATGCTGCACTGGAGGCACGGACTCGATTATGCCACGAGATTTGGAAGACAGCTACCTGGCCAACTGAGTGGAAGAGATCCATATTTGTACCCATTCAAAGAAAGGTGATCCCACAGAATGTGGAAATTATAGAACAATATCATTAATATCGCCTGCAAGCAAGATCTTACTGAAAATAATTCAAAAACGGTTGTAGCAGTATATTGGTAGAGAACTTGAGAGGTGTAAGCTGGATTCAGAAGAGGACGTGGAACAAGGGATATCATAGCTGTTGTCAGATGGATCTTGGCTCAAGGCAGAGAATACCAGAAAGATGTTTACTTGTGCTTCATTGACTATGCAAAGGCATTTGATTGTGTGGATCATGACAAATTATGGATAACATTGAGAAAAATAGGAATTCCCGAACACTTGATTGTACTCATGAGGAACCTGTACCTTGACCACGAGGCTGTCGTTCAGACTGAACAAGGGGACACTGTGTGGTTTAAAATCAGGAAAGGAGTGCGTCAGGGTTGTATCTTTTCCCCATACTTATTCAATCTACATGCTGAGCAAATAATCCGAAAAGCTGGACTATATGAAGAAAACCGTGGCATCAGGATTGGAGGAAGAATCCATTAACAACCTGAGATATGCTGATGATATAACTTTGCTTGCTGAAAGTGAGGATGACTTGAGGCACTTACTGATGAAGATTGAGGAACACAGTCTACTGTGTGGATTACATCTCAATATAAAGAAGACAAAAATTCTCACAACTGGACAGTAAGCAGCATCATGATAAATGGAGAGAAGATTGAGGTTGTCAAGGAATTCACGTTGCTTGGTTCTACAATCGATGCCAATGGAAGCAGCAGTCAGGACACTAGACATTGTGTAGCACTGGAAAGGTCAATCGCGAAGAAACTGTTTCAATCGCTGAGGAGCAAGGATGTCTCCTTGAGGACTACGGTGCACCTGACACAGGCCGTGATATTTCCAAATAAGTCACTTCATATGCATGTGAGAGCTGCACAATGAATAAGGAAGACTGAAGAAGAGTTGATGCTTTTGAGTTGTGGTGCTCGTGAAGAATGCTGAAGGTACTATGGACTGCCAAAATAACTAACAGATCGGTCCTGGAGGAAGTGTGGTCAGGATGCTTCTTGGAAGCAAGGATGGCTGGACTTTGTCTCACTTACTTTTGCCATGTCAGAGGAGACCATTCCTTGGAGAAGGATGTCATGCTTGGTAAGGGGGAGGGTCGAAGAAAGAGGGGAAGGCCTTCAATGAGATGGATAGACATGGTGGCTGCAATAAGGGGCTCAAGTATATATAGCAAGGATCATGGAATTGTTGCGTGATCAGGCGGTGTTTAGTTCTGCTGTGCATGGGGTTGCTATGAGTTGGAAATGAATCGATGGAAATGAATCGATGGCACCTAACAACAGCAAAAACAAAATGCTAGAGGGAACTGGTGTGTGCACTACAGAAGAGATGCCATTTTCTGATTCCTTGCTTTTCTTCACATTATTTAATTTTGTCTTTGTGTGTGTGTGTGTGTGTGTTTGAGGTCTTCCTCAAATCTCTGATGCTTGGTTGTCTATTCTTATTTTAGTGAGACAGTAAAAAGTTGATTGTTAGGTTTCTGTACCTGTATAGGACTTGCTGACTGACTTTGCATTGTGGTAACTGAATGTGAGGAAGTGCTGGGGTCTCCAAATGCTGTCTCATATGGATCTATTCTCTGGGGATATACAGTTGTTTAGGAAAAGAAACCTCTTTGTTCCTATCCAGGGATTATATGAATGGCAGGTAGTATTCTTTCCTTGAGTTGGAGGAATGGACCTGGAGTGGGCCTCTTTCATGTGCCCTTTGGTGCTTTGGGGTTTTACCTTGTAGACTTTGAGTTTGTTTGGGTTCCCTGTACTCTTTAGGCTTTGTTCTCCTTCTCTGTAAAGTCTATTAATGTGTCTCTGTCTTCTTTCCTTTCCTCTTTCAAAAATATGTTGGCTTTTTCTTGTTTTCTGATGTTGGCTCTTCCTTCCTCTTTGTGTTCATATGGCTTTTTATCTTTTAAATTAGTCTGCTAACATTTTAGTGTGGTCTTAAGAGAGAAAAGATATTAACTGGTGTTTGAGCTGCTATCTTTAACCATCTGTTTATGGGTGGGAATGAAAGGGGTAGAGTTAAGGAATTGTATTAAGCTGTGCAATATTCATGAGTAAGTCATGCACATGCAAAGCATCTGAAGTGAAAGAAAGTTGGCAATTACTCTTTTATAATATAATAGTTTTATATAGCCTCCCTACTAACTTAATTATGGATTCTTTGTGGCAGTTGCCGGTACAGTTTTCTGTATGTTTATTAAATTTATTTATACACTAGAAGCCAATAACTATCTATCTTTTTTTGTTATATTTTATTTTAATTGTGATTTGGGTGAAAATTTATAGAGCAAATTCATTTTCCATATAGCAGTTCACATACACTGGGTCTCATGACATTAATCACAATTTACCACAATGCAGCAGCTCCCCTCCCACTTCCTCCCGATTGTTACCTCTTTCCTGTGCTCATCCCTCCATGCACTCCTGCCCCCTGAGCTGTCTCCCTGTGCATAAACAGCCCTTCTTTCTCCCATGATTGTTATCTCCAAGGAGTGTTTCTACCTGAGGTAAATGTTCAACTCATGTGCTTGTCTTTTGTTTGGCTGGAAGCTACAGCTGTGGGTTCAAATCTATACCTGAAGGGCAGCTAGGGGCCATAGTCTCAGTGGTTCTTCCAAGCTCTATCAGACCAGCAAACCTAGTCACCTTCCGTTTTTTTTTCCCCCAAATGATTTTGAGTTTTGTTCCACATTGTTCTCCCTCTCTATCCAGGGTCTCCTACATCCATCCCCCTCTGAGTGGTTGACAGTGGTAGCTGGGCACTATCTAGTTCTTCTGGTCTCATATTGTATAGCTGCAGATCACATGGTGTACCAGTCACAAGTACTGATTGTTTCCATAAATCTTCTGTTTTCTTCATTCTTCTTTGCTCTGGATGAGGAGAGACCCCTCATTGTATCTAGATGGCTGCTTGCAAGCTTTTAAGGTCCCAGTCGCTACTTGCCAAAGTAGGAGGTGAAGCAATGTTTTGTGTAGAATGTTATGCCATTTGAGCTTGATGTCCCCGCTGACTATAGTCCTGAACCCACTGGTTCAGATACCTGTTCTCTCTGGGTAGCTGGCTGTGACCAAGAAGTGACTACAACCTTGTCCCTTGTGAGCTCTACTATACACCTGGGAAGTCTTACAGATCATACAAATACACTTATAGGACCATTGTCTGCGAACCCTATACATGGTTTTGGTTACACTCCCAGCTTCATAGACATACCTAATAGTTCAATTTGTCCACCCATCTATCCACCCATTTACCCATGTTTGCCTTCACTGACAATGCTACTGTATGTGCAAAAAGGTTCATCTTTGTTGTCTGTACCTCCCATGTACCTCTCTATCTTCCTCTTCTTCAGTGTCATTATGTTGATCACTCATATTTGGTACATTGCCCTTCTATTCACCTAAATCAGTACTTAACTCTACCTAACAGTGTTCCCTATCCTACCCTCCCACCCCTTGTAACCAACGAAGAAAATTTCTTTCCATAGATAGACCTTTCCTTGACTTTTCCAGTAATGGACCAGTACAATATTTGTCCTTCTGTGATTGACTTATTTCACTCAGAATAATGTCCTCCAAGTTCATCCATGTTATGCGGTGTTTTGCAGATTCTACCTTATTCTTTAGGGTTGCATAGTATTCTGTTGTGTGTATGTACCATAGTTTGGTTATCCATTCCTCAGTTGATGGACACCTAGATTGTTTCCATCTTTTGGCTATTGTTAATGGTATAAGCCAGTATCTTTCTAAAAGTTTTCCATTCACACCAGCTTTGTTTACTGAAGTAAGGGACTCTGAAATTTAATAATCCAAAAAGGATTAGATATAGTAAACAGGTTTACCTCCCTCCCTGTTCCTTCCCTCCCCTTCTTCCTCCCTTACTCCTTTCAGCTTTGCAGTTGCCTAAATAGTTCTTTAATAGCTCTTTGAAAATGGAAAGTTTATCTTTTTTTAAAAAAGCCCGCCTATATTCTCTAAACTCGAGAAAAGAATTTCCAGTGATCTGTACTAGGGTTGTTGGGAGACCAACATAAATTATTCTGATAGAATTAATTATATAGTGTACTGGACTTAAATCTATACTCTGTGTATATATTGACTCTAATTTGTGACATGTTCATCCTGTCTTTTTTTATTTAGGTAAATGGGCAGTGTGCTGGCCACACAGCTATGCAAGCTGCTAGTCAGAATGGCCATGTTGACATTTTGAAGTTACTTTTGAAGCAAAATGTGGATGTGGAAGCAGAGGTAACTAAGATTGAATATTATTTTTGAGTAAAAGTTTATCACCTAAATATAGGTACTACTTACTATTTTGTGAGATAGATTATTTTCATTTTTGAAATTTAATTTTTGATTAAAATTTTAATTTTATTGGTTTTTATTAAAAGTTAATTTTGAGAGAAGGCAGCTTGAAACATTTCTTGTTTTTCTGCCCACAGTTGTTTAGGCACAGCTGTAGGTGAAGGTAGGCGTTGAGTTCCTTGCTGTATGGTAGGACTACTGTGTTCTTTGAAGCTCAGTCGTACTTACTCCATGAGTCTTATTGGGGAACTTGAGGGAAGAGAGAGTATAGATCTCCTTGGTCAGAGTCTTTTCTGAGCTCTGTGGCACTCAGAAGACTTTCTTTCTATTGTTTTCTCATAAGGGAATTGGTGGCTTTCTTGAGTGTAATTTGGATCTTTGAACAATGCATGTTTATCACTATGAGTATGCTTTTTATAATTTAGATTATAGTCTTACGAAAGGGAAATAAATATTGATTACTTTTGTTGGAGTTTTAGTTGGGAATATGTATATATGTTGTGAAGTAAATTCTGACTCATAGCAACAGTATAGGACAGGGTGAAATTGCCCTATAGAGTTTCCAAAGCTGTAATCATTATGGAAGCACACTGCTACATCTTTCTCCTGCAGAGTGGCTGTTGGATTCAAACTGCCAACCTTTGGCTTAGCAGCTGAGTGCTTAGCCACTGTGGCACCAGTACTTCTTTTTTCTCTGGTTGTATGTAATTTGAGTTGGCTTATAGCTATTAAAGAGTCTGTTTATGGGCAAATGAATCATCATTGATGCTGGAGATCTCTATTGGCTAGAGGGAAATTGAATATGGTAGTTTAATTACTGTGATATTTTTATGAATGAGAGATTAGATAATTTCAATTTGATTTTACTTTTGCAATAATAATTTTTAAGTTGCATCCTCTCTTGGTGGTGAATTTAAGAACCCAATATGTTTTGTAAGTTTTTTTGGTGATGAAAGATTTAATTTCAGTATTTTCTAAATGGAGGGCAGTTAGTTAATATGGTACTGTCTTAGTATGGTCTGGGGTATGTAGTAAAATTCCCTGAATTGGCTATTACATTTTTTATTTAATGAATCTGAAAATTATAGTAACAGCAAAAGCTTTTCTCCCTCCCCCACCCAGTACAGAGTAAAAAGCAAAGTCCTTCTGATAATAGCCCTTAAAATAGGAGGCAGTAAAACAAATTTCTTTTTGCCAGATTTTTAAAAACTATACTTTTGATTCAGAATTTAATTACTAAACCTGGGACTATTCATTTTGTTCAAATGAACAGCTATGCAAAATAGGAGGTGCATCAGTGGAGTTGAGAAAGGAGTTGGCACTGTTTTTCAAGAACATTTTTTTCATTTCTGCCTCATTAATTGAACTCAAATACAAAACAAATGGGTTTGTTAATAAAAACATGGGAAGGTTGACGTTGGCATGATGCTCAGTAGGCTAGGTGTTTGTTAATAATTAATCTTTCAGTTTGAAAACTGTTTTATTCAAGCAGTGATATACATGTGGACTTACACTATTTAAATTTCCATTTTGTGCTTTTTCTTTCTTGGAACTCATCATGTTGTTGTTGTTATGTGCCATCGAGTCAGACCCAATTCATAGTGACCCCTCCCTGGGTTTCTGAGGCAGGATCACTATGGAAGTAGATTGCCCAACCTTCCTTCCAAGGAGTGGCTGGTGGGTTGGAACCTCTAGCCTTCTGGTTAGCAGTCAAGTGCCTTATGCTCTACGCTACCAGAGCTCCTTCAAATGACTTAGGGACTTTGTTAAAATGACAGTCCAGATTTAGCAGGTGTTGGGGGGCAGGGGAACTTATTACCTATCACATTTCCAGCAAACTGTCAGGTGACTCCAAAGCTGAACTGCCTGTCTTCTGGTTAGCAGTCAAGTGCCTTAGACACTGTCCTACCAGAGCTCTTAGGAATTCATGGTAGGCAGATGTAATTTGTAGAAACTGTGAAAAAGGAATCTTTACACATCAGGTTAAATTAATAACATAATTTCCTGATTGGCAAAAGAAATAATATATTTAAAAATTAGGTTGAAATTTACATACTACTCATAGCCCAAGTCTAAAATATTTCATCGATATTTTCTTCTTCTAGCATATAAGTATTTTTATTGTCTATTAAACAGTAGTGTTGTTGTTGTTGTTATTTGCCCTTGAGTCAGACCTGACTCATAGTGACCCCTCCTTGGGTTTCTGAGGTGGTATCACTATGGAAGTAGATTGCCCAACCTTCCTTCCAAGGAGTGTCTGTCTGGTGGGTTTGAACTGCCAGCCTTCTGGTTAGCAGTCAAGTGCCTCAGGCACTTCCCTACCAGAGTTTGTTTACTTGATCTTTCTTACCTGGGGACATTTTTATCCACCAGGCGTTGTTTGGAACTGTCTGGTAATAGTTTTGGTTTTCACAACCGGGTGGTACTACTGGCAGCTAGTGTATAGAAGCCAAGGATGCAATTTAACATCCTGCAGTGCACAGAATATTCCCCGACAACAAAGAATTATCTGGCCCCAAATGTCAGTAATACCAAGGTTGAGAAACCTAGTTGACAAGATGGAGAAAATGGTTAATTTTGCTGATATACTTAATTTTTGTTTTATCGTTTGTCATTTTGTTTGTAAGGTGATTTGTTTTCATTTTTGGAAAAATCACATGCATAAAGAGAGATAATAATACAATGATCCCATGCATCCTTCATCCTACTTTAATTATTATTGATGACCAATCTTGTTTTATCTATACCTCTTTATTTCCTGCCTCATGTACTGGATTATTTTGAAGCAAATTCCAGATATATTATTTAATCTGTAAATATTTTAATATGAATGTTATGAAGGCTCTTTTTAAAAAACTTTATCATACCTTTATCACATCTAAAATCAATAATAATTAACAGTGACTGTTAAAATCTAATTCTATTAACATTTTTGAAGTTAGTTGAATAATAAAGAGAAAAAAATATGTTTTGTTCTCTAGTTATTTTATTTTGTAGCCTTTTATTTTTCTTCATCTGCATTGTGATATGTGCTCAAGATAGTATAGATTAAACCAAAAAACTCAAACTCACTGCCATTGAGTCATTTCTGACTCATAGCAACCCCTTTTGAGTTTCTGAGGCAGTAAATCTTCATGAAGTAGATTGCACAGTCTTCCTTCCATGGAGTGGCTGGTGGGTTTGAACCACACAACCTGGTTAGCAGTCAAATGCCTTAGGCTCTACACTACCAGAGCTCCTTTGGATAAGGCATTTGGCTGCTAACCAGAAGGTCACAGGTTCAAACCCATCAGCCACTTCACAGAAGGAAGATAAGGCGATCTATTTCTGTAAAGATTTATAGCCTTGGAAACCCAGCAGGGGTCTCTATGAGTTGGAACTGACTTGATGGCAGTGAGATAGTATAGATTACCAAACAAAAAAACCAAACTCACTGCCGTCGAGTTGGATCTGCCACTCATAGTGACTCCTCCTCGGGTTTCCTAGGTGTTATCACTACAGAAGTAGATTGCCCAATCTTCCTTCTAAAGTGTGGCTGGGGGGTTTGGACTGCCAGCCTTCTGGTTAGTCGTCAGATGCCTTAGGCACTGCACCACCAGAACCGTGACCTACCAGGAGCTCTGGTAGTGTAGTGGGTTATGCATTTGAATGCTAACCAGAAGGTTAGTGGTTCAGAACTACCACTACTTTGTGGAAGAAAGATGAGGCAGTCTACTTCCGTAAAGATTGACAGCCTTGGAAACCCAGTAGGAGTTGCTATGAGTCGGAATTGACTCAAAGGCAGTGGTTTTTTTTTTTTTTTTTTGGTTTAAAGGATGGCCTACAGGCCAATTCCAGCCCTCCATCTTCTGTATTTGAAAGTATTTTTGTACTACAACTACACCCAGTAATTTATATATGTCTGTGGCTTCTTTCTCGCCATACCTGTAGAATTGAGTAGTTGCATTAATTGCAGTAGAGATTATATAGCCTGTAGAACCTAAAATATTTTTCAAATACTTCTGGCCCTTCACAGAAAAGTTGCTGACCTTTGATATAGATTACTCCTGCAGGTTTTTCAGTTAATTTAAGCTGTTACCAAACTAAATGATTTGGTATGTATTGTATGTGGAATATGAGGTAAGATTAAATTTATTTCCTATTTCTCTTTCTTAGGGAAGACTCAGAGAGCTAATTTGGAAAGTTGATTGTCTCCATATATGACCTATTCAGTCAAGTAGGATTACTTTCTGTTTCCTTCTTAATGTATAGGTAAAACCATTAAAAACTGTGAGATCTTAAGTATGTTGAGATATCTGAGCTAATTTTGGATCTTTCAGGAACTTACTATTTTTTGTCCCATTGATGAAATGTAATAGTAAAGGTGTGGTGGTTTGGATGGAAGACCAATTTAAAAAAAGTATTGTGCTTCATGACAAGTATTCAGAAGTACAAAAATATACCAGGTTATCAGGAAACTTGGGGTGGTTTTGTCATTTAATGAAAACGGCTGTGAATAGAGAGGAGTAATATTAGGGAACAATATTAGACTGTCAGAAAAATCCAAATTTTAATAATATTGTTGCTGTTTAAAATATGGACAAAATGTAATTTCTGTAAGCTTTAGTTTCCTTATCTATGCTAATACCTTAGAGAGTTGGAATAAGGAGTCAATATAAAACAATTAAGACACCATTTATTGTATACACCACCATGGAAATTTAAGATATTTTTTGACCAATATTTGTTCTTATTGAACAAACATTTATTTCCTGTAAAGTGCAGTTTTTCAAGAAATGAATGCTACTTCTATCTGATTCTGTTTATCTAGTTAATGGAAATAAAACTGCAGAAACATTTTATATAACTGTACAAGTAAGAAGGAAGGGGCAAGTGAACTTCAAGACTGGCCAGTTTAAGGTAATTTCTTTTATGTAAACATAAGTCAGGAGCACAAAAATAACCCTCAAAATGGATCTAGAAATCAGTGTACTTAGTTCCCCATGTAATCCATGTTAATTCAGGTTATTGCTAGACTCATCCCTCTACCTCCCCCCAAAAGAAAAGCTGACACTGTTAAAAACATAGAATGTTAAAAGAAAGATTAGGAATTGTAAGACCCAGAGGAGAGTTATTAAAATGACTATATGCCTTTTCTAGGAAGACAGACTAAATTCTGAAACTACCCAGAACAAAGTTTGTTTATTTATTTTAAAATTTTTTATTGTGATTTGGGTAAAAGTTTACAGAGCAAATTCATTTTCCATACAGCAGTTCCATACAGCACATTTTGTCTCATGATATTGACTGCAATTACCCACAGTGTAACAGCTCTCTTCCCACTTCCTCCCCATAGTTACCTCTTCCTTGTTTCCTTCTCTCCCTTGTACTCCCGCCCCTCGAGCTGTCTCCCTGTACAAACACTGCCCTTCTGTTCTCCCAGGATTGATCACTCCAAGGAGTGTATCTACCTAATGTAAACGTTTACCCCATGTGCCTGCCTGTTGTTTGGTTGGAAACCATAGGAGTGAGTTCAGTTCCAGACCTGAAAGGCAACTAGTGGCTATAGTCTCAGGGGTCTTACCAGGTTCTATCAGACCAACAAACCTGGTCTTTTATTTTGTTTTATTATTTTGAGTTTTGTTCCACCTTGTTCTCCCACTCTATCCAGGATTTCTATACTGATCCCCCTCCCAGTGGTTGACAGTAATAGCTGGCCACCATCTAGTTCTTCTGGTCTCATGGTCATATAGGCTGAAGGTTGCATGGTCTACCCATCCCTTGGGCTAATGGTTTCTATGTGTCTTTGGCTTTCTTTATTCGTATTTGCTCTGGAAGAGTAGAGGCCCATTGTTGAATCTAGATGGCTGCTGGCTAGCTTAGACCCCAGTTGGTACTCGTCAAACTAGGATGTAGAACAGTGTTTTTGTGTAGTATGTTATGCCAGCTGAGCTTGATTTTTCCTGTAACCATGGTCCTGAGCCCACAGATCCAACTATTCGTTCTCTCTGGGTAGTTGGCTGGGGCCAAGAAACCACCACAACCTTGCCCTTTGTCAGCTTTACTGTACACTTGGGCACTTTACAGCACATAAAAATATGCCTGTAGAAATATTGTCTATTAACACTATACGTGATCATGGGTATACTACCGCCTGCCTAGACATACCTGATTGTTCAGCCTCATAACAAGTTTTAAGAGGAGACATAATCATAGCCGCTCAGGTTGAGTCTTAAGAATAATCATTGATTTCTCTTTTTCTTTTTTTTTCCTCTTATTTCCACGTTTGTCATAATGGTGCAACTGTACCTCTTGTTTGGTCTAGCTTTAAAATAGTCTCAGAATTCAGCCACTTTCAGCCTTCCTGATGCCATCACCCTGGTTCAAGGCGCTTCTCTTCCTGTAGATATAGATATGCACATGGCTTCCCTCTCAGTTTCTTATAATTACACTAGGCTTCTCTGGGAGGTTGTCTTATCTAGCCTTTCATCCCTGCTTTATTTTCTTAACACTTTTTACTACCTTTTATATTTCATTTACTTTGTTTATATTTTGTCTTTGCAGTAGAATGTAATCTCTATGAAGGAACTTTGTCTTTTTTGGCTGCTGTTATGTTCTCAGTGTTCAGGACAGTGCTGAGCAGGTAGTAGAAACAAAGTAAATACTCATTGAGAGAATGAATGAATGGACTGAGTGCACCATTCCCAAACAATCCTGTTGAACTTTTAATATGACCAGAATACTATATTTCTTGAGCATCTTGATAATAATTGAGTGAGTTTTAAGACAAATAAGATGTAGTATGATTTCATTTACTGTACTTGGGAATAATAAATTGGTTATTTTCAGAACTAATTTTCTGAAAATGTCAATAGGTTCAGGGAATGTTTAATTCACAGATGTTAAAAATCAGGATGGTTGATAAAGCAGATCAAGGATTCAATTCAACACTTAAGGTTCTTACTAGTTTTAGGCACTATGCTAGGCCCTGTAAATAAAGATGGATAAAACACAGTCATAGGCTCTGAGAATATCACAGTTAAATAAAAAAGCCAGACTTGAAACACCGATGTATTACTGGAAAATTTTATAAATAGCCCTGAAACATTGTCTGACATAGTGTTGGAAAATGAGCCCCTCAGGTTGGAAGCCACTCAAAATGTGAGTAGGGAAGAGTTGCTGTCTCAGAGTAGAGCTGACCTTAATGATGTGGATGGAGTAAAGCTTTTGGGACCTCCGTTTGCTAATGTGGCACCACTAAAAATGAGAAGAAACAGCTGCAGACAACCATTAATAATATGAACACAGAATGTACGAATTATGAATTGAGGAAAATTGGATGTTGCCAAAAATGATGTGGAACACGTAACGATTGATACGCTAGGCATTAGTGAGTTGAAATGGATTGGTTTTGCCATTTTGAATCAGTAGACCACCACATGATCTACTGTGCTGGGAATGACAAATTCAAGAGGAATGGTGTGGCATTCATCTTCAAAAAGAGCGTTTCAAGATCTATCCTGAAGTGCAATGCTGTCAGTGATAGGACAATATCCATACACTTACAAGGAAAAGTGGTTAATAGTACTATTATTCAAATAATGCACCAAGTGCAAAAGGCAAAGATGAAGAAATTGAAGATTTTCACCAACTTTTGAAGTCTGAAATTGACCAGACATGAAGTCAGGATGTGTTGATTATCACTGGTGATTGGAATGGAAAAGTTGGAAACAAAGCAGAATCACCGGTAGTTGGAAAATACGGCCTTGGTGATAGAAATAACACTGGAGATAGCGTGATAGAATTTTGTAAGGCTGATGACTTACTCATTGCAAATACCTTTTTCAACAACATAAACAACTGCTATACACATGGACTTTGCCAGATGGAGTACACAGGTGAGGAGAAGTTCAGTATCTTCAGCTAAAACAAGGCCAGAAGCTGACTGTGGAACAGACCATCAATTGCTCATATGCAAGTTGAACTTGAAGCTGAAGAAAATTAAAAGAAGTCCATGAGAACCAAAATATGACCTTGATTATATTCTTCCTGAATTTAGAGACCATCTAACGAATAGATTTGAAGCATTGAACACCAGTGACTGAAAACCAGAGGAATTGTAGGTTGACATTAAGAACATAATCCTTGGAGACCCGGCAAGATGGCGAACTAGGCAGAAAGACTGCACAGAGCCTGTTCAACAAAGACAAGGGAAACCAGTTAACACAGACACAGAAGGTAATCCTGGACCCCT
>NW_006921617.1:12631473-12632546 GCF_000298275.1 Orycteropus afer afer | reverse complement strand
TCAACCAAGAATTATATACCCGGCAAAATTGTCCCTCAAATATGATGGTGAAATTAGGAGATTTCCAGATAAGCAGAATCTAAGGGAATTTGTTAGAACTAGACCAATCTTACAAGAGATGCTAAAGGGAGTCTTTTGAACAGAGAGCCAAAAATAGCAAATTACAACCGACCATTAATACACAAGATGACATAATCCACATACCACAGCTATGGACATATCCAAAGTAAAATGAGCTTACAAGATTGTAAACAGGGAACCAGAGACATCAATTTGCAAGTGAGGACAACTACAAAGAAAAAGAGGGAAAAGACTGTGTAGTTACAGAACTTCTAAATGTTGAGAGTTGCAAGATAGAATGGACTGTTCTAAACTTGGGGATAAAATTATATATCATAGGGTAACCTCCAGGAAAAATTATAAAACGTCACATCACAATCAAAAAGAGGACAAGCAGCATATACTAAAACAACAGCAACAATGGAAATGATAACACGATTCGTAAACATAATAAGCTCAGCACAGAAAATAATATGGAACTAAGAAACCAGGGACACCATGACTATGCAACGCTTAAGAATAATGTAGAATCTGCAAAACACCGTATAACATGGATGAACTTGGAGGACATTATGCTGCGTGAAATAAGTCAATCACAAAAGGACAAATATTGTTTTAGTCCGTTATTGTAAAAGTTAAGGAAAGGTTTATCTATAGAAGGAAAATTTCTTTGTTGGTTACCAGGGGTGGGAGGGGAGAGGAGGGAACGCAGTTAGATAGATAAGAGATAAGTATTGATTTGTGTGAAGAGAAGGGCAATGTACCAAATGTGTAACCAATATGGCAGCATTGAGGATGAGAAAGACATGGAGAGGTACATGGGCAGTACAGACAACAAATACAAACCCTTGTGCACACACGGTACTGTGTTGTCAGTGAAGGCAAGCATGGGTATATGGGTGGATCGATGGGTGAACAGGTGAAATGATTAGAATTGTCTATGAAATGTTGAGGGTATCCAAGAACGTATATGGGGTTGACAGACAAGGGTCCTATAAGTTTATGTGAATGAC
>NW_006921617.1:12558353-12630514 GCF_000298275.1 Orycteropus afer afer | reverse complement strand
ATTAAAAAGACAGAAATGTAAGAAAAGACCATAATGGGTGTCAGAAGAGACTCTGAAAGTTGTCCTTGAATGGAGAGTAGCTAAAGCAAATGGAGGAAATGATAAGATAAAAGAGCTGAACAGAAGATTTTAAAGAGCAGCTTGAGAAGACAATTATTTTAATGGAATGTGCAAAGATCTGGAGTTAGAAAACCTAAAAGGAAGAATATGCTTAGCATTTCTTAAGCTGAAAGAACCGAAGAAAAAATTCAAGGCTTGAGTTGTAATATTGAAAGATTCCATGGGCAATATGTTGAGTGATGTAAGAAACATCAAAAGAAGATGGTAGGAATACACAGAGTCACTATACCAAAAAGAATTGGTAGATGTTCATCCATTTAAGGAGGTGGCATATGATCAAGAATCAGTGGTATTGAAGGAAGAAGTTGAAGCTGCATTGAAGGAATTGGCATAAAACAAGGCTCCAGGAATTGACAGAATACCCATTGAGATGTTTCAACAAATTGATGCCACACTGGAGGCACTCACTTGTCTGTGCCAAGAAGTTTGGAAGACAGCTACCTGGCCAACTGACTGGAGGAGATCCATATTTGTACCCATTCCAAAGAGAGGTGGTCCCACAGTCTGTGGAAATTATTGAACAATATCATTAATAACACACACAAGTAAAATCTTGCAGAAGATAATTCAAAAATGGTTACAGCAGTATATTGACAGGGGACTTACAGAAATGCAAGCTGGTTTCAGAAGAGGGCATGGAATGAGGGATATCATTGCTAATGTCAGATGGATCTTGGCTGAAAGCCAAGAATACCAGAAAGATGTTTATTTGTGTTTTATTGACTGTGCAAAAGCATTCGATTGTTTGGATCATAACAAATGGATAACATTGAGAATAATAAGAATTCCAAAACAATTGAGCGTGCTCATGAGGAACTTGTACAAAGACCAGGAGGCTGTCATTCAAACAGAACAAGGGGGCATACTGTGTGGTTTAAAATGAAGAAGGAAGTTTGCGATTGTTGTATCATTTCACCATACTTACTCAGTCTGTATGCTGAGCAGATAATCCGAGAAGCTGGATTCTGTGTAGAAGAACGAGGCATCAGGATTGGAGGAATACTCATTAACAACTTGCGATATGCAGACAGCACAACTTTGTTTGCTGAAAGTGAGGATGACTTGAAGCACTTACTGATGAAGATTACAGATCACAGTCTGCGGTATGGATTACATCTCAACATAAAATGAAAATCTTCACAACTGGACCAATAAGCAGCATCACAATTGAAGTTGTCCAAGATTTTATCTTACTTGGTTCCACAATCAATACCAGTGGAAACAGCAGTCAAGACATCAGATGATGTGTTGCACAGGGCAAATCTACAGAAGACCTTTTTCAAGTACTGAAGAGCAGAGATGTGTCTTTGAAGACTAATGTGCGCCTAACTCAAGCCATGGTATTTTGAATCGCCTCATATGCATGTGAGAGCTGGACAATGAATAAGGAAGACTGAAGAAGAGTTGATCCTTTTGAGTTGTGGTGTTGGCGAAGAATACTGAAGATACCATGGACTGCCAAAAGAGCTAACAAATCTATCCTGGAAGAAGTGAAACTGGAATGTCTTTGGAAGTGATAATGGCCAAACTTTATGTCACTTACTTTGGTTATGTTGTTGGAAGGGACCATTCCTTCAAGAAGGATATCATGCTTGGTAAAGTTGAGGGTCAACGAAAAAGAAGAAGGCCATCAATGAGATGGATTGACAGTGGCTGCAACGATGGGCTCAGGTGTAGCAAGAATTGTGAGGCTGGCACAGGACTGGGCAGTGTTTTGTTCTGCTGTACCTAGGGTGGCTGTGAGTCAGAGTTGAGTTGATGGCACCTAACAAGAACAAGTAGAGTAATAGAAGGAGAGAGAAGTTAATTTTGTGACAAGAGAGGCTTTATAAGAGAGGGGATACCTGAGCTGCTTCAAATGACATCTAGTTCTGATGCCAGCAGGGTGATGGAAGAGAAATTTTAAGTCTAGGGTGTAGTATATGAAAATATAGGGGGTCAAATAAGTTCATATTGTTGGAACTTCAAATGTCAGGGGACTGTGGTGGTGAGGCTGGTATGGTCTATGCAACTAGGCCCTGAATATGTTTTTTTTAGTATATAGTAGAGAGACTTTAAAGAGTTTTAAGCAAATTTTATGTTTTACAGAGATAATTCTTTGTTTGGTGTGAAGAATAGATTAGGATAAGAATAAAGGGAAGCAGCGAGGGCTATATCAACAGTCCAGGTGAGTGAGAATGAAGGTCTGAATTAATTAGTGGGAAAGTTGGAGAAGAGGGAATAGATTTAAGCCTAAATTAATAAGTATAAGAATAGAATTTGTTTCTTGCATGTAGGAGTTCAGGGAGTAGATGAGCACATGACTTAGAGATTTTGTTGGCTCCATCATCCATAAACTAAGAGAAAAATGGATCAACAACAGATTTTGGAGAGTTGAGGAGAGAAAGGTAGAAGAAAGTAGAAATAATGGAGATCAATTTTAGATTTAATTTGTGGTCCCTTCAGAAATATGTTCAAGTCAACTATAATGTTGTCCCTTAAAATCTCATTTGGTACCAGTATTAAACCAAACTCATTGCCATCGAGTCAGTCTTGACTCATAGCGACCCCTCCTTGGGTTTCCAAGGTGAAATCACTATAGAAGTAGATTGCCCAACCTTCCTTCCAAGGAGTGGCTGGTGGGTTTGAACCAGTATTAGAGACAGAGTGTTGTTGTTGTTGTTGTTATGTGCCGTTGAGTCAGCCCCGACTCATAGCGACCCCTCCTTGGGTTTCCGAGGCAGTATCACTACGGAAGTAGGATTGCCCAGCCTTCCTTCCGAGGAGTGGCTGGTGGGTTTGAACCGCCAGCCGTCTGGTTAGCAGGCAAGTGTCTTAGCCACTATGCTACCAGAACTCCCTGAGAGACAGATTAATGAGACAGATTAATGGGCTGTATGTTTAAGGTTTATTTTATTTGGAGTACTTAAGATGGATTCCGAAAAAAGCAACAAAACAAAACAACTATAAATTTAAGCTTTATGGAGCTGATTTTTTTATTTAGAAGAGAAACCTGGAAATAAATGTCATTTTGTAGTGTGTGTGTGTGTATTTTTCATAATCTTTAAATTTTATATATTGCCTTTTGACATACATATGTATCAGTTTTTTTCATTTTTCCATTATTTGTTTTTAGATAAATTGTTGGAGACCCGCATGAAAGTAGTGGTTTTCTGACAACTATAAATACATAGTACATTTCGCAGATGATTCAGTGAGTGTTATTGGATTGATGTTCCCCTTTCTCATGAAAAGAGAACCACATGATAGACTTGAAAACTATACCAGAAAAAAATACAGATTGTAGGTTAGGAATATCTTCCCTAACTCTAAGTTGCTGAAATACTGAAATGTATTACTAGAAAGGTTAATGAATACATGCCTACACATACTCATACTCACACACTTAAAATGCTGCTCAGAGGCTCAAGAGTTAAATAATCTTTTGTGTGTGTGTGTGGTTTTTTTTTTTTTTGGCCTATTCCCTTATACTCAGGACTGACGGGTAACAGAAATGGCTAGCTGGAAATAATATTGGTGAGATAGAAGTACTCCTGAGTTGTGTTTTTCTACCTTTCAAGAATGATTGTAAAATTGTTGTGGTTTCCTGTATTAGTAGTTTTGCCTTTAATATTTGAGAAAATATACAAAGACCAAAAATACCTTTGAATTCAGTAACTTCTTTGAATGAACTGTATGCTTGTATGTTTTAAAAGTGCCTAATTTTAACAATAGTTAATTTGTTTTATCTTTGAGAAGTAGTTCCTAGTGTCACACTGGTTAAGCACTTGCGTGCTGACTTTCTGACCCTAAAGGAAAGGTTCAAAACCTGTTCTGTAGGGTCATTATGAGTCAGCATTGACTCTACAGCAGTGGTTTTTTTTTTTTTTTTTTTTTTTAATTGTGTGGAGAAGGACTGCTGGTGGCGCAGTGGTTAGGTGCTTGGCTGCTTGAAACAAAGGTTGGTGGTTCAGCTGCACCAGCTGCTGCATGGGAGAAAGATACAGCAATCTACTTACATAAATATTACAGCCTTGGGAACCCTAAGGGATGATGGCAACAGGCTTTTTGTTTTTATTGTGAATTTTTCAAACCTCTTGCAAGAACTAGATAGCCCACTGGAATCTCGAGCTATAGATTAGGAACCATTTCTCTGTAGAAAGTTTTAGAATATGTCTACTTCTGGGGGTCAAAATTTGGGCTTTAGTATTAAAGTGAAGACCAACCCAACAATCCATTGCTTTTTGAGTCCATTGCAACTCATAGTGACCCTAGTAGAGAGTATCACTGCCCCATGCTGTTCCAAGGCTGTAAGTCTTTACAGAAGCAGACTGCCACATCTCTCTCCCATGGAGAAACTGGTGGGTTTGAACCAATGACCTTGTGGTTAGCAGCTGACACTTAAACACTGCATCACCTGGGCTCTTTAAAATACAGTACCCTATAGTACAATTCTCCATTTGCATCTGGCAAGGCAGTGTAAGTTTTTTTTTATTTACAGTGTTTATTCTCCCTGATAAGGAGCTCTGGTGGTGTAGTGCCTAAGGCATTTGGCTGCTGACAGGAAGCCTGGCAGTTCAAACCCACCAGCTGCTCCGAGGGAGGAAGACTGCGCAATCTGCTTCTGTAAAGATTTACTGACTCGGAAACCTTTAGGGTCACTTTCAGTTGGAATTGACTCATTGGCAATGAGTTTTTTTTTGTTTGTTTGTTTTTATTCTCTCTGAGGCTTTTGTTGTTGTTGTTGTTGTTATGTGCCATCAAGTTGGACCACTCATAAGGACCCTTCCTTCAGTTTCCGAGGCAGCGTCACTACAGAAGTAGATTGCCCAACATTCCTTCTTACTGCATTAAAAACATTAAAAAATTTAAGCTATTGAGTCTTTCTTGCCCTCATCCTTTTGGAAACATGCCTCTTAAAGAAGGTGAATCCTATTGGAGTCCTCTGAGATAGTTTTGGAATTCTGGATGTACAGAATTACATTGGCTCTTGCTGTGTTTTTATATTTTAGAGTGTTATTTATTATTTTTTTTTCTATTTTTGAATATATAGAAAAATATATGCTTACCATGTAGAGATAACCAGTGCTAACATGTTGATATATATTTTTCTTTAATTCTGATTGAGATCATACTGTTTGGCATCCATACATTTTTAACCATTCAACTAATGTTAGAGTTTATTTTATACCATTAAAAGGTATGTACATTTTTTTAAATAGTAAGAAAATATTTATATAAATGTATCATAATTATTTAACAATTTTCCTAATGTTAGCTTACCATCATGACTAATAAATCATGAATAATGAAGGATGAGGCCATTCGTTACAAGTATTGGTCTAATATGTGTGTGATATAATATATTGATCTAGATTCATCATATATCTATGGAGTTCATCACTGTTCACATCAGTTTCTAGTTATTTTAGTTAGTTCCATTCTATGTTTCCTTTTCTTAAATTAGTGTGGTTCTTGGTATATATATCTTCAAGCTTTTAGAAATTAAAATTATTTTTCTTTCTAAGATATTCACTAATTTGGATTTAAATGCTAATATTTAGGATAAAGATGGAGATAGAGCAGTTCACCATGCAGCTTTTGGAGATGAAGGTGCTGTTATAGAAGTACTGCACCGAGGCAGTGCTGATTTGAATGCTCGGAATAAGCGCAGGCAGACTCCACTTCATATTGCTGTCAATAAAGGCCATCTTCAAGTTGTGAAGACTTTATTGGACTTTGGCTGTCATCCCAGTCTCCAGGTAAAACCTTTAGGGAAATGTATTCTGTAGATATTGCTAGGAACCTATTAAGGGGAAACCCTATATAATGCTGTGGTAAGCATTCCTTTGTTATTAGTTCTTTTTTATATAATCAGTGATGATAAATGATACCAGAGATATAGAATGTAATTAAATTAGAAGATATTCTTTCTTAGAAACGCTTTTGAATAGAAAGTGTCAGTAGATCAATTTAGACGGAGTGTGAGAGGGGATGCTTCCTTGCAACAATGTCAGCTTTTGAATTGATTAAACTTTTTTTTTTTTGTCATGACATTGAACTTTAGGAGCTTAAAAAAGTGTAATGGGCTATATCTCATAATAATTACTTCATCATGATCTGCTTTTAAATGTGGCTTAATTTATGCTGAGGTCCCTGGGTGGCACACATTGTTTGCATTTGGCTCCTTTCTAAAGGTTGATGTTTTGAACCCACCCAGTGTCACTGTGGAAGAAAGCCTTGGTGATCCACTTCTGTAAAGATTAAAAAAAAAAAAAAAAAAAAAAAAAACCCACTGTCATCAACTTGATTCTGACTCATAGTGACCCCCATTGGGTTTCCAAGGCTGTAAATCTTTATGAAAATAGATTGCCTCGTGTTCCTCCCATGGAGTGGCTAGTGGGTTTGAACTGCCTACCTTCTTGTTGGTGGCCCAATGCCTTAACCACAACACCACCAGCCAAGAAAGCCCCATGGGGCAATTCTACTCTGTAACACATGAAGTTGCCATGAGTCAGAATCTATTTGACAGTGATTTAATTTAAGTCTTGGTCTACTCATTAGTCTATGAAAATTTTCTGTTTTGGAAAATATATAGAATTTTAGTGTTTTTAACCTTGTTGTTGTTAAGGAACACTGAATTGATTTTGACTCATAGTGACCTCTGGGACAGAAAGGAATAGCCCCATAGGGCTCTCTTGGCTGTGATCTTAACAGAAGCACATTGCCAGGTCTTTCTCCTGTAGAGCTGCTGGGTGGGTTTGAACTACTATTCTTTTGTTGCACAGCCAAGCACTTAACTCTTTGTGCCACCAGAGTTCCTTTGTTTTATAGTAAGTAGTACCTTATTTTTGAAGCAAGGGTCACCTAAGAAATGGTATTCACATCAAAGTCTTAGTAGCCAGTTGAAGTAAATTATACATAAAAGTATAAGTTGTTTTCATTATTTACTTAGTTTGATTACTGAACAACCTCTCTTTTGTGTTCCTGTCAAATTAAAATTTGGTATGAATAATTTCATAGCAAAATATGCACATGAACATAATTTTGCAGCCTTTAGGTCCTCCTCTTAGTCTGTCAATCTTAACAGGCTAAGATTTAAGTCTGTTCAGTTGTAACAGAATATACTTGCAATAGCATATTATTTTAGCATAAAAATGGCCCTTGAAATACTGTTTGAATTTGTGAAAAATAAGCTGGAAAGTCAATAATGATTTAAAAAACAAAAATTTTTTGGGTCTTAAGCTGCTTGTACGTTAAATAATTCATAGCAGCTGTGAATGGATTGTTGTATTGGATAGATCTTTGAGAAATAATGAAGAAGGAAGAGCTGTAGTAGTGGCAGTGTTTTGAGAAGAACTGAAAGTACTGTTCACATACATGTGTTTATTAGAGACAAATAAGTCTGAGCTACAGCCATTTGGTACTGACAAAGTCTAGAGTGTGGCCTTAGAACTGGGTGGCAGATTTGGAGGATGCGGCAGGGACTGGGGTTTTAATCTATTGAAGGAGACGGAATTTATTCCTATTGACTTTCTTTTTCTGAAATGGGAAGCAAAGCCATCTGTTGCGAGTGTGAGTGAGGGATGGGAAGTTGAGAAAGGAGAATTGAGAAAAGTGATGAAGGTTTGCAACAGCCACTGTAGAGACTAGAAGGCAGAACACATCTGGGACTTATTAGAAAGATATCCTAACCATGTTAAGGCGACTTCAAATTGAAGATTAAATGTTTAGTGTCACCAGGAAGAGGAGACATAAGGTGGTTGGTTGGATTGAATTTAGATTAGAGTAGGGGTATCATATGTAGGTAGGTGAATATATTGCCTAGAATTGACAGACTTTTTCTGTAAAGGGACAGATAATAAATATTTTAGCCTTTGGTGGGCCATACGATCTTCATCACGAGTAATATTGTGGAATGAAAATGTTGTTGTTATGTGCCGTCGAATCGGACCCGACTCTCTGATCCAGTATACTTTATTTGTGAAAACAGGTGATAGGGTCAGTTTGGCCCAATGGTTTGCCAGTCCTGGTATATGCAGTAGAGTAAGTTATATGTGACTTTATTGAGATTAGCATTTATGAACCTAATACATGAATGAAGTCTACATTACCAATTTACTCTCAGATAACTGATAATGAATAACCATTTACTGCTAAATGAATAGATTAATGAAAAGTAGTCAGCTTGAAAAGGTAAACTGAGATGACTAAATTTTCATTCACATTTGTTTCCAGTTTGAGCTAACTAACCTCTTTCCTGTACTTTGGAAACACTTAGATTAGTGGGTTCTCTTCCATGACTACACAATCTAGTCACCTGGGGAGCTTTGAAAACTACTGATGCCCGGTTCTCTCCCCCAGAGATTCTGCTTTAAATGGTCTAGTATGTGACCTGGGCATCAGGACTTTATGAGCTCCCCACCTTATTGTAAAGTGTAATCAAGGTTAAGAACTGTTGACTTAATTTGTTGTTAGGGGGCCTGAGACTGGTGTAGGTTTATTTGGAATTTCAGGGTCCCACAAATGATGATTGAAATATGTTTATCAGACTGTTGTAGACTCAGTTTTTTAAGGCAGCTTTTTCACCTCATTAATTTGTGTTACTAGGGGAATTATATTTGAAAGTATGTAACTTCTTTGATTTTGTTTTTCCTTTTCTTTATAAAGTTACAGCATGTTTATTGTGTTTTCCACTTAGATTGAAAATGACTTTGTAGTATGTTTTGATCTATTATTCATGGTTGTTAGATATGACCTCTGTTTTCTTTATTTACTAGTCCGGTATATTAATATTGATGTTATACATGGTGATTGTTTAAAGAACTAATGAAAGTTTCTTTACACTTGGGGGGGGGGAAGGATTCTGAAGGTGATACCCCTCTTCATGATGCAATAAGTAAGAAACGTGATGATATCCTGGCAGTTCTTCTGGAAGCTGGAGCAGATGTTACCATCACAAACAATAATGGATTTAATGCTCTACACCATGCTGCGCTCAGAGGAAATCCCAGGTAAATATGTTACTTTTTACTATCTTATGTGCAATTAATTTTTTTTTCCTATTTCTGATACTGATGAGAAAATAATTTTGGCTTATTTAAATATTTTAAATCATTTAAAAAGTGCTGAAATTATGTCTTCATTCAGTAGGTTAATTTCTGTATGATGATTTTTTTGGTTATTAAATCAAGTGTTAAATGATTAAAACATTAAATGGAGATACAAAATATCAAGAATGCTGGCTTATATCTAAAGATTTAATTAAAATGCATTCCTTTTTGAGGTTTATATCTTTTTCTTTTTTGTATTTTCTATTTCACCTTTAATTTTGCATTATTTGCGAGGCTGTGTAATATTTTTTTTTTAACAATTTATTTTTAAATTGTGATTTGGGTGTACGTTTATAGAGCAGATTTGTTTTCCATTCAGTAGTTCATACACATTATGTTTTATGACTGATTGCAATCCCCGCAATGTAACAGTCTCTTTCCACTTACCCCCTGTGGTTACTTTTTCTTCGTGTCCATCTTTTCTATGCATTCCTGCCCTCTGAGCTATCTCTCTGTACAAATGCTGCCCTTCTGATTTCTGATGGTTGATTGTTCTAAGGAGTGAACCTATCTAGTGTAATTGTTCACCTCGTAGGCCTGTCTGTTGTTTGGCTGGAAGTTAAGCCACAAGAATGAGTTCCTGGACAAAGGGTGATGAGGGTCCATGGTCTCAGGGTTTACCAGTCTCTGTCCAACCAGTAAGCTTGGTCTTTTTTATGATTTTGAGTTTTCTACATTTTTTTTCCCACTTTATCTAGGATCTCCTATTTTGATCCCTTTCTGAGTGATTGTCAGTGGTAGCCAGTCAACCATCTAGTTCTTCTGGTCTCAGGGTCGTGGAGGCTGATGTTCCCATGGTCCACTAGTCCCTTGGACTAATTGTTTCAAGTGTGATTTTTATTTTCTTCACTCTGCTTTGCTCCGGATGAGAAGAGACCCATAGGTATGTCTTAGGTGGCCACTCGCAAGCTTTTAAGACCCCAGTTGCTGCTCACCAAAGTAGGATGTAGAACAATGTCTTTGTGTAGTATGTTATGCCAATTGAGCTTGATATTCCCCATGACCATGGTCCCAGGCCCTTGCGCCCAGTGATTACTCCTTCAAGGTGTTTGGCTGTGGCTGTGAAGTTACCATAATTTTGTCCTCTGTTTAACAGTTTCTTTTATTTGTTGTTGTTGAGAGTATACGCAGCAGAACATAAACCAATTCACAATTTTTACTTGTCCAATTACGTGACATTAATTATATTCTTCAAGCTGTGCAGCCATTTTTGCTTTACTTTTCTGAATTTTCCTCCACCATTAACATAATTTCATTACCCTCTAACCTTTCAAGTTGCTGTTGCTAGTTTAATCCCATACAGATATTTCTTTACTAATTAAATTAAACTATAGTTTGGTTTAAAGATGTCTTCAAGGGATGTTTTTGATTTAAGCTTTAAATAACTATCTCAGGGCAATAGTTTCAGGTAGAGATTTATATTTCTTCAAGATAATTCTCAGGAAGGCTGTTCTTTAAACCTGTGTCATATGTTCTCGTGATATTTTTTTAAAATCTGCAGCTAAATAACTATTGTTAATATTGTTTTCAGTTTGCTATTGAGTCAATATCTACTCAACAGCTGCCACATGTGTGCACTTTAGAACTACTTCATGGTGTTTTCAGGGCTGGACTTTTGAAAGCACATTTCAGGGCCTGTCTTCTGAGTTGTCTATGGGTGGATTTGAACCCCAACCTTCCAGCTAGTAGTTAAGCACTTAACTGTTTATACCACTCACCTAATTCCTTATTAATAATTCAGTTAATTATATGATCTAGTGTAGATGTTTCCAAACTTAAAAAAAAGAAATTAGTGTCCTTCTGAAATAGTGATTGCTTTTGGAGACTCACTGACTGTATTCATAAAGGGTCTGAGAAGTACCATAAAAGGAAAATGTTTAGATTTACTTAGCCTAGAGATTGCCATTATCATGTTTTGGGAACTACTTTACCTTGAGAAGAATGTAAGGAAATTCTGTATCAAGTGTCTTCTGATTATAGCTGAACCAGTTTAGTTTGGGAAAATGTTCACTTTGAAGTTCATTTTGATAATTTAATCTATCCTGAACTCTTAATCTTTGTTTTCTCATTGCATTTTTATTTCATACACTTCCTTCTAGTTTTTTGCCTTTTTTTAGTTTCTTAGGATCACCACTAGAGGGTGAGCACAGAAAACAAGGAATTTTATTATTGTTAGTGCCCATACAATAAATATATAATGTAGGATGAAAGCAATGACCATATTTTAGATCATGTCTGGATATGTGTTTTTAAATTTACAGATATTTGAACAACATGATAGTTTGGCATTGTGAAGGAGAAAAATAATATTGTTCCCTTTCCATCAAATAAAAGATGATGATGATAGCAATTATCACATGCCACATCTATAGTAAGTGCTTTAACTCATTTAGTACTTACAACAACCTTTTTAGATATGTGAATATCCTCATTTTATAGATGAAGAATATGAGGCTTTGAAAGAGATTAATTAGCTTAACCAAAATCACCTAGCTGATTAGTGATAGCAAACTCAACCCTCTGCCATTGAGTTGATTTCAACTCATAGTGAACCTGTAGGACAGAGGAGGAATGCCCAGTTTCCAAGGCTGCAAATATTTCTGGAAGCCGACTGCCTCATCTTTCTCCATTGGAGCAGTTTAGTGGGTTTGAACTGCCAACCTTTTGTTTATCAGCTTACTGCCTTAACTGCTTTGCCACCATAGCTTCTTGATCAGTGGTGCACCTGGGATTTAAATAGTCTTTACTTTAGAACCTGAGCTCTTACCTGCTCTACATTACTTTTTCTTGTGTTAGAGGCTACATGTAAGATAATGCTGAAACACATAGACTGTGAACAATTTAAACTAAGAATATATCAGTATTTTGTCCCCCTTGCTACCTTATTGTTTAGGCTTAGAATCTTGAGTTATCTTTGACTGCTTTATCACTTATTCCCAACTTCCAGTTTTAAAAATCTGTTTATCTGTCTTCCCAGTCCTTTCCATTCTATTTCCATTGTTGCTGTCATAATTAAGTGTTCAGCACTTTCACCTAGATTATTATAGTATCTTTCTAATTTTTCTATCTGCTTGCAGCCTTATCACTGATTCAGTTGTCATACAATTACCAAAACTATCATTCTGGAGGTATAGATCTAATAACTTCTCTCTCCTTTTCTTAAATCTTCATTTGCTTGCTATTATACATAGAATAAAATCTATATACCTTGGTGTGACATTCCAACCCATTTCTGGTGTGTCTTGTGTCTGTCTTTTAACATTGTCTCCCACTAAATAAAATCCCTCTGCCCACTCCACT
The DNA here is from genome assembly GCF_000298275.1 of Orycteropus afer afer. Classification (NCBI taxonomy): domain Eukaryota; kingdom Metazoa; phylum Chordata; class Mammalia; order Tubulidentata; family Orycteropodidae; genus Orycteropus; species Orycteropus afer. The sequence goes on along the minus strand of NW_006921617.1, from coordinate 12,618,002 downwards.
TTTCAGCTATGTTATAATACTTTCCTTTCCTAAAATAATATTCTTTGTTTTTTTTCTTTGATTTAGTTAAGCATTGTTTCATCAAATTCCCTATCCTTATCTTTAGCTTAACCATCTTTCCTCTAGGTAATCCTAGATCACATAATTGAAATTATTTTTCATTTGCCTATACTTAATTGTTTGTTGTGTTTATTATATTGTATTTATAATCTGTTGTGTACTTCTCTGGGTCTTTCTGCTAAAGCTGTGAGCTCTCTATATCCTATTTAGGAGTTCATATAGAGCAATTACTTGAGACTAGAATCATCAAAAAGAAATTGGGTTATAATATTAAATCATAAAATTTAAGATAGACTGAAAATTGAAGTTAAGAAACTTTTAAATAACTTAAAATATTTTGCATTGTTTCATTTTTATTGGGAATATACATAGTGTGTTCTGTAATGGTAGGCCTGTGCAAGGGGAAGATTTGCTTCTGTTTCTTCAATTCATGCATAAATCTTGAAGATTTATGACAGGACTCCTCCAGCCAGATAACTGGTGGCAGGTAAGAGAAAAGAAAGGAGAGACACTTTTATATATAACAAAGTAATGCTTCAATTAAGGCTTAACTTCTTTATTCTTACTTTCTTAAAACATTTTATGTGATTGTGACTGTAGATTGCCAGATAGAGTGTGATTTTAATTGGACACTGAAGAGTATCTGAAGGTGACACTACTTAATGTATCACCTGATAGTTTAACATTGTGAAGGAGACAAAATAGTAATTTAATTCCAAGTTAGGTTATTTTGAATTCTTTTTTCATTTCACGTTTCTTCTTGTTAAAGTTGGCTTTTCTTTTTCCTGCTGATCAGTGCTATCAAAAGAGAGAAGAACCATTTTTTTATACTCAGAATTAAAAAAGAAAAGGAACACTTGAACTACTACTTTAAAAAAAAAAAACAGGTATTATTTTGGTACCTGATAAACTTACTGTTTTCAGATAAAATATCAAGTATGATTTGTATACTAACACTTTCCCCTTTGTTATAAGCATTTTATAATTTTTATGTGACTTAATGAACCTGGAGGAGCTCTGGTGGCATAATGCCTAAGGCATTTGAATGCTAAGCAGAAGCCTGGCAATTCAAACCCACCAGCCACTCCTCGGAAGGAAGATTGGACAGTCTACTTCCATAGTGATCCTGCTTTGGAAACCCAAGGAGGGGTTTCTGTGAGTCGAATTTGACTCAACGACAGTGAGTTTGGTTTCTTAATGAGTCTGTTACCTTGAGTTGTAATGCTTTAATCTTTGTGATTTTTGTTTTATGGTACCAATATACTTCTTTAAATGTATTTGGCTTAAATGTTAAACTTCATATATAGCCGTTTTATTTGCAATTAACTGTGTTTTAGTAAGTATAATTCTTAGCTATTTTTGAGGTCTTTTTTTGTTTTATTGGAATGAATATACTTGTTTCTACAATAAATTGTTTGCATCTTTGTGAGTATAAATCTAATACCAGCAAAAGTGTTTACTTATTATTTTCATTTATTGGTTAGTAATATTGATAAGTTTCCAAAATTTGCATGTACCCATGTATACATGGAGTGTTTAACTGCCATACTGTTTCCTACCTTGGGTTTTACTTAGCAGTAATAATTTTTCAGCTATAAGTCACTAACACAGCAGTTAATAATTATTAAGTGTGCTTTTCTTTTTTTAAAAAGTTACTTTTTGTCTTCAAAAATATGTCTACATGTCTTAGTACCTTGGTCATGCTTTATAAAGTTTGGAGCATTTTAGAATAGCAGTTAAAATACATTTTAGCATAGGTTAGCTTTTTTTAAAAAAAATTTAACCAAGCATAATACTGTTTGTGTATTGTGATCTTTGATATTTATAAGAATGTTTTCCACTAGAGTTTAGCCATATGTATTTTCTTTTTGTAAAAAAGTCAAATTTCAGATTTAAATAAAGAGCAGAGATTAATTCTGCTCTTTAAAATGAAAAACTAAATTTATTTGGATCAGTATTAATCAGTACATTACTTAAGTTCTGCATTTTTAGTGCTTTTAAGTTTTTAGAGCTCCCTCACAGAAATGAAAATAGATTAGTCAGCAGTATTCTCTGCAGAGCTGGGAAGACAATTGATAAGTGTTTTGGGGATACTCATAACATTATTGTAGTTATTTTATATAGTGGAATTTTAAATATTTTCTTTAATATAAACTGAATATGAAAAGTAGTAAAAATTGAATGAGCGTCATGATGTGATAAGCTTATCGTGTTTTCAGGCTAGCACTGAGGTAACTTCACAGGTGCTTCTTATTCCCACAAAGACGTATACTAAATCTTACTGGTTTTCCCTCCAGATAATGACACCTTTATTTCATTTTTAATTTCTAAAATATAGTCTTGTAAGTGAGTCTGTTGACTATAGGAAGATTTGATTATCTGGACTGTATCTTGGTTTTTAAAGTTTTTCTTCTCCTATAACTTTGACCTTGCTGAGTGCTATATGTGAAAAATAGCTGAGAGTCTATTAAATGATAGTGTAGAATATGTTCATTTCTCTAATATGTATTTCTATTCTCAAACACTCTTTACCTGGTAATAAGTAAATTTATTTAATATGACTGACTGAGATGTATATATGAGCAAGGAGACCTATTAATTTGATGCATTGATAAGATTTATTTACATGTACTCCTTTGACCACATTTTTTTATGGGATGATTTTCACTGTGAAATTAGAGGCATGGTCAGAAATTGAGGCTTGGGCAAACATCTGAGTACTGTTTGCCTTCAGCAGTTTTCATTAATTTCTCAAAGTTTTTGATTTATTAAATAAAGAACATTAAATTATCTATAGTTTTACTGCAGTCAGTAAGAAAATTAGATGGATGTTGCATCACTAGTCATTTTCTCCTTCAGTAATTTCTCTCCCTGAGGGAGTCTTGTGTGTATACTTTTTGTGAAGGACAGAGGATGGAATGAGTAAGTAAAGTCATATAATGTTACTGTTAGAGTAGATCTTCATTTTACAACTGAGGAAACATGTTTAGATAGGTGGAACATCTCCAGGATTAAGAAGTAGGGCTGCTTAGCATTGTCTTTCCTTTTTTGAGGTTTAAAAACCTTTGGTTCAAGATGAGAAGAGCTAGATACATTGCTTATGTCTTATCACAAGATGTTCTGCCACTTAAAAATCATCTTTTTTTTCACCTTACCTCCTACTAGTTGCAGGTATAAGAACCAAACTAAACCCATTGCTATCAAGTCGATTCAGACTCATAGCGACCCCCTTTGGGATTCTGAGGCAGTAAATCTTTATGGAAGTAGATTGCCTAGTCTTCTTCCTTCTGTAGAGTGGCTGGTGGGTTTGACCATCAACTTTCTGGTTAGCAGTCAGACTGCCTTAGGCACTGTGCTATCAGAGCTCCTGTTGTTGTTGTTGTTATTTGCTGTCAGTCAGCCCCGACTCATAGCGACCCCTCCTTGGGTTTCCGAGGCAGTATCACTATGGAAGTAGGATTGCCCAACCTTCCTAGATTCAGGTAAATAGTGGTAAAATTTAAAGCTAATCCTATGGAAGGTATTGACCCATCATTTCTAGAGGGTTGTAATAAATATATATATAATGTTGTTATTTTCTTTCATTTAAAATACCCATATTTCTAAGGTGAACCACACTGCAGCATTCCTACTGTTTTCAAGTCACCTTCCTAGATACTTGTTCTTTTGAAGGAAGTTTTTTTTTTTAATGTTTTTAATGAAGCATAGTTTGCATTTCATTACCATTACTTCCCTGAAGGATAAGAAATTTAATACCAAGAGACCATAAATAAGTAAAATTATTTTATTTGAGATTCTTAAGTCATCCACATGTTTTTTATTTTTATAAAGCTTTTTATAAACATCTTTAACTGTTACAACTCTGCCCAAGTAGTATTAGCATAACAAATTATTTTAACCACAAAATCTGGATAAGTTAAATAAGTTGAAACTTGGCATGTGGTTGATACTCATCATTGAAAACGGTGGCTTTCCTGTTGTAATCAATGCATAGCTACAGCTGGTTGAAGGGGACCAAATCCATTGAAGAGGCGATTTGGTTCCATTTTACCAGCTCTAGCAAAGCATTGCAGTGCTGCTACTTGGGGATCCAAAACAGTTAAATACATTTTATTTTAAAAATTATAGTTATGTGCTGTATGGAAAGTGAATTTGCTCTGTAAATCTTCACCCAAATCACAATTAAAAAAGAAAATTACAGTTATGGACCTCCTGAAACTGTTAGAAATTCTTACATCAGTCTTCAGTCATTGAATGCAAACTTTTCTGTTTTGAAGACATTTTTCCTACTGTTTCTTACTATAATTTAGAAATCTTTTCCTTTTAACAAACTGTTTAATGCATTAAAGAATTATTGTATGTTTTTGATTTCATTACCTTTGCTTGATTCCTAAATGTGGACAATAACCTACATCAAAACCAATAACATTTAAAGGAAAAAATAGGCCTTGATATACTTTAGTGTTTACAATTTATCTTTAAGCAGTAAATCAGATTACTTGAGTAGTTAAACTAATATGTCAGGGAAGAATACTTTAGTCACACTTTCCTACCACCACTACTTTTCAATGAGATAGTTGAGAACAAACAGAGGGTGGAAGAATATGAGTGGCCTTAAGGAAGTTCCTCTGCCCTTTGGTTTATAAATAGATTACACATGTGTTCAGTGTATTACATGGACTTGTGTTGAAAGGAACTACCGTGCATGCCAGCTTATTTTCCTTTGGTTTTGCTTTTAGTGTTACTAATCATAGTTTAGTAATTTAACCCTTTAAAAGATCTATTTCCTTGGCTGAATTCTCTGTCATTTTGGGTACAGATGCCTAGCTCTTTCTCATGATCACCTTACTAGGTTGACTTGTAGGGGTCAGCTACCATTTATGAATTTGAGTATAAAAATTCACCATTTGAGTAATACTTTATAAATCAGAACAGTAAATTTTTGTTGTAATATGGTTTCACTCTTGTATTTCAATATGGGGGAGGGATGTCTTCTGAAACATACTTGCATAAAATAAAAGTTTGATAGATTATAATTTGCCTCTATGGTAAGTACTCTGAGTGAAATATAAAGAGTAAAGAAATATTCCTTGCCATTACTGGTTTGAACTGAACTGGAGAAGGTTGACACTAATTCAGGCAATATGCAAACAATTCTTATTTTAAGTATATGCTGTGTTCTGTTGATTGGTAAGTATCATGCTGCTGGTGAAATTAATGTACAAGTCTTTCATTTATTCTTGTAGAAATGAAACAGGTGTTAAGTTGTCTGGACTTAATGCTGAAGATAGCAATAAAACTGGCTTCTGTTTTATTAGTTATATGGGAGCTGTTTAGCAGATCCAGCTGCTCAAGTGTGCTTTTGGATGGCTGTTCAGTTTCGTATACTGGCCATATCAGGGCAAGAAGAGGCCATGGAAAAAAAATAGTGCAGCATTTGATAATGTCAGCATCTGTTATCCCTGTCAGAGAGACAGTTGAAATGTTTGAGTTACACCAGTGTCAGCAGATGCCCAGAGTTTAATATGTACTCAGTTAAAAATGAACAGCTGATCTAAGTGATGGATGTGACATTTTAAAGTGATTGAAAATACTCTTAGGTATGTTAAGTTTAACTTGTAAGCACCAGAATCAGTATAGAACTTTACTTTTTTAAACAAATAGCTTGTCATTTTATTTTCAAAGCATTATATACTCTTAATATTATAGCAAAGAGAGCCTTAGGATGTTTAAAAGTAATTATTAAAAGCTTAGTTTCATGCCTTTGGAATAACTAATACAATTGTTCATTATAAAACATGAGTAGAGTGTTCCCCTTGAGTAGTATTACAGAGGAAGTTCTACTTTTAAGATGCTGTGAATTCACTTTTGCATTTAGGGACATGTAAAGGCAAACTAAACAAATGGAACATGAGGCATTGCCATTTACTTAGTGGATGATCAGAAGGTGTGTTTAAATGGATTAAGCTCTGAACTAATTATTCTTTGGAAATGTAGAATTTTTAAATCATGTACTTTTTAAAAATTTCCAATAAATTTGCAGTGATTTATATGCTCCCATATGCAATAGAGTCTTTCTCTCATTCTTTATAATCTGCTGGTAGATGGAAATAATTTTGACTATTAACTATCTAGTTGTCTTATTAAACACAGATAAAGTAGATCATTGTTAAATTTACAGCCAGTTTTGTTCAACTTCTAACTCAAAAAAAAAAAGTAAATGTTTTTTTACTCAATTTTTGAACATTTCTGAATATTCCATTTGAAATTATACCTTTAGTAAGAAGTGACTAACATACATACATGACTATAGTAAAGCAGATTTCATTGTCTGGTTTTCTTTCTTTGTTATACATTGTAGAAGCTTCACATGGGTCCTGCTTATAAATTGTTTCTAAGAACTTTGTTGTCTTATTCTTTCAGAGTATTTTGATATCTTCAACATGCTATATAAACAGCAGCTCTATCATGTTTGTAATAAATTGAATTATAAATGCACAGTATCAATAAAAGCTGATTATTCTGTGTGTAAATTGGCTTATTAGTTATAATCTGGTTGATTTTATGTGCCCTCTTTAGAAAAGCAAATTCAAAGATAACATAGATTGTACATTAATTTCATTTGAATAGCTGGCAGTCTGTATCAATGTACCCTGTTGATTTATAGGTGTGGGCCAGAAATTTGTCATTTTTCATGCTTAATTCTTGTGTTTTAGTTTATTTTAAGTATTAGCTTAGCATTTAAGTTGGTGGTTGGGTTAAGGACCTGATAAATTTAGAGGACTAGGGTCACTTTTTTTTTCCCCCTGAGAGGTAAAATTTTACTTAAAAGATAGTCTTTTAGAACTATGAGTATGTCTGTGGCTTTCAAAAAAGAAAACCTAAAACAACAAAACTTGTGATTCAGAAATTCTAAACTAGTAAAATATAAATTTATCAAAATATGAAGTTAAAATATCTGTTAAAATGTAATGAGCTTAGCTTTGGTTATAACCTATTTTTCTTAACAAACTGTTCATTCCTACTAATGTGAAATATTTAAATTAAGATGACATTGTTGAGACAGAAAATAGGTCATGTGTTTCCCTTGTTATTTTGTGCCGGTAATAACTGTTTCCCCATCTGTAGTAAAATTTTAATAATGTGAGTACTTAATTAAAAAATATAAAGTGTGGTATATTTTAAATTTAAATGATTTAAAAGTAGTTTCATGATCATTTAAAATCTGCTTCAATAGAAATTCTTTTCCTTAGTGAAATACAAATCTTACGGATATTTAGTTTCGATTTTTAAGCAGTAGGTACATTTTTATGGTGTTAGTATTACAAAAGGTCATTTGTTTGATACTAAGTTAATTTATCATATGAAGGTCCTTCAAGTAGAAAGAAGCAAAGGCTTTCTTTAGCTGCAGTTTAGTTTCCTCTTGGTGGTTTATTGCCTACCAAAAATACATACTTCTTTACATTCCATAGCATTGTATGTTCATATGGGTACATAAAGAAGTATGTACTCTGAGTAGGTATTACTAAGTAGTTAGCTGTAAAAACATGAAGTGTTTTATTTTCCCATTTGTTAGTAAAACATTCAGCTTACTGATGAGAACAATGGTAGGTCATTCACAGAGAGTAATTTATCGAACTAAACTATAACACAGTTACCTGAAGAATGGCATTAATGCTGCTTATGATTTCTTGTTCTTGGTGGATATAGACATTTCTAAAAATTTGACCATTTATTTGTTGAACTTTGTCCTGGTTTGGTTTGTTTTGCAAGAGATTCATAGAATCAGTGGAGTTTTACAGAATGTATTTCAAAAATTGGTAAAATCAGCCTAGTGTTTCTTCATAATCTTCAGCACAAATTTCTTCTTATTTTGTAGTTTGCTTCTAGAGCCTAAAAGTAGATAGCAGTTAATTCAGTGCAGGTTATTTTCACAAACTAGGTATCTTATTCAAAACTTCACCAGTTAACCAATGAATATTCCTCATACTGATCCTAAAGTTGAAAGGGCCGGGAGAAAAACCAGATCTTTTTGGAGTGTGAGTGAACTGAATTTTTAAAGATGGGTGAGGATTTTGTTAAAGGTTTTTTAAGGTCACAGATAAGAACTCATGATCATTTTGAAACTTGTTATTTAAAAAAACAAAACAAAACTTATCATTCCTCTGTCTTTATTAATTTCTTAACAGGAGTTTGCCATTTTATGCTTCTGATTTGGTAAAATAAAAATTAAAATAGACATTATATCTCATTTTTTGGTAATTTCTTTGGACTCTTTGATCTTTTAAATGTAAGGGATAGCTGGTAGAAGAGTCAGCTTTTCACAAAGTCTCACTTAAAAGAAATGAAACTATTTCTTTGAGCACCTGGAACAAGCACATGTTTGTTCATTTATCATGAAAAGAAATGATTATTAGCAGGTAACCTTTACTTATTAAAAGATTAATTTAAAAGAAAACACCAAGGAATTTTCAGAGTGGGGAAAAAAAAGCCACAGGGAAAGTAGAATTTCTGCAGCCTGTGATTAAAAAGCTAGTGCAGCTCACAGAGAGCAAATCAGAATGTAGCAGTTAGATAGCCCAGTACTACAGCAGTTTTCAGCAATGCAGCTTTAGAATTACACCATGCACATTCTAATTTGATTTTTTTGGCTAATTAATAGTAAGCATTAAAAAGTATTTTATGATTGCCATGTTTCTTGGTTGATTAAACCTTGAAATAACTAATGGTTTTTAAAAGATAGCATACTTTGGAAGCAGAATGTGATTTACTAGACATGACAAAATCACCATTTAATTTGAAACAATAAAGACTAAATATTTAATAATGTAAATGACAATAAAAGACTTAGGCAGTTTTGAGATCAAGAGTTATATGGCATGGTATTTGATCAGCATTTCCTTTTTACACTACTTAAGCTCTCTACTTGAACTGTGAGATGAGGCTGTAGCCAGACAGAATTTCATTTTAACAATAAAAATATGTGTCGAGTCACTAATAGGTAAGCATGCAGAGAAAGTCATAGCATCCTTAAAAGTACAGGCCTTGGGTGCTGTTACCTGTGAATTCAGTGTCATGCAGCATTTGCAGTTGGAAGGAAGGTAATGACCTCGAGAGTCACATCCGCAGCAGCCATCTCATCTTGGTGGTTCGTTTACTCTATTCGCTGATTCAGCACTTCTGTTCATGAGCCGAGGGAAGTACGAGTGAGCAGAGAACCTCACCTTTTAAGATAAATTTGAAAAACAAACAAAGTCTACTCTTCCTTCCTCATAACTAATATTATAATAAAATGGAATCAGCGTTGCTCATTTGATTTGGAATGTCATATTACCAGTATCGCACAGATGTGAGTACCTTGTACCTGCTGTACAGAAAGTTAAGCACCCAAGGACGGTTCCACAGTGGACAAAAAAATGAACCTAGCTTATTTTTTAGATGAAATGCTTCAGAAGATGGGGAAAAGTTGCAAAGGAAGTTAATTTTATAATCTAAAAAAGATTTTCCCCGTCCCCCCAAAAACACAGCTTACCCCCCCCCCCCCAAGTAACTATAAACATTCACTCTTGTTTTCTTTTGCCCACCAGAATACATTGGATTCTTCTGACTTCTCAGTAAATATTCTGTATCTTGCTTTCAGATTTTTTTTTGTTTTTTAGTTTCCAGAATTAAATGGTAGATTTGTGTTGAAGCTACCTTTTCATATCCAGAGGTCAAGTCTGCAGGCGAGGTCAGGACTTCCACATGGTCACTACAGAGGCTAATTTAGAGTCTTCCCTCAGTGGCCACAGGCTAAACTGTTACAGCTTTATAGGCAGCTAAGCATTTGAAACATGCACTCCCAGGCAAACAGGCTCTCTTGTGCCTCTCTCTTCCCTGACCATATTTAGTCAACCATAGCAAAAAATAGTCTCTCAGCTGTCGATTGTCGATCCAAAAGCTGAGAAAGCCTCTATCTTGCTTTCTGCCTATTGATTGTTCATCCTGCGGTCCAAACACTGCTCTGCCATTTGTCCTACCCTTTTTTTTTTTTTTTTTTAAAAGTACTGCCAAATAAAGCGGTCTCTCATGTTTCCACTTACATTTCCCAGATTTTCACTGAGCTTGCGCTGGTACTAGGAAAGCCTGATGCGGCTGTCACTATACTTAGAAGCACTGCAGAGCAAAAAAGGACAGAGGAAAAAAATTACCCTGGCTAATAGCAAGACAGTCTTTAGACAGATAAGGAACAAGTAAAATCCCTCTGCTGCCAAAATATATCTTACCACCTCATTTTTCTTTTATTGGTAAATAATATAGATGATGGTATGTTACAGATCTAAAGACTTGACAGGATTCTGTGGGTTTGCCTTTGGAGCTAGTTGTTGTTATATATGCTGTTTTAAATGAATATTATTTGAATGGAAAATATATAGAAATGTTAAGTAGAACATGTATATTGAAGGTGGCAAAATCACTGAGGGAGAAAAGAATACTAGTGTATGCATGAAGTCTTGCAAATACTACTTAAGCTTTTAATTCAATGAAAATTTTAGTCAGTTTTTCATAATGTTTAGTTAAAAAATAGGGAAGTGCTTTTGTGTAATTGTTGTCTTTTATATTGAAACTGAAGGCACATGTAGAAGTATTAAAATGTGTTATAAATTATATCTATTCTGTTTTAAAGTGTTTTTTCCCCTTCTGTATTGCCAAAGTTCTTTAATTTTCTGAAATGTAAAATAGAGGCACAGTCATTTTAGTGATCAGACTGAAATAGTCGTTAACCTATCTCTAACATTGCTACATAATGTATTGTGTGCCTTAATGGAGAAATATATTTGTGGATTTCAACTTCATATTCACAGTAATTTTTAATATTAAACTTTATTATTTTAACCAAGGAGAAGTAATAAAATATCACCTCCAACCAATCTGTGGAGAGATAAGATCTCATAAACTTAAAAGTGATCAAGAAAAATCAGCTGTACCTTTTCTTAATTTAAATATTTTTCTTTTTTTATATATTGATTCCCTTAAGAATCAGGAAAAACCATTATCAGTTTTATAAACTCATTTTCTTACAGGGATGTTTGTCCTTCACATACTTCTTGTCTTTGGCGTTTAATACCTTAGCAGTTTAATGATTTTAGATGTCTGTTTTAAAACAGTGACAGAGGAATCGGTCGGTAGATATTTGGCCATTTTAAAGAGTCATCTTTCTTACATTTGAGATAATTTTACATACAGTGTGATAAGATGACCCATGTCTTAGAGTTTTAAAATACATTAGCTTTTCAGGTTTCTAAAGTACTCCCTCTTTGTCAGTCATTTCCTACTAGTGATTTTTTTTTTTTTTTAAGCAAACACTATATAATGCCCTTTATAAATATGAACTCATTTAATTTTCCCTGACAACCCTATGAGGCAGGATCAGTCTTTTTACATTTTACACATGAGGAAACTGAAGCCTAGAAGTTAAGTAAACTGCTCAAGTCACCAGCCTTTCAGTTTACTATAACCCAAATTTGAACCTAGATAGTTGGGCTTCACTTGGAGCTCTTCACTACAATGCCCATGTTTTTCCTCTGGTTTGTAATAATGAATTGATTAGGGAATTACCACTCTTGGGGATCTATACCAGAAATTTGTATGTTGCTAATGGCCTTGTCTCAGTGTATTCAGAAAGATGATTATTTATTTCATCATTTGTTCTTTCATGAATTCCATTCAACAAACACTGAGCTCCATATTCTAGGTATACAAACCAAAAAAACCATTTTTCTGTTGAGTCGATTCTAACTCGTGGCAGTCCCGTGTGCTGCACAGTAGAACTCTGCGCCATAGGGTTTTCATGGCTGTGACCTTTTGGAAGCAGATCACCAGGCCTTCATCCAGCGTACCTCTGGGTGGGTTCAAACCAACCTTTTAGTTGGTAGCCACAATAAGGATGTAAAGATAAGTAAGATGGGCTTTCTTAGCTTATAATATAGAAGAAGAAATAAGAACTTACTAATCATGTATCGGAAACCCAAGGAGGGGTCGCTATGAGTCGGGTTTGACTCGACGGCACATAACAACAACAACAACAATCATGTAAGTCATAATTTTGACTTTTTCAGGTATGATCAAGTATTCACCTGTACAGCTTTTCTGCAGCCTGTGTTGTCAGTGCATCTCTTCTTCTGTTTGAGCTAAATTCAATGACAGTACCAAATTTGTAGTTAATGAATTTAAGTTTAATTAATTTAAGCTTTTTAATTATAATATCTGCCAACAAAAGAGTACTTGGGAAAATAATTACAACTAACAAGAAAAAAAAGAATTTTAAAGCAAATAATGTCTATTCACTGTGAAAAAATAAGAAGTTCTGGATTGATAAAAGAGAATAAAAGTCATCCATAATCATATCTTAAAGTATTATCATGTATAACATTTTGGTGTATACCCTCCTAGACTTTTTGTCTTCATCAATTCAGATAGGGCTTTGTGTTGAACAAAAATGCTTTCCAACTGTGTAGTAATCTGCTTGTATTTAGCATGCCTAAAATAAAGGTGATGAAGCTACTTGGGATTGGTCACCTTTCTTAGTAAGTTCCTTTATAGACTCTGAACTAACCTGTTTCACCTAATGGTGATCTGAAAGATTTTTCCTTAATTTAGCAAGCATTTATTTGACACATAGTATGTGCTGCAGTGGTATTCTAATGCGTTTTTACACTGAGTTAATACTAACATGTAAGCCTCTGCACTTAAGCTACTGCAGTTTCTCTGAAGAAAGATTGCAGAGCATGTCAGGCCCTAAAACTTGACCCAATGCCATATGAATATGACATACCAATGTAGACAGCTGCTTGTCCCTTCTACTTCTTAGAACTCATTTGTTCATCATTCAGCAAACGTTTGAGTATTACCATGTGCCAAGGATTATCTAGGCACCACTATTACTTGTTCTGGAACTTAATGCTTGTTTGGCACTACTCATAAATGCCTGCTTAACTGGTAGTAAGATCTTACCTTTAAACCATCCATGTTCTTAACCCCTTGGAAAACAACCGAATTGAGAAATAAGAATTTTTGAGCATTAGAGAAAATATTTCTAACTCTCAATATACTGTGCTCCACAGATGGGAATCGGTTGACTTAATAAAATTATTAATTTATTGAGCTAGTAAGTCCCTTATCCCAGCAACTCTGTGGGCAACAGTGTGAAGTTTAAACAACAGTCTCCTCTTCATTAACCAAGGGGTCACAGGGAACAGCCTGCAGCCAGACTTCATGGTTATATTGTACCAGTTCCTAAGATTTCCCCACCTTGTGGAAAGAAAGGAGGTAAGCTACTGATAGCTGCTGTCATTGGTGTGTGGGGGTGAGAGGGCCAAACACTACTCTGCTTGATTTTCCTTTAGCTCACCTTGCAGGCTTGAGGCGCCCATATTATTTGGTTTTGTTTGTTTGTTTTTGAAAGCGTCAGCAATTAACATTAACTAGCACTTGACTGCTAACCAGAAGGCTGGCGGTTCAAACCCACCAGCCACTCCTTGGAAGGAAGGTTGGGCAATCCTACTTCCGTAGTGATACTGCCTTGGAAACCCAAGGAGGGGTCGCTATGAGTCGGGGCCGACTCGACGGCACATAACAACAACAACAACAACAGGTACTTTCTAATTAATGAAAGAGTTAGACATCTACCCCAAATCTCCCATGTAGAATTCCAAATAATTTATATAGATACTTACTGAGAAAGATCAAAGACTGCATTCTTCAGTATGGATTACACGTCAAAGAAAATAAATTCTCACAACTAAGACCAATAAGCAGCAGCATGATAAACAGAGAATATTGAAGTTGTATTTCATTTTACTTGGGTCCACAGTCAGTTCTCATGGGAACAGCAGTCAAGAAATCAAATGGGTTGCACTGGGCAAATCTACTGCAAAAGACTTCTTTGAAGTAAAGATGTCACTTTGAGGACTAAGGCTGTGCCTGATCCAAGCCATGGTGTTTTCAGTCACTTAATATATGTTTGAAAGCTGGACAGTGACTTGGAAAACAGAAGAACTGATGCCTTCAAATCAGGGTGTTGTTAAAGAATATTGATACACTATGGACTGCCAAAAGAATGAACAAGTCTGTCTTGGAAGAAGTACAACTAGAATGCTCCTTAGAAGGGAAGAGGGCAAGACTTTGGCTTACATACTTCAGACATATTATCAGAAAGGACCAGTCCCTGGTAAAGGCTAGCATGCTTGGTAAAGTAGAGGGTCAATGAAAAAAGGGGGAGACTCAATGAGATAGACTGACATGGTGGCTACAACAATGGGCTGAAACAAAACAATGATAATGAGGATGTCAGAACCAAGCAGTATTTCCTTCTGTTGTACAAAGGGTCACTATAAGTTGGAGGTGATTTGGTGGACCTTATAACAGTAACAACAACTCAGTACTGTCAAGGTCATCAAAAAGAAGGAAAGAAATGGTCACAATCAAGAGGAAACTAGGGAGACATGATGACAACATGTAATGTGGTATCTTGGATAGAATGTTGGAATGGAAAGAGAATGTTGTTTTGTTAGGTGCTATCTAGGAACTCTGGTAGCATAGTGCCTAAGGCACTGGACTGCTAACCAGAAGGCTGGCGGTTCAAACCCACCAGCCACTCCTTGGAAGGAAGGTTGGGCAGTCTACTTCCGTAGTGATACTGCCTCGGAAACTCAAGGAGGGGTCGCTTTGAGTCAGGCTGACTCGATGGCACATAACAACATCTAGGAACAGAATCTTGGAACAGAAAGAGAATGTTGGGGAGAAACTCAGGAAATCCAGAGTATGGGCTTCAGTTAATAATAATATATCCATATTGGTTCATTAATTACAGCAAATGTACTAATGTAAGATGTGGGGTAGATGGGAACTCTCTAAATCTAAAATTGCTGCTCTAAAATGAAAAGTTAATTCAAAATCAACAGCGACAACAGTTGATCTGCCCATCCTGGCTAGTTGAGAGTTGGAGCTATTTGCAGCATTTCTCCACAACTACACTTCTTGTTGTTTTGTGCTATCGAATCAGCCTGACTCATAGCAACCCCTCCTTGGGTTGCTGAGGTGGTATCACTACGGAAGTAGATTGCCCAACCTTCCTTCTGAGGAGTGGCTAAGTTTGAACTGCCAGCCTTCTGGTCAGCAGTCAAGTGCCTTAGGCAGTATGCTACCAGAACTACACTCGTTCGTATAAAAACTGGTGATTTTGAAATTTGATTTTGCTATTATTATAACAATATTTTTATTAATTTGAAATATCAAGAAAATATTTAGTCTCATGTTATTTTAAATGTATATTTAAAGCAAGAAAGTGTATTTTAGAATACTTTTTACCAGGGCTAATCTCACTCTTAATAGATTTGGTTACTTAAAAGGAAACCATCTTTATTTGATTACTGATAATATACTGAATTTGTGAAAATTCCAAAATGGTCAGATAGTGGTGGAAGTGGTACAGAGAATATAGGTTTGGACAGGTGACTGTTGTAAATGTCCAGAGGGTAGATGATGAATGCCTACCTAAAATATGCTGGGGGCTGTGGGAAAGATTAATTATAGATTTAGAAGGGCAAATAAATCAACAGGACAAATTGAATACCAGGAGTAAAGAGAAGGGGAAGAGTCTATAATGATTCCTTAGTTTGTGACTTGGATGACTGGCTAAATGGTAATAAGATTAAACCAAGATCAAGAATGTAAGAGGAACATCCAGAAAGAGGAAAGAAGGAAAAGGGGATATGTATACTGTAGAAATTATGGGTCTATATCTTACAGTTGCCATGATAGCTGTTGTATTGAGGGGTTATAAACCCTATACTAAAAATGTTACTTATAGCATCTCATTTAATTCTTACAGCAACCTTATGGTGTTTTATAGTGATTTCTAAAGAAGTTTTGATATTAGATATGAATCATGACCTTTTGTTGAAGTTAGAGATATGAGATATTATGAGTGTGGATGTGTAGTTGGGATTCAGCAGGACCAGTGTGGGTGTCTCAGCTTTATAGATTCAGAAGTAAGGGAACTTGGAATGACTGACTAAATTTGTAACAGATTAATATATAAATAAGAATGCCCAATTACTATTTATAGAAAAAAATATTACTAGTAAGTGGGTTAAAGTACTCACATGAGGTAATCAGATTTTTTTTCACCGCTGAGGGAAAAAACACATTTATGAGAAACTACATTAAAATAGGAAATTGGTGAGCAAGACCATTGGTTGGATGATTTTAACAGTGTTATCAGCCTGTGATAATTTTCCATATAATGGTCCAATGAAAAATTGTGATAGCATTTTCTTGGAGGACACATTAGATAGAATACCAGAGGAGCCTGTCAGTGAACTTTGTTTTGGATAATGCTAGGGGTGCAATGACAAATTCTTTTTCTCATTCTCTTTCAAGGCTGCATACAAACTATTTCTCTTCTTTTTTAACGATTTCCCCCTGGACAAAGATACATAATTTTAATCCTTTTAATTGTAAGTCCATTCTGGTAATTTCTCTCTTTTTTTTAAAACCAATTAGACTTCGTGATCTCCTCTTTTACAAATCTCTCTGTAGTTGTTAATGGTATGTTTTATTTACATACTTGTCTGTTGTCAGATGTATTTACTTTATCTGTCATTATAACACTATTTCTATGGGAAATCAGAAATAAACATTTTTCTTTAAAATACCTCTGTTGTATTGTAATAATTCATATAATCAGTTTAAAATGAGAGGTTTGGAATAGGCTATGCCAAAGTTTCTTTCCACTTTTAATTTTTGTGGTCTGTTTCTGAGTGATCTCAGTATTTGCTATTTTAATTGTAGTTTTTTTATAGCATAATTTACAACATCTATGTCAGTGAACTATGTAACAGCAGATTTGTTCTGAAATGAAAACTTCCTCTCTGGAAATAAGAATTTTACATTTTAATATTAGTAGTTGATTGACTTTGCAGCATGTGATCTCGAAGGGAGTAGGATTAGTTTTGTCACTCCTGACAATAGCCTGGGATTACTTTTCTTCCCTGTCCTATCAGTTCAATCATTGTATTTAGCTGAAAAGCAAAAAGACACAGAAGTAAACACAGAACAAAGACAATGAGCTTTCAAGAGCACAGATCTGTTTCTGTTTATCTTAGTAACTTTCTGAGTCATTGCTACTTTGTTCTTTGTTCTGAGGAACTTAGTTTTCCCTAGCCTGTTCATTTATTAAGTGCAAGGTAAGAAGTAAGTGGTGGCTCTTTTCTCAGCACACAGCTTACTCTCTCTCTTTACCTTACCTTGCTTTAAGCTTGTGGCAGTGTAATGTAGGACTGGACTTGAGAAATTGGAGTAGAAGACAGTGGAAAATGTGACTACTTAAGAACCTACTTCTCAGGAATACTGTTCAATAGTGTAACTTAAAAAAAAAAAACTACGAAGTTATCATGAACTACATTTTATAAATTAAGACTTACTGTAGCATACACACATACACACACACCACCACCCCACCCCAGCCTCCCCAGCTAAAAGGAGTAAAGGTGGAAATTAGTATTTTAATGTTGTAAGCCCAAATGTCAGTGTTTTAAATTTTTAAAATAGTACATCTTTAAGTCAAATAGTACTACAAAGCTTTTATAATGAAAGATAATCATGTTCTGCTTTATCCCTCTTTACCTTTTTTTCCACCTCTCTTAATGACTTGCAACCTATCCTGAAATTTCTTGACTTAGCAATGCAATGGTAGACACCGTTTTCTGATTTTATGCTATGGAAAATGAAGATTTAGAGCTGTTAATACCATCTATTACCACCATTCCTCTCAACATAGTTATATCATAATATTTGTTTCAATTGAAAGGATTTTTTTATTTTTAATGATTACATCTTGTTTTTAATGTAACTTTTTTTCTTAACACTCCATCAGAATTCTAAAACTCCTGTAAATTTTATTTCTCACTTGATCAAATGTATAGGGAAATTAATAATGTATGGCATTATCATCTGCTTATGTCAAATCCAAACTTTAAAAGTGTAACGTGGTACCAATACTTTTCCCCTTTAAGAATCTAAATCAAAGTTTCCGTAATATCTTGTATTTTACTCCTCTGAATGAGGAGGATTAGAATCCTTAATAGTTACTGAAAATGAACTAAAGCAAGGTGTTTCACCTTTCATAAAGTCCATGAATGAATTTAAAGGATTTGCAGATTCCCTCAAAATGGTAGTAAAGATTTTTATATGCATTTCTCTGGGGGCAGAGTCCGTAGCTTGCCACAGATTTCCATATAACTGTTACCAACAAACAATGATTGTGACTTTAGGAATAACCACTGAAGAGTGTCTTTAAGCTATGATTCTCAGTATACCTGGGTTATAGACTTATTGAAAATATGATGAAAGCTATAAACTTTGAAATTTGAATACACTTTTAGAGGTTCTTGAATCTTTTCTAAAGCCTAGTCTCAGACTCCTTGTATTTCATATCTGGAATTCATAACCTACTATCATTAAAGACATATGTTTTGACATATTAGTTCTTAATCTCATTATTTTAAAGGCTTGCAGTTTCATTTCCACAATTTATCTGTCAATTGTACTGTGGTAGCTTGTGTGTTTCTGTGATGCTAGAAACTATGCCACCAGTGTTTCAAATTACAAGCAAGGTTGCCCATCGTGAACAGGTTTCAGCAGAGATTTCAGACTAAGACTAGGAAAAAAGACCTGAGGATCTACACGTACTCCTCACTTGTCCACTGTATCATCCTATTACTTGCATTTTGACAATAGTAAAAAAATATCTGACTATTTTGCCTATTAACCTGGCTTCCCTCCCCATGTCCAGCACTCAGTTACAGAGCCAGTCATGTTGTCAGGCTTGCAGCCAGCTCTCCAGAGGCCTCTTGCTGGTCCTATCCCCATTGCTGGAGCCACCATTCCAGCTCATTGTGCAAAGAGGCAACCGAGGGGGATTTTGACGGAGTTCTTCTGAGAACCCATCAGTGGCTGGAGAGGCCCAGAAGAAGGCTTGGTTGGGGGAGGTTTTGCTGGTATTCCTCTCTACTCAGGCACCCTGGAGGGCCCAAGTCCTGCAGCAGGAAGGGTACTGGAGGTAAATTAGGGCTTGGGGCTACAGCAGAACCTGGCGGCCCCCGTCTCCTTTTCTACCACAGCCCAGGTTGCTGAGCTCCTCTTCCAAGCAGCTAATAGTTTCCAGGCTCTCAGCTTCAGGTTCCTAGCCCTCCAAAACCTGCAGTGCATTGCTCATTCCCATGAGCTTCTCCTTGGCCTGTATGGTGGCATCAGGTGGCAGGGGCTGCAGAGGGGATAGTTGCACGGGGCATGGGTACTGGTAGCAACCCCCGCTGACTGTCTTGACCCCAAGCCTCAGAGCCACCAGTTGTGCTTCTAGTTCAGCTGCTAGGCCCTAGGT
Organism: Orycteropus afer afer; assembly: GCF_000298275.1. Classification (NCBI taxonomy): domain Eukaryota; kingdom Metazoa; phylum Chordata; class Mammalia; order Tubulidentata; family Orycteropodidae; genus Orycteropus; species Orycteropus afer. The sequence goes on along the minus strand of NW_006921617.1, from coordinate 12,598,519 downwards.
CTGCTTGAGTGCCAGCCATGATGGCAGGGCATTGGGGTCCAGAGCACATTGGTGCTGGAGACAGCAATTTTGAAAGGTTCTGGGCCACCCCTGCTGCTGCCTCTTCTTCGCATAACATAGATTTTGCATAATGACCTGATCTTTGGAACTTGACTCTGTTGATAAGTGAAGTGTGGATGCATTTCCAAAAAGTAGCCACTGAAAACCCTATGAACCACCACAGAATATTTTCTGATAAAGTGCTGGAGGGTGACCCCCCTCTAGGTTTGAAGACACTTTAAATATACAGTGGCCACAGCAGCATTCCAATAATTGTGAACATGGTACAGGGTCAGGCACAGTTCATTCTGTTGTATATGGGGTGTCTGTGAGTTACCGCTGATCAATGGGAACTAACGACAACAAGGTTTCATTTATGCACATTCTTACCTTCAGCCTGTTTCACCATACATTTATAACTTTATCTCTCATTTATATCATCTTAGAAAAAACTTTCTCGGTATGTTGTTAGGTACTGTCCAGTTGGCTCCAGCTCATAGTGACCTTACATATAACAGAAAGAAACATTGATATTGTTTCTTTCCCATTTATGCTCTATGTGACAAAATTTTAAAAGATTATGTTCAAATTTTGCCCTTTCTCAAGGGCAGGAAAGTGATATACCAATACATATATATACTGTACACACCAAGTCCAACACTCTACATGAACCTTTATCTCAGGACCTAGTCTTTTCTAAAAAGAATTAGTGGAGAAGTATATTAATATATATATATATTTTTTTTACATTGTAGTATGATTTTAACCACATACATTAAGAAAGGTTACTTCTAATTTTACTGTTCTTTAGGAAGGAGATCTAGGGCATTTGGCTGCTAACCAAAATGTCAATGGCTTGAACCCACCACCTGCTGCGCAGAAAGATGAGGCAGTTTGCTTCCATAAAGATTTACAGCCTTGGAAACCCAGTAGGGGTCACTGTGAATCAGAATTGACTTGATGGCAGTGAGTTTGATTAGGAAGGAGATCCAGCTTTTTCTTTAAGAAACATTAATTTTTCACTAATTAGTTCTGCTCTTCTGAATTTCGACTTTTTCATATTTGTTGCTCTTTACAATAAAGTTAGCTTTTTTGCTTTGGAAATATTTTGGTACCAATTCTCAAATTTTAAATATTAACTTAAAACAGCTACCATTTTGTGTGTATTGATCTAAACGGAAATTTGCACTACCAATGACATATATCAGATTTTAACTCTGTATCTCGTCATAATCTGTCATCTACAAAATTTGTTTTAATTATTACTATTGTTTTTGTTACTTGGTTGTTTATTAACTTTTGCATTAACTGATAGTGTAACATTTGAGCCTAAAAGATTCCACAAAGCCAAAAGTGTGTCCTTATTAGGGTAGGTTTCTTTCTCCTACTTCTTTTTTCTTCTTATATTTCTTCTTTGTAGCACATCTATTCTATTTTGGTTCTGTTGCCCAAATATTGATAGTTTATTTCTCAAAATATCAAAAAGTTGGTCATTTGAAATTCAGAAATACTGATTTTTCTGTTTGTCTTTAAAGATTTGGTTTTTTTTAAGAGCAATATATTTTTGTGATTTCAGAATTTTGGTGAATATATTTTTCTAAAGGAAATATTTTATTATCAAATTATATAAATATCAAAGTAATGTAAATTTCACTTTCAGTGCAATGCGTGTTTTACTATCTAAATTACCAAGACCTTGGATTGTGGATGAGAAGAAGGATGATGGTTATACTGCCTTGCATCTGGCTGCCCTTAATAATCATGTGGAAGTGGCTGAACTGTTAGTGCATCAGGTAAGAAAAACAGTTCAATAGTGTTAACAGTTTTGGACCATTGTCATTATTTATGTATTCCTTCATTAACTACTTATTAGCAGGTTACAATAAATCCTCATGATGATGCTGTGGTAATTAAGGTTATGTGTCAACTTTGCTGGGCCTGGTTTTGTGTGGCTGGGCAGCTAGATGGATGTAGTTATTCCCCATGATGAGACAACTCCATGGTGGAATCTAGCTGCTTTAGGGATGTGGTCTGCTTCTCGTATGTAAGACGCTTTGAGACGGGTCTCTAGCTTTTGGTCACACTTGGAACCTGCATTTAGCCAAGTCTTCATTTAGCAGCCTGTCAGGTTTACTGCCAATCTTAGGACAGTTTCTGAATTTGAACTAGTGGCCTACCATGTTGTTTGATAATTTTGGGATTATACCATTTTACCTGTTGACCTTGGGTTTGTCAGCCTCAGCAGCCAGTAGATGCCTGAGTTAAGAGAAGCCTTCAGCTTCAGTGGGCTGGAGCAAGAGGCAGATCTGAAGCCCAAGGTCAAGGGGCCTTCACCCATCCCCTAGAGCTGGCATTTTGGACTTGGACAAGCCTCATAAACCGTAAGAGAATAAACTCCTGTTTGTTAATGCCATCCACTTGTGCTATTTCTGTTATAGCAGCACTAGAGAACCAAAACAGATGCAAATTCAGATATAATGCATATTCTTTCACTGCCTAACACTGGTTCTTAAATTGGAGGCAGAGGATGTAGATCCTTAAATCTGTGGTCTTCCCACTACATAGCCTTCCTGATTTGAGGGCCATCAACTAGCAAGGCTCTCCCAGAATCACTGCCACTGTTAAAGAAGTACGTTATCAGTCAGTCACAGGACCAAGAATCATCTGTGCTGGTATTTAAGCTGGGGTAGCCAGTTGCCGTCACGTGATACCACATTGTAGCTAGAATCTAGGGATTTGGTTCATGACTATCTCTGGACCTCTGGAATTCCTGGTTGGATAGCAGTAGTGGCTTGCTTTAGTTAATTTCATTCACCCCCCAGAAATAAGATGACCTCACATTTTTATGAGATTGGATTTTTTAAAAATCTGCTTATTGCAGTTTTATGAAATTTTAGTGTATTCAGCAAATTTTTAAATGCTTCAGTAAAGTATATAGCCATGTAGATGCACTGAAATTATCAAAGAATTATTTGTAAGCTCTAATTACAAGGAGCTTATAATGTAGATAAATGAAACAGCTGAAAAGTATAGTAAATAGTACATTATATATAATTAAGTACCATATCAGAAACTAAAAATGAGAAAGAAATAGTTAAAAAGTTAAACTACTTTTTCCTCTGCTATTTTAACTCCTTACTATTAAAATTACTGCTCTTAGAAGTGTTACTTGTGATAAATTCCTTTTCATCCAAAACTAAATTATTTATGCCAAACCACACTTACTACTGCTTGATAGTAAGTCTTGAAATCAGAGTAAGCCCTCTAGTTTTCTTAGAATTACTTTAATATTCTAGATCTTTTTCATTTCCATATAAATTTCCAAATCAGCTTTTTAGTTTCTATTAAAGAGCCTCCTGGGAGTTTGATTGCTCTTCACATATTAGATTTATCCTGAAGTATTTAATATTTTTTCATGCTATTTTATATATTACTTTTAAATTTCAGTTTCCAGTTATATACTGTTAGTGTATACAGATACATTTAGATTTTTGCTTTTTTTTTTAATTGAAATATAATTTATGTACAGTGAAGTACACAAAACTAAAGTGACATGGGTCAATGCATTTTTTTCCCCCCTAAGTGTTCCCTCCTCTCCCCTCCCACCCCTGGTAATCAACATATATAAACCATATATAAACCTTTCCTTCACTTTTTACAATAGTGAACTAATACTATATTTGTCCTTGTGTGATTGACTTACTTCACTCAGCATAGTGTCCTTCAAGTTCATCCAGGTTATGCGGTGTTTTGCAGATACTGCATTATTTTTCAGTGTTGCACAGTATTCCATTGTGTGTATGTACAATAGTTTGGTTATCCATTCTTCTTTTGATGAGCATGTAAATTGTTTCCATCTTTTTGCTATTATAAATAGTGCTGTGGTGAACATGGGTGTGCATCTATCTGTTCTTGTCCTGGCTCTTACTTCTTTAGGATATATACCTAGTAATGGAATTTCTGGGTCAAATGGTATCTCTAATTCTAGTTTGTTTGTTTTTTTTCTTTTTTTAAATTTTTATTGTGATTTGGGTGAAAGTTTACAGAGCAAATTCACTTTCCATACAGCAGCTCACATATACTTTGTCTCATGACATTGACTGCAGTTTCCCACAATGCAATAGCTTCTCTCCCACTTCTTCCCCATAGTTACCTCTTCCCTGTGTCCTTTCCTCCCATGCACTCCTGCCGCCCGAGCTATCTCCTTGTGCATACACAGCCCTTCTATTCTCCCATGATTGATCTCTCCAAGGAGTGTGTCTACCTAATGTAAATGTTCACCTCATATGCCTGTCTTTTGTTTGGCTGGAAGCCACACAAGGAGTGGGTTCAATTCCAGACATGAAGGGCAGCTAGGGGCCACAGTCTTAGTGGTTCCATCAGACTCTATCAGACCAGCAAACCTGGTTTTTTTTTTTTTTTTTTTAAACTGCTTTTGAGTTTTGTTCCACATTGTTCTTCCACTCTATCCAGGACCTCCTACAGAGAACCCCCTCTAAGTAGTTGACATTGGTAGCCAGTCACCATCTAGTTCTTCTGGTCTCATAGTTGTATAGGCTGTGGATTGCATGGTGTATCAGTCGCTTGGACTAGTTGTTTCCATGTGTCTTTGGTTTTCTTCATTCTTCTTTGCTCTGTATGAGGAAGCTTTTAAGATCCCAGTCACTACACACCAAAGTAGGATGTGGAACAGTGTTTTTGTGTAGTATGTGTGGTGGTTAAATTTATGTGTTAACTTTGCTGGGCCTGGTTTTGAGTGGCTGGGCAGCTGGATGTAGTTATTCCTCATGGTGAGATTGGTAATTAACTCCGTGGTGGAATCTATTGGAGCAGCTGAGTAGCTGCTTTGAGTACATAAGAAACAGTTTTGAGAATGTTCTCTAGCTTATGGCACGCTTGAATCCTGCATATAGTCGAGTCATTGTTCAGCAGCTTGCCATGCTCTGCCGATCTTGGGACTTTTAATGGATTTGAATTAATGGCCTCCCGTGTGGTTTGGTAATATAAGGCCTGTGCCTTATTATTTGTCAACCTTGGGCTTGTCAGCCTCAGCAGCCAGCAGCTGAGTGAAGAAAAGCCTCCAGCTTCAGTGGGCTGGGAACAAGAGACAAAACTGAAAAGGCCCAAGGCTGAAGGGCTTTACCCCAGCCCTTTGAGCTTGGCACTTTGAACTTGGACTTAAAGCCTCCAAACTCTTAAGAGGATAAACTCTATCTATCCCATTTGTGGTATATTCTTGTCAGAGCAGCACTGAGTAACCAGAACAGTATGTTACGCCAATTGAGCTTGATGTCCCCTGCACCTATGGTCCCGAGCCCACAGATCCAACTACTCACTCCCTCTGGGTAGCTGGCTGTGGCCAAGAAATGATTACAACCTTGCCCCTTGTCAGCTCTACTGTATACCTGGGTAATTCCAGCTTTTTAAGGAATCACCGTACTGCTTCCTGCAGTGGTTGTATCATTTGACAGTCCTATCAGCAGTGTATGAGAGTCACAATCTCTTCACATCCTCACCAGCATTCGTTATTTTCTGTCTTATTGAACTTGACCATTAGTGCTGGGGTGAGATGGTATCTCATTGTTGTTTTGATTTGCATCTCTCTGATGGCTAATGACCATGAGCATTTTTTCATGTGTTTGCTGGCTGATTTTTGGCATTTTTGTGTGTGTGTCTTGACCGTGCATCCTGTGACTTTGCTTAAATTCACCTATCAGTTCTAGTGCCGTTTTTTGAGATTCCTTAGCATTTGCTGCCTAGATGATCATGTAAATCAAAGGAATAGAGTGGAGGATGTAGAATTGGAACCATACATATATTGTCAGTTAATTTTGATAAAAGTGCCAAAGCAATCTAATGAGAAAAGTGTAGTTTCTCAAAAATGGTTCTAGAACAATTGGATATCCATATGCAGGAAGGAAAAGGAGAACCTTGACCTTTACTTCACACAATATACAAAAATTAAAATGAGATTAGACCTGAACATAAAAGCTTAAACCTTGAGTAAAGCTTGTAAAAGAAAACATAGGATAGGATCTTCTGACTTGGAGGTGGACAAAGGATTTTAGGATACAGAAAGGCATAATCACAAGTTTAAAAAGTGATTAATTAGACTTCATGAAAATTTTAAGCTTCTGCTCATTCTTCTTGTTGTTATGTGTAGACCCAACTCATAGCGACCCCTCCTTGGGTTTCCGAGGCAGTATCACTACGGAAGTAGATTGCCCCATCTTCCTTCTGAGGAGTCAGGTGCCTTAGGCACTATGCCACCAGAGCTCCTTTCTGCTCATTAGGACATTGTAAAGAAAACAAATAGGGAAGTCATACTAGAGAAAACTATTCTAAGAACATATCTGAGAAAGTAGTGGTATCTAGGATATATAAAGAACTTATACAACTCAGTAATAAAGATCAATAATACTTTAAAAAAAAAACTTACAAAAAATGCAAAAAATTTAAGAATACAATTTACCAAAGGAGATAAACAGTTAGCAATAAGACATAAGTATCATTGGTCATTAGAAAATAGAATAAAATCACAATAAGATGCTACTAACCACCAGCTGGAGCCCCTGCATGGTGAATATGATTAACATGATCGCTGTTAACCAAAAGGTTGGAGGTTTGTGTTCACCCAGTGGCATCTCAGAAGAAAGCTCTGGTAGTCTGACTCTGAAAAATCAGCCATTGAAAACCATAGCGTAGTTCTGTTCTGACACATGGAATCAACTTGATGACACTGGTTTAATCACCCACTCAAAACCAAACCCACTGCCATTAAGCCAGTTCCGACTCATGGCAACCCCCACTGGGTTTCCAAGGTGGTAAATCTTTACAGAAATAGATTGCCCAGTCTTTCTTCTGTGGAGTGGCTGGTGGGTTTGAACTGCCAGCCTTCTGATTAGCAATCAAATGCCTTAGGCACTGTGTCACCAGAGTGCCTTGATCACCCACTAGAATGGCTAAAATTAAAAGGACCAATAAAACCAAGAGTTGATTGGGATCTGGAGCAACTGGAATTTACATAAATTGCTGGTGTTTTCCAAAGTAGCCAGTTTGAAAAACAATCTGGCAGTTTCTTATAAAGTTAGATATTATTTACTATACAACCCAACAGTCTCACTTTTATGTATATACTCGAGAACTGAAGACATGTTTCTGTGCAAATACTAAATGTTTGCAACAACTTTACTTATAATAACCCAAAACTGGGAGTAAGCCAGATAGGTGTTCATCATCTGATGACTTAAAAAAAAAAAAAAAAACCAAACTCACTGCTGTCAAGTCGGTCCCAACTCACAGCAGAAACCTTGGGTTTCCGAGGCAGTACCTCTATGGAAGTAGATTGCTCAAACTTCCTTCCGAGGAGTGGCTGGTGGGTTGAAATCACCAGCCTTCTGGTTAGCAGTTAAGTGCCTTAGGTGCTACACCACCAGAGCTCCCATCTGATGACTAGATAAACAAATGGTGGTAGATTTGTACAACAGAATATTACTTCCAAAAACCCACTGCTGTCGAGTCAGCTGTAGCAACCCTAAAGGACACAGTAGAAGTGCACCATAGTGTTCCAAAGCTTTAATCTTCATGGAAGCAGACTGCCACAGCTTTTTTCCCATGGAGTGGCTGGTGGGTCAAAATGTGGACATTTTGGTTAACAATGAAGTGTTTAACCTTTATTCACCAGGGCTTCTGGAATACTACTTCAGTAAAATCTAAATGATAGAAAAGCTCAGGAAAATTAAAAAGAAAATTTTCCACTTTCTCCATTTATATGAAAGCAGGTATAGTAATAAAACAAGCTGACATACTGTGTTAGACTGGGTTCTCTAGAGAGACAAAAACCAGCAAAGCTTATATATATATATAAAGAGAGAGAGAAATTTATCTTAGGAAGATGGCTCACAAACATATAGAAACCGGCAAGTCCAAAGTCCCTGGAGCAAACGTCAGGCTGGAGGCTTTTTCCCCAGGGGCTGAGAAGCTCAAAGCTGGCGGGCAGTACTCTGGCTGTTAACTCCAATGAATGACGAATCCAAGATCTCCAGGCTGAACGGTGGATTGCTCACTCAGGGACAGTTGTAGGCAGCACGACAGAATCCCGATCCACAGAAGAATGTCTCTCTTCCCACGATGTCCCTGGGTATCCTGGAAGCAGGCCACACCCCTAGGGAAACTCCCCTTGAACAGATTGGCCACTCAGAACACAGTCATCTGATCCCATCATGGGAACAACCACACAGAACTGGGGTCCAGCCAAGTTGACGCACAGCTCTAACTATCACACATACGCACTTCATGACCCTACTCGAAGAAACATAGTAAGAACAAAACAGAAACTCCTATATTCTGGAAGTGGTATTAGTATCACTGGAGTTTCAGCTCTCTGTGATTTCCCAGCCATAGATGGTATCAGAGTTGTAATCACAGTATATGAGTAGTTGCCAGACCTAAACAGAATGGTCAGTCTTATCTTTTGAATCATGCATCCTGTGCATAATTTTATTTTTTAAGTATGCCAGACATTGTGGTTGGTATTTTTATATGTTACCTGCTTTAATCTACAAAATGACCCCGTGAAATAGGTTGCTCAAAGGCCGTTTTGGAATTGAGAAAGTAGGCATGAAGTTGTTTGGTGGTACTTGCTAAGTTCACATAGCTTATAAATGACAGTTTAATATTTGAATTTAGGTCCTCTGACTCCAAGTTCAATGTTTTTGTTTGTTGGTTCCTTCCCTTTGTCCTTAGGTATCAGACAGATGCTCTCATATAGTCCCCTGGCTGTCCTAGGACTATGGGTAGGACTTTCTGCTCTCTCCACTTAATAAGGATTTTTATGTATTAATTAAGCATTGATTCTTCTCACCTTCAAGCACAATTCCTTTTCTCTGAATGAGGAAGAGCTTAGGCATCAAGAAATAGCAACCTTATTAGGTCATCAAAGTCAGTCTAAATCCAGTATGAAGACTGATAAATACAATTTTTCAGAAAATATTTACAGTTAACAGGAGATAAATTATCTCCGTTGCCCTGTAGTGGAGATTGAAAGGAAGCTGTTTATGAGCTCTGTACTGGTACATTGTCCTTTTTGTGTTCTTAGATGGAATCACCATAATAAAAAGAATTTTTATAACTTGCTGTTCTCCTTCAGAAAGATTGCTACCCCATCCAGTTCTTCTGTGTTGCTAGCAACTATTACTATATGAGAATAACTATAGCAACTGACAAGAGAGAACCTCACAGAGGGGAAAGTAGTCAACAGTATCCAGTGTTTTTTATTCCATACAAATATTTACCATTTTAATGTTCTTTACTGTTGTCAAATTTTAATTATATAAAATTTGTTTTTCTTGTTCAGGGTAATGCAAACCTGGATATCCAGAATGTGAACCAGCAAACTGCCCTACACCTTGCTGTTGAACGGCAGCATACCCAGATTGTTAGGGTAAAGTATTTGTCAACATACATTTTAACTTACAATTGCATTTCAACCAGACAGATTTCTAAAACTTCTTGAAAATACTGCTATAAATGATAGAATTCTAGATTTCTTTAAAAAAAGAAAAAAACTAGATTTGAAAATTAGGATTTTAGGCTAATATTTTGCATCAGTTAGGTAAAGTGTTTTAATTTTGAATAGGGGAAAACATTAAAAGTCTGGTATTCAAAGTCTACAGTTTTGTGTCTTACAGTATCAAATCAGAAAATTTCAAAGTTATATGTAAAAAGTACTAAACCAAAACTAAACCCACTCATTTTCATTGAGTCAGTTCTGACTCATAGCAACCTCCATAGGGTTTCCAAGACTGTAAATCTTTATAGAAGTAGACTGCCTCATCTTTTTCCTGCAAAGTAGATGGTGGGTTTGAAGTGCCAACCTTTTGGTTAGCAGCCCAATGGCTTAACCACAGCAGTAAAAAGTATGGTTCCTCCTAATATGTAAAATTGAGAGTAAACTGTAGAAATAAAAACTTTGGTTGGACATTTGCTGCTGCCAATTCTGGAAAAGTTGAAATATAGTTCTTAGATTTTACTAATCTTGTGATTCCGAACAAAATGCTGGAAAGATTGTTTATTTAAATACCTTTATCTAGAGCCAAACAAACAAACAAACAAAACCAAACTCATTGCCATCGAGTCAATGTCTACTCATAGCGACCCCTTTTGGGTTTCTGAGGTGGTAGATCTTTACAGAGGTGGATTGCCTGATCTTCCTTCTGTGGAGCATCTGGTGGGTTTGAACCACCAACTTTCTGGTTAGCAGTCAAATGGCTTAGGCATAATGCCACCAGAGTTCCTTTTTTTCTAGCAGAGATTGTTAAAGTTTGGCGCCTGAACCAGCAGCATCGGCATCACCTGGGAACTTGGTAAAAACAAATAAACAAACAAACAAAAAACACTGCAATCGAGTTGATTCTGACTCACAGTGACACTGTAGGACAGAGTAGAACTGTCCCATAGGGTTTCCAAGGCTGTAAATCTTTACAGAGGCAGACTGCTACATCTTTTTCCCATGGAACAGCTGATAGGTTCAAACCACTCATCTTTTGGTTAGCAGGGGAATGCTTTCACCATGATGCCAAAAGGGCTCTTTAGGAACTTGATAGAAAAGCACATTCATTGGCCCTACTCAGACCTTTCTAGGGATGAGACCCAGCAATCTGTGGGTTAACAAGCCTTCAGATGATTCTGATGTACTTTAAATTTGAGAAACACTGCCATAGAGTGACATTTTATGCAGCCTTTTTGGAACAAGGGGGAAAAAAAGTAATTTTCCAAGACAGATTGATTTCTTCTGTATATGGTGATTTTCTAAAAGTCTTTGATTGCACTTACAGAAAAGATTAGGAAAATTGTTAAAGTATCATAAGCAAAGTCTTAAATATAGTTATATTTACTGTTTAATGGTCTATTGAAATGTATCAATTATCCATTTTATCTAAGAGGTAGTTTAGCAAACATTGTTCATGTATATTGTTATTTGCTAAAAAAATTCTTCATTTATCTTCTATGATACTTGTATTTTTTTATGTTTATAACATTTGGAGAAAATTGACTAAAGAAGGAATCAGTAATTACACTCATTTGTTAATAATAATAGAACTTTGAATGGTATAATTGGTCCTGGTAGAAGAGCTTAAAATATCTCAACTCATATGTCTGAAATTAAAGGAGCAAAAATTTCCTAAATTTCCTCTAGTTATCTTGGTTTTAAGGAACCCTGTGTAACATAGTGATTAAGCAATTGACTGCTAACCAAAAAATTGGTGATTCAGGCCCAATAGCAGCTCCATGGGAGCAGTCTCCTTCCATAAAGATTACAGTCTTGGAAACCGTTTGGTGTAGTTTTACTGTTTCTTATAGGGCTGACATGACTGAGAATCGACTTGATGGTAATGAGCATGAATCTTGATATTAGAGTAGATGAATTAAGCATCCAGGGCTCTGAATATGTATATACATTATAATATGTTGTAATTTCTTAAGAGCATGGATACTTTACCAAAATGGAATGTCTTTCTCTTTTAGCTTTTGGTCCGTGCAGGTGCCAAACTAGATATTCAGGATAAGGATGGGGACACTCCTTTGCATGAAGCTCTCAGGCATCACACTTTGTCTCAGCTTCGTCAGCTCCAAGATATGCAAGATGTGGGAAAGGTGGATGCTGCCTGGGAGCCATCCAAAAACACAGTAAGTAATGATAATATTTAATTAAGTACCAATGGAAGCCTATTTTAATGCAAAAGCTTATATTGCTGCTATTCTACTCTGCATCAGTTAAAATATTGTATCAAAGTATCTTATTTAGAAATTTACTTTATGGACTAAACACTAATCAATGCAAGTATTGACTGGTATTTATTATGATTTTAAATAATTTTGTAAGACAACCCAAAATATTTTTTTGGTATGTATGTCATTTGCTAAAGTGGATTTATGATTTAAAAATCATAAATATATATGTACCCAATATTGGGGGACCTAAATATATAAAGCAAACACTGATAGAATTGAAGGGAGAAATAGTACTGTAATAGTTACTTGACACTTCACTATACCATTTTCAGTAGTGGACAGAATATTTAGACCAACATGGAAACAGAGGACCTGAATGACACTATAAACTAACTAGACTTAACAGACCTATGTAGAACACTCTATACCAAAACAGCACATGTACATTCTGCTCCAGTGCACATGGATTATTTTCTAGGATAAACCACATTTTAGGTTACAAAGCAAGTCTTTTTTTTATTTTTATTTTTTTAATGAGATACTGCCTCCTGCCAATAAACATTGGGCAGACTTCAAGGATTTTTAATCACTGTTAGTCTGAATGCCTGCTAGTCACATAGGGTTCAAAAGAAAGGATTAGTGTAATGAGTAGGGGCAGAAAGAGGCTTACACGGTCCTCTCCTTGCACAATGCCTATTTGTTGGTATGGTCAGAGTCAATATGTATGGCTGTGGGATTGGTAATAACTTGATAGTCCTGTTACCCAGGCAGGGAGGGCTGTATTTGTCTGAGTAGCTGCCTGTCATAACCAAAAGATTAGAAGCAGTTGGTTCCCACAAAGCAAATCTTAATCAATTTTAAAAGATTGAAATTATACAGAGTGTTTTCTCTAACCACAATGGAGTGAAGCCAGGTATCTGCAACAGAAAAAACATGGAAAATACACAAATCTATGGAAGTTAAACAACACACTATTAAACTACCAAAGGGACAAGGAAAAACTAACAAGATTCTTAGAAGCAAATGAGAATGAAAGTATACCATACCAAGACTTACAGGATACAGTAAAGGCAGTATTCAGAGGGAAACTTAAAGCATTAATGCCTACGTAAAAAAAGAAGAAAGATCTCAAATTAACAGCCTGACTTAACAATTCCAGGAACTAGAAAGAGAAGAGCAAAGTAAGCCTAAAAACCTACCAGATAAAAGGAAATAACAAAGGTCAGAACATAAATAAATAAAATCAAAAACAGTAGAGAGAATCAATAAAACCAAAAGTTCATCTTTTGGTATCTACTAATGTAAATGTTCAGCTCATATGCCTCTCTTTTTTTTGGCTAGAAGCCACAGGAGTGGGTTCAATTCCAGACCTGAAGGGCAGCTAGGTGCCAAAGTCTCAGTGGTTCCATCAGGCTCTATCAGACCAGCAAACCTAGTCCTTTTTTTGGTTGTTGTGCCTAATGATTTTGAGTTTTGTTCTACATTGTTCTCCCACTCTATCCAGGAATGATCTTTGAAAAGATAATGGATAAACCTTTAGCTAAACTGACAAATGATGCAAATAACCAAAATAAAAACGAAAGAGGTGACATTGTAACTGACCAGATAGGAATAAAGAGAATTATGATGAAATATTATGAACAGCCATATAACAACAATCTGTATAACCTAGATGAAATGGACAAATTCTTAGAAGCACAAACCCTATCCAGACTGACTCAAGAGGAAATAGAAAGTCTCAATAGACTCGTAACAAGTGAAGAGATCAAATCAGTGATCAAAACCCTCTCTACAAATAGAAAAGCCTGGACTAGATGGCTTCACTGGGGAATTCTGTGAAACGTTTAGATGAGAATTGACATCAACACAGTTTAAACTCTTCCAAAAGATAGGGAAGGAAGGAATACTCCCTAATTCTTTCTATGAAGCGTATATAACCCTGATACCCAAACCAGACAATGATCCCATTAAAAAAAAAGACAGAAAATGAATATCTCTCATGAATATACATGCAGAAATCCTCAGCAAAATACTAGCAAATACAATATAACAGCATATTGAAAGAGTCATACACCATGACCAAGTGGGTTAAAGAGAATTGCCACTTTTGAGATTTATTTGAATACCTATTTGAGGTTACATGTAATACTTTTTAGTTTTAACAACATTCTCTTAAGGGGTTGTTTTTATTAAATATTCAAATTTTTATTCTTATTTTGAAGGCTGATTGCTGGATTTTTTTTTTTTTTTTTAATTTGTATTGTGATTTGGGTGAAAATTTAGAGAGCAAATTCACTTTCCATGCAGCAGCTCATATATACTTTGTCTCATGACATTGACTGCAATTTCCCACAGTGCAACAGCTCCCCTCTCAATTCCTCCCCCTAGTTACCTCTTCCCTGTCTCCTTCCCTCCCATGCACTCTTGTCCTTTGAGCTGTCTCCCCGTCTGTTCTCCCATGATTGATCTCTCCAGGGACTGTATCTACCTAATGTAAATGTTCAGCTCATATGCTTGTCTTTTGTTTGGCTGAAAGCCACAGGAGTGGGTTCAGTTCCAGACCTGAAGGGCAGCTAGGGGCCATAGTCTTTGTAGTTCCATCAGGCTCTTTCAGACCAGCAAACCTAGTCCTTTTGTTGTTGTTGTTGTTCCTAATGATTTTGAGTTTTGTTCCACATTGTTCTCCCACTCTATCCAGGATCTCTTACATAGATCCCTCTTCAAGTGGTTGACAATGGTAGCTGGGCACCATTAGTTCTTCTGGTCTCATAGTCATATAGACTGAGGATCTCATGGTATACCAGTCGCTTGGACTAATTGTTTCCATGCATCTTTGGTTTTCTTTATTCTTCTTTGCTCTGGACAAGGAGAGACCCATTGTTGCATCTAGATGGCCTCTTGCAAGCTTTTAAGATTCTCGTTGCTACTCACCAAAGTAGGATGTGGAACAATGTTTTTGTGTAGTATGTTATGCCAGTTGAGCTTGATGTCCCCTGTGACTGTGGTCCCGAGCCCACAGGTCCAACTATTTGCTCCTGTTGGGTACCTGGCTGTGGCCAAGAAGTGACTGCAACCTTGTCCCTTGTCTGCTCTATTGTATACCTAGGAATTCTTACAGAGCATACAGATACACTTGTAGAAACATTGTCTGTCATCCCTGTACATGGTCATTGGCACACTCCCCCTTGCATAGGCATACCTAATCGTTCAGCCTGCCTACCCATCTGTCCACCCATATAGCCATGCTTGCCTTCACTGACAATGCAGTACTGTATGTGCAAAAGGGTTCATCTTTGTTGTCTGTACCTCCCATGTACCTCTCTCTCTCCCTCTTCCTCATTGCCACCGTGTTGATCACTTACATTTGGTACATTGCCCTTCTCTTCACGTAAATCAGTACTTGTCTCTACCTATCTAGCAGTGTTCCCTCCCCTCCCCTCCCGCCCCCGGTAACCAACAAAATTTCCTTCCATATATAAACCTCCTTGACTTTTGACGATAACAGACTAATACAATATTTGTCTCTCTGTGATTGACTTATTTCACTCATCATAATGTCCTCGAGTTCATCCATGTTATGCGGTGTTTTGCAGATTCTATGTTACTCTTTAGGGTTGCATAGTATTCCATTGTGTGTATGTACCATAGTTTGGTTATCCCTTTTTCTGTGGATGGGCACCTCAGTTGTTTCCATTTTTTTGCTATTGTAAATAGTGCTGTGCTGAACTTGGGTGTGCATATATCTGTTTTTGTCCTGGCTCTCACTTCTTTAGGATATATAGCTAGTAATGGAATGGCTGGGTCAAATGATATCGATTCAACTTTTTAAGGAATCGCCATACTGCTTTTCACTGTGGTTGTATCATTTTACAGTCCCATCAGCAGTGTATGAGAGTCCCAATCTCTCCACATCCTCACCGGCACTTGTTATTTTCTATCTTGTTGAACTTTGCTACTAGTGTTGGGGCAAGATGGTTTATCTCGTTGTTTTGATTTGCATGTCTGTATCCGAGGTCTCTTTTCTTTCCATATAAAGTTAGTGATTGGTTTTTCTATATCCTGAAAGAAAGTTGATGGTATCTGGATTGGGATTGCACTGAATGTATAGATTGCTTTGAGTAGAATTGACATTTTCACAGTGTTCAGTCTTCCTATCCACGATCATTGTATGTTTTTTCATTTATGTAGATCTCTTACGGTTTCTTGAAGTAGTCTTTTGTAGTTTTCTTTTTAGAGGTCTTTTGTGTCCCTGGTAAGATTTATTCCCAAGTATTTGTGTTTTTTTTGGTAGCTATTCTGGTAGCATAGTGCCTAAAGCACTTGATTGCTAACCAGAAGGCTGGTGGTTCAAACCCACCAGCCACTCATTGGAAGGAAGTTTGGGCAATCTACTTCTGTAGTGATACCGCCTCAGAAACCCAAGGAGGGGTCACTATGAGTTGGATCTATTCAATGGTAGTGAGTTTTTTTATTATTATTATTATTGTAAATGATATTAATTTCCTTTTCGCCAATCTCTTTGTTGGTGTAGAGGAATCCAACTGATTTTTTATATGTTGATCTTGTGTCCTGCTACTATCCAAAATCTCTCAAGTCATTCCAGTAGATTTTTTACTGAGTCTTTGGGTTTTCTAGGTATAGGATCATATAGTCAACAAATAAGAATAGTTTTATTTCTTCCTTACCAATTTGGATGCTTTTGATTTCTCTTTCTTGCCTTATTGCCCTGGCTAGGTTTTCCGATACAATGTTGAATGGAAGTTGTGATAGAGGGCATCTTTGTGTGGTTCCTGTACACACGGAGAATGGTTTCAGTCTCTCTCCATTGAGAATAACGTTGGCTGTTGGTTTTGCATATATGTCCTTTATTAATGTCCCTTCTATTTCTATTTTGCTGAGAGTTTTGATCAGGAATGAGTGTTGGATTTTTATCAAATGCCTCTTTTGCATCAATTGATATGATCATGTGGTTCTTTTCCTTTGTTTTAAGTATATAGTAGATGACATTGATTGTTTTTCTAATGTTGAACTGTCCTTTCATACCTGATATGAATCTGAGTTGGTCATAATGAATTTTTTTTTTGGTATGTTGTTGGAGTCTGTTGGCTAGGATTTTGTTGAAGATTTTTGCATTTGTATTCATGAGGGATATTGGTCTGTAGTTTTCCTTTTTAGTGATGTCTTTGGCTGGCTTGGTATGAAGGTTATGCTTGCTTCATAAAATGAATTAGTTAGGTAAGTAGTGTGTTTCTAGAAATCTGTCTATTTCTTCCAGATTTTCAAATTTGTTGGATTACATTGTTCTTCATAGTATCCTGAAACTATCCTTTTCATTTCAGTTGGTTCTGTTGTGATGTCGCCCATTTTGTTTCTTATTCATGTTATTTGTGTTCTCTCCCTCTTTTCCTTTGCTAAATTTGCCAACGGTTTGTCAGTTTTATTTATGTTTTCAAAAAACCAGCTTCTAGTCTTGTTAATTTTTTTCTGTTGTCTATTTACTGTTTCATTGATTTCTGCTTGAATCTTTGTTGTTTCCTTTCTTCTGGTGACTGTAGACTTTTTTGACTGCTCTTTTTCTGATTGTTGGAGATGTTGGTTTAAAGTGCTGATTTTGGCTCTTTCTTCTGTTTTAATGTGTGCATTTATTGCTGTAATATTGGCTCTTTCTTCTTTTTTGACGTGTGCAGTTATTGCTGTAAATTGGCGTCTGGTCATTGCTGTTGCTGTGTCTCAAAGATTTTGGTATGTTGTGTTTTCATTCTCGTTTGATTCAAGGAATTTATGAAGTTCATTTTGTATTTCTTCTGTTACCCAGTCGTTCTTAAGGAGGGTATTGTTCAGTTTCCATGAGTTTGCTCTTTTTCTGTTGATCTTCCTATTGTTGCTTTCTAATTTGATAACATTGTGATCTGAGAAGATGCATTGCAGTACTTCAGTGTTTTTCAATTTATTAAGCCTTGCTTTGTGGCCTAACATGGTCTCTCCTGGAGAATGTTCCATGTGCACTGGAAAAGAATGTATATTGTTCTGTTGGAGGTTGAAGTGCTCTGTAGATGTCTATAAGGTCAGGTTGGTGGATCATATTGTTGAGCTGTTCTGTGTCTTTGTTGTTTCTTTCCAGTTGTTCTGTCTTTCATTGAAGGTGTGATGTATTAAAGTCTCCTACTATGACTGTGGAGTTACCTTTTTTCCTTTTCAATTCTGTTAAAGTGTGATTTATGTATTTGAGTCTCTTTCATTGTGTCCACAGATATTTATTATAGTTATATCTTGTTTAGTTGATCCCCTGAATCATTGTATAATATTCTTCCTTATCTCTTATGGTGGGTTTTGTCTTAAAGTCAGTTTTGTCCGAAATTAATATTGCCACTCCTGCTCTTTTTTGATCGCCATTTGCTTGATACATCTTTTTCCAATCTTTGATTTTTAGTCTATTTTTGTCTTTGTCTCTAAGGTGTGTCTCTTGTAGACAGCATATTAATGGGTTATGTTTTCTTATCTAATGTGCAACTATTTGTCTCTTGAGTGCTACTTTTAGTCTATTAGCATTCAGTGTAATTATCAACAAGCATGAATTGGTTGCTATCATTTTGTTATGTGTTTTTTCGTTGTGTTCCTGGTTTCTTTGTTGCATATAATTTTAGAAGTTTTGTAACTACACTATTTTTTCCCTCTTTTTTTTTGTAGTTGTCCTCATTTGTCAATTGATGTCTCTGGTTCCCTGTACGCTTATTTTACTTTGGATACTTCCATAGCTGTGTTGGTTTCTGGATTATGTCATCTTGTGTATTAATGCTCAGTTGTTGTTTGCTATTATTGGTTCTCTGTTCAAAGGACTCCTTTAGTATCTTATATAAGGTTGGTCTGGTTTTTATCAAATTGCCTTAATTGGTACTTACCTGGAAATCTCATAATTTCACCATCATATCTGAGGGACACTTTTGCTGGGTTTATAATTCTTAGTTGGGAATTTTTCTCTTTCAGGGTTTTATATATACCATCCCATTGTCTTCTCATTTGCCTGGTTTCTGCTGAGAAATCAGAGCTTATGCTTATTGGTTGTCCTTTGTGGGTAACTTTTCATTTTTCCCATGCTGCTTTCAGGATTCTTTCTTTGTCTTTGAGTTTGATGAGTTTGATGATGATATGCCTTGTTGATTTTCTTTTGCTGTCTATCTGTTTAGGGTTCATTCGACTTCCTGAGTGGATCTAGTCTCATCTTTCATCATATCAGGGACGTTGTCTCCCAACAAATCTTGGATAATTTTCTCAGTGGTTTTCTTTTTTTCTTCCTGTTCTGGAATTCTGATTACACGTAGGTTATTCCTTTTGATGGTATCCCACATGAGCCTTAGGCTTTCTTCATTTTGCTTTGATCTTTTTTCTGACTGATTTTTTTCTTTTCCAAAGAAATATTGAAGTATTTATCTTCAATCCCATTAATTCTGTCTTCCACTGATTCAGTTCTACTCCTTTGCCCTTTCACTGTGTTACCTATTTCTGAAAATTTGGTATTAATCTTCTGTACTTCTATCTGTGGATTTTGTATCACTTCTAATTTTTCATTTATTTTGTTATTTTGTTCTTGTATTCCAAAATTATTCTAGGGTTTTGTCTGTATTTTCCTTATTTTTGTCAGTGTTTTCCTTGATCTGCCTCTCAATCCTTCAAAGATACCTAAATATAATTCTTCTGAATTCCTTGTCGGAGAGTTCCAGTGCTGCTTCTTTCTCAGGGATGTGTTCTGGGTCTGTATCCTACTCCCTTGCTTCTACCATTTTATCTTGCTTTTTCATGTGGACTGTGATGGTCTTTTGTCTGTGTGACATTGTTGTATTTAGATCTCTGTTAACTGTTTGTGAAGAGCAGCTAAGGGTGATTTGGGCTCTTCTTGGTGGTTGTTTATCGTTGGCCAGGTGGTGGAGAAGGAAGTGGTGGCCTCAGTAAGTGGTGCTGCAGGAGGTGTGGGTGTGGTTGCATCGTGTGGGCACAGTTGCTGTCTTCCATTCAGTTAGATAAAAACACCGATTGAAAAACCATCAGAAAAGTAAAAGGAAGCGGACAGAAAACACACTGCATAAACACACGGGAACAATCACCAAAAAAAAAAAAAAAAAAAACCCCACAATATCTAGAGAGGGGGCAATAAGAGACAAGAGGTATAGTAGGAGAATAATGAAGAAAAAAAATGTGAAAAGTGCAAAAAGAAAGCACAAGGAATGGGGAGAACTATGAGAAAGAAATAAATGGGACCCAGGAACAGGGAAGAAAGAAAAAGCTGAAAATTAGAACCTGGGAAGGGAAGGATAAAGAATAATAACGAAAAGGGTGAAAATAATAATAATAATTTTGAAACAGACAAAAATAAACTTAAAAAAACAAAAGAGCTGGGTAGGGTGAGGTAGGGCACCCATACTCCGTCAGTGCACAGAGACTGGGTTGGAATTCTTGCCATCTCAGAAGGTAGATGGGAATGAGGAGTGGCCACACCTCCGTTGAGCAAGAGGGTGTGGGGTATCAGAATAACAAGGGTAATATTGCACCTTTCCAGTCATTGGTGTTCGGAATGTCCTTGCAGTCCTTAGCAAGTGGCACCTATTCTTAGATCCCTGGAATCTGAGAGAATGCTGTCACTTTAAGTATCTAAAATTGTCAAACTGCTTATAAACATTCAAAATGTCTGACCTCTGCACAGCCAAAAGTCCACAGCTCAGCCTGTCTCCCGCTTGGCTGCTTCCCCTTTTATTCACCAGCCACCAGTGCAATCCTCCATGCAGCCCCTGGCTAGCAGGGCCCATTTTGAGGTTAATTCTTGGTGCTAACAACACTTGGCAGTCTCCAAGCTGTCTGTGTTGTCAGAATCACTGACAACCTGCAGTTCTATATGTCTCCTTTCTCGATACTTTTCATGCAGGTTCTTCTACTTGTTGGAGTCCAGGCCACTTCTGTATCCTTCCTTTCAAGGCTTACGACTTCAGGATTATCTTCTGTATCGGTGTTAACTGGTTCCTCTTTTCTTCATTGAAGCAGGTCTTTGTAGTTTCTCTGCCTATTCCACCATCTTACTGGAACTCTGCTGGAAGTTTTGAAGTACTTACTTGATTGCAATTTATCTCTCACTTGGGGAAAAGCAAAATCAGCAGGTCTTTAGCTTTGTAGAATATTTAGAACTTTTTCTTTGATATGTGGTTTCAACTAATAGTTGAGATCCTATCAGAGATTTGGCTTCTTAAACTTGCTCAAAGTTCTTCTGCTTGTAATTTGATGCTCATCTCTATTACCAATTTTTGTCATTTCTCAAGAGCCGGCAATTATGCCACATTGTTTAAAGTAATACTCTGCCAGTGAACCATTTCTCCTTGTTCTCCCTTTTGCTTTTCAGCATAATATCCTGAATCTGCTTGGAATTTTCTTGCTCTTATATCTGTTCTCTATAGAGGTACAGCTGTCATATACAGCTGTTACAATAGACTTATTTTTGTTCCAAGACCTTATTGTGATCCTGTTTTGCTCTGTAGTGTTCACTAATACTTAGGAGTCACATGATGAAATTTGTTGTGGAAATGAATGTCCATGACAGAAGTGGTAGGTCAGTTTGAATCTTTAGCAAGTTAAGGTTAGATGTAATCGTTGCTAAAAGCACTACATTTTGATTTAAAGCTTGCTTAATTCCTTGTCATCACACTGATGACATCCTAAAGGATGTAGTATTCTGATTCTTCAGTGTTGGTTTTAACCAGGAAAAGTCCACAGTAGTAATGATTTTCAGGAGGGCTTCTATCTATATATACCCTTGAACTGTGTGCTGAGTTAAACCACAATTTTGAGGTGAGACAGAGTGTATTACAATTAAATTCTGGTACACATGGGCCTTTTTGAACTCCAGGTCTTTATGGAACACACTGTTAGGTCTTTTCCTGGTTTTTGAGCCTATAATATCTTGCCTCTGTTGTAAAAATATATATGACACCTTTGGCTGTTTAAGCATCATACCTTTTTCCTCTCCTATCCATTAATTGTAGGCATTCTCCAAGCTCTACTATAGTTGTCTTCTCTTTCCATTTTACTGTTTCTCCCTGAATTATAATTTCCATTCTGTAATGTCCTTCTTTGTCTGAAATGAGCTCCCTAAATTTACATGTTCAGCTTTGGACTCTTGAGATCTGAACCATATCTCCAGATATGTACTGGACATATTTATATGCATCTTCATCTTTACCTCAGCTCATTATGCCCATGTACCATTAAACAAGAGCATGTACTTCTTTAAAATGGTGTCTTCCGATTCTTCTTCAAAAAATAAGTTTAAAATTTTATTGTAGGGAAAATACAGAAAACAAAATGTTTACCATTTTAACATTTTTTAAGTGTACAGTTTAGTGACATTAATTACTTTCATCATATTTTGCTACTACCACTGTTACCCATTTCCAAAAGTTTTACATCACCCCTAACAGAAACTCCATGACCTTTCAGCAATAACTCCCATTTTCTCTTCCTCCCAGTCTCTGGTACCCACTAATAAATTTTATCTCTATACAGTTGCCTGTTTTAGATATTTTCTATAAATGGAATCATACAATTTTTGTCCTTTGTGTTTGACTTACTTCACTCAGCACAATGCTTATATATTAAGATTCATACATATTTGTAGCATGAATTAGAATTCCATTTCTCTTTATGGCTGAGGAATATTTCATTGTATGTATATGCCACATTTTGTTTATCCATTGTGTTTACCTTTTGACCATTATGAATAATGCTGCAACGAACATTGATATTCACATATCTGAGTCCCTGATTTCAAGTCTTTTGGGAATAAATATACCTAGGAGTAGAGTTACATGAAATGAACTCTGTTGGCATGTGCCTGAGGTATTTTGACTGCTAACCAGAAGATTGGTGGTTCAATCCCTCCAGCTGCTCCACAGAAGGAAGATGGAGCAGTCTACTTCCGTAAAGATTTATAGCCTCAGAAACCCAAAAAGGGGGGCTCCTTTTGGGTCAGAATTGACTTGATGACAGTGAGAGTTATATGATAATTCTGTTTACTCTTTTGAGGAATTTCCATAATGACTGCCCCGTTTTATGTTCCCTTCAGTCTGAATAGGAGCTCTGGTAGCGTAGCGCCTAAGGCACTTGACTGCTAACCAGAAGGCTGGCGGTTCAAACCCACCAGCCACTCCTTGGAAGGAAGAAGGGACAATCTACTTCCGTAGTGATACTGCCTCGGAAACCCAAGGAGGGGTCGCTATGAGTCAGGTCTGATTCAGTGGCACATAACAACAACAACAACAACAACCAGTCTGAATTGTTTTTTTTTTTTTTTTTTTATTTTTGGTTTTTTTTTTTTTTTTTTTTTATGATATTTTATAGTATTTTGATTAGTCTTTTCAAATAGTTTCATTTGAGCTTTTTTTTTTTTAAGCTGCTCAGTTTTTCATTCAAGTGAAATGTTACAAGAAAGCCCATATAATATCTAAAGCTACTTCAGTTTACATAGACCACAGACCAACAGTTACAACCGTAAGTGTTTTGAAGAATCTTAAATGGGTGCTAAAAGGGCAAGGAGGCCACACATCTTCTGACCTCCTCTAGCCCCACAAGAAGAATACAGAATCAC
Organism: Orycteropus afer afer; assembly: GCF_000298275.1. NCBI lineage: Eukaryota > Metazoa > Chordata > Mammalia > Tubulidentata > Orycteropodidae > Orycteropus > Orycteropus afer. The sequence goes on along the minus strand of NW_006921617.1, from coordinate 12,575,124 downwards.
TATCAGTAACCCAAGGCCTATTCCTGCAATGTCAGATATATTGCCTCCCTCCCGCCCTTTCACCAACTGTTCCTCCCAAAGCACTTACCATCTCTCTCCTGGGTTCGATAATTCACTGCAGTGGCCACACAGAACTCGCAGATTATGGGGTTTATTAGGGAAGCACCAGGCTACAATTCAAGTTCAGGAAAAACAGTCTCTTTCCCAGCCCACCACCTCTCACAGTCTCTCTCCCAGCAGTGCGTGTCCCTCAGTGTCTCTCTCAATAATGCATGTGTGTCACATCACTTTCCCAGCAGTGCATGTCTCTCAGGGGTGCGTCCTTCCTCAGCCAGCAGAGATAGAGTTCTGCCTTTAGGAGGGCTCCTTTTGAGCCCAGCAGAGTGGCCAAACTAGCCAATCATAACACCAGAATTCTAAACACCTGAGAGAGCAGGAACCTCCCAGAACAATGTTTAGTGCCACTCCCAACAGAAACACCCCAGATGGACAAATTTAGCAATCAGGAGCTCCTCAGTTGCTCATGGCAGTTCTGCCTCGGAGTTTACAAAGACTTAGGGGTAGAAAAGCCACACTAAGTAATTTACTACACTGCAATGGGTTAGAGGTGCTAATTCTGTAAACATTATTAGTGGTATTTTGTTTTATCATCTAAGTCTCATAAAGGTGGGAGGAGTGTTCCTTTTCCTCAAATGATGAAATTTTTAATCTTGTGTTATTAAAATAAAAAGCCAATTTGAAACTATTAAATTTCAGGACATAAATATACACAGTTTATCTGGAAGTCTGTCAAGATTTCCTGAGACCATCAGCAAATCCAAAATCCGCTAGTCACTGCTTGTTTTTATTTTTGTCCTAAATTATACCACTTGAGTAGTGACTGAATAAAAATTAATTTGTTAAAATAACCAAAAGATAAAATTAACATATTGCATAGAAAATTATAGAAATAATATTATTAATCCATGAAAGATGTAAACTATTTTATAACTTTATTTATACTTAAAAGTTCAGGGTACTAACTTTATAAAATCTATGGGGAATCTATATAAAAAAGGTACAAAACTATGTACTTCTTATTTTAGCCCATAATGATTTATTGCTTTACCAAGCTTTGTAGTTTAGAATATGCTCAATTCTTGCTTCCAAAGTATCAAAACTTTATTTTTCTGACATTGTCATTATCACTTTCTTCAAAATCTGGGTCAAAAGCCATTTGTGGAAATATTTTTCTGATTATCACACTTCCCCAGTATCATTGGTCAGATTTGATCAAGGCTTACATCCTGCTTTACTGTAATCAGTTGAAGTTAGTTTTGTTATCACTTCACCTGTATATGTTGTGATTTTGTACTTCACTGATTCTCAGCTATGGTCTGTGACCTCCAGGGGTTACCAATATGCAAGAGGTCTATGGGGTCAAATCTGTTTTCCTGTCATTATCAAGATGTTTTTATCATTGTGTTGGCATTTATACTCATAGTGGAGAGTAATGGTGGGTAAAATTGCCATTGCTTTACCACAAATAAGGCAGTGGCATCACACTGTACTAGTTAGTAGTCCTTGTATTCTTCACTGTCATGTACTCACAGTAAAAAAGGAAAACAAAAAAGCCTGCTTTACTTAAGGCCCTTGAAAAGCAGTAAAAATTACTGATTTATCAGATATTGAATATTAATATCCTTTGTCCCTCTAATTTACTAATGTATTATTTACATAAAATATAATTATCAATTTTGAGTGATAGGGAGAAATTCTATACAATCATGTACCCACTACCACAATTAAGATACAGAATAGTTTGTTCCCCCTGTAAAGTTTCCTCATGACATTTTGTACCTTATTCTTTCTCCTGATCCCCAGCCCTAAGCATCTACTTGTCTGTTTGCTGTCCATATAGTTTTACCTTTTTTAGAATTCTGTATGAATAGAATAATACAGTATGTAGGGTTTTTTTTTTTAACTTCTTGAATTTATATTATTTTGAGATTCATCTGTGTTGTATATAAAATAGTTCATCATTTTTTTTATTGCCAAGTATTGTGAATATTGGCTCAACCTATTGCATTGTTTGGATATACCACAATTTAATCTGTTAATACATTTTCTTGTTGATACATTTTTGGGTTGATTCTAGTTTTTGGTTGTTACAAATTAATGTTCTATGAACATTAATTTTTATACAGTTTTTTGTATAGGCATATATCTTCATTTTTCTTGGGTAAATACTTAGGAGTAGAATGGCTAGAGTGTTTGGTAGGTGTAATTTTCTTTTTAACTGAAATGCAATTCACATGTCATATACATTTACCCTTTTAAAGTGTAAAATCCATTGGTTTTTTTAGTATATTCAGAAAACTGTGAATTCTTACCACTGTAATTCCAGAACATTTCTATTACCCCAAAGAGAAAGCCATATCTGGTAGAATTCATTCCTTATTCTCTTTTTCCAGCCCTTGCCAGCCACAAATCTGCTTTCTGTCTCTGTACATTTGCCTATTCTGGACATTTCATAATGGAATGGACATTTCATAATGGAATGGACATTTCATAATGGAATGGACATTTCATAAATGGAATCACATAATATGTAGACTTTTGTGTCTGACTGTTTTCAGCATTGATCCATGGAATGGCATGTATCAGTACTCCATTTCTTTTTATGACTGAATACTATTCTGTTATATGGCTATTCTCCATTTTGTTTATCTGTTCATCAGCTGATAAACATTTGAATTGTTTCTCCTTTTTAGTTCTCAGTAGTTTTGGGAGATTTTTGACTTTTAGTTTATCAAATATTTTTCTGCCCCTTCCCCCTCTCCTGTGATTCCCATTAATATGTTGATATGGTTGGTTGTGTTCCACAGGACTCAGAGGCTTTGTTTCGTTTTCTTCATTCTTTCATCTTTTGTACCTCATACTAGATAATCCCAGTTGACCTATGTTCAAGTCCACTGATTTCTTTCTTTTGTCTGCTCAATCTAATGTTGTGGCCTCCGGTAAAATATTTATTTGTGTTATTATACTTTTTAGGAGGAGCCTTGGTGGCATAGTGCCTAAGGCATTTGACTGCTAACCAGAAGGCTGGCAGTTCAAAACCACCAGCCACTCCTCAGAAGGAGGATTGGGCAATCTACTTTTATAGAGATAACGCCTTGGAAATCCAAGGAGGGTCACCGTTTTGTCGCTCAAGCTGCTTTTGTGCCCTCAAGTAAAATATTTATTTGTGTTAATGTACTTTTTAATTCCAAGATTTCCAGTTGGCTCTTCTTTAAACTTTCTTTTTACTGATACTCTCTATTTGGTGAGAGAGTCTCCTGCTTTGCTTTAGTTCTTTAAATATGGTTTTCTTTAGGTTTTTAAACATATTTAAAACAACTGATAAAAGCCTTTGTCTAATAAATTCATCATCCAGGCTTCCTCAAGGACAGTTTTTATTGACTTCTTATTTCCTATAGATGAACCATACTTTCTTGTTTCTTTGCATATCTCATAAAGTTTTTATTAAGAAAGCAGACATTTTATGTAGTTTAACAACTCCAGAAATCAGACAATCCCACTTCCAGGGTTTATTGTTTTTGCTGTTTATTATTATTGCTGCTGCTTTTCATTTGTTTACTGGTTTTCTGAACCAATTTTTTAAAGTCTGAATTCATTGTCGTGTGGCCATTGAATTTGACATGGTTAACTTAATGGTCAGCTAATGATTGGGCATTAACCCAAGGAAGGTTTGCTATGAGTCAAATTGACTTGACAGCATTGAGTTTGGTTTTGGAATGATTGGACAAAGATTTCCTAAAATGCCTTGTTACATTAAATTTTCCAGCATTTGCTGAGGAGCTCTGTTTGAGTGTTAAGGTATACCTTCAACATTCAGACAGGACTCTGCCTTAGCCTTCACTTCCTGCTTAGTCACAGCTGTGAGGGTGTGGCTTTTTCAGGTCTTTCCTGGGCATTTGTACAGCTCTGGGCATGCACAAAAGGATCCCTGGTCATACAGTGGTTAAGTACTTGAGTACTACACAAGAGGTTGGCAGTTCAAACCTTTCAGCCAATCTGCAGCAGAAAGATGTGTCAGTCTGCTTCCATAAAAGCTTTACAGCCTTGGAAACTCTATGGGGCAATTCTACCCTGTCCTAAGTAAGGTTAACTGAGAGTTAAAATTGACTTGGCAGCAGTGGGCTTGAATTTGGTTTGGGGTATGTATGTAGCCTTCTGAAATCCTAGGAATATGTCAGAGCTTTTCAAAGCCTCTTGTCCATGGACATCTCATTCTTCAGCTTTTCCTTTTAAGTTTTTTGGTCAGCTTCTGTTTACCCCAGCTCTTACCTCCTCCTCCATTAGCTTCAATGTTGAACAATTGTGATTGATTTTTTTCAACATAGGCCCTGGCGAAAGGGCTTTTGGTACTGAGAGAGCTCTAAGTCAGGTCAGATGGACAAGTAAGTGGGGTTTCCAATGAGTGAACTGCCAGATAGATCAAATAATGGCAATTTTGGGGAAATAGGGCTTCTCAGCTATATCAGTGGCTGCTAGACTGCTGGTTTTCACTGTGATTATGAGGATATTGGTTTTCAAGCCTGATGCAGAGCTGGGGAAAGGAGAATGGGAATAAGGCAAGTTAAAATGGCAGAAAGTTTGCTGCTTACTGAGATTTAGCTACTTTACTTTAATATCTGCTGCTTGGATTGTTGCAAGCCTTTGATTAATTGCCAGAGTTTTTAAAAAAATTGATTTTGACTATTTTTGCCAGTGTTCTCATTGCTTTTATGAAGTTGCAGATATTTGGAGGTCCTTATTCTGCCATTTTTGCTGATGTTTAGTAGTTGTATTTTTAACTTTAAAAAAAAATTTCTCAAACAGTAAAAGTGGTTGTACCATTTTATATTCCTATAAGTGGTGTGCAAGAGTTCTGGTTGCTCCCCGTCCTTGCCAGCAGTTGTTTTGTTCATCTTTTTAACTTTAGCCATTTGTTTAGCTAGGGGCTGCAATAACAAATCTTGTAAGGACAGAAATTTATTGTTTCATCATTCTTCTGGATGCTGTGGATCTGAAATCAGGGTATTGGCAGGGCCATAATCTAGAGGAAGATCTTTTTTCTTATTTCTTCCAGTTTCTAGTAGGTCCTAACATTCCTTAACTTGCAGCTGCAGTGGCATAGCTTTCTTTGCTGTCTTTGTTTCTCTTCTCCTCTTTTATAAGGGTAACACTCATATTGGATTAAGACCTACCTTACTCTATTATGACCTTATGTTAACTGATAATATATTCAAGGATAACATTTCCAAACAAGGTAATTTTCACAGGTATTGTCTGGTGGTTAGAACTTAAACTTATTTTTTTAGGGGGGGACACAGTTCAATTTATTGCACCATTCAGATGAGTATGTAGTGGTATCTTGTGGTTTTAATTTGCATTTTCCTAATGACAAATGATAGTGAACATCTTTTCATTTGTTTGCCTCCCACATATATTTTTTGATGACATATAATTTCTTTTTTATTTTATTTATTTTTTAAATTGTGATTTGGGTGAAAATTTACAGAGCAAATTCACTTTCCATACAGCAGTTCACATACACTTTGCCTCATGACATTGACCATAATCCACCACAATGCAACAGCTCCCCTCCCACTTCCTCCCGAGAGTCACTTCTTCCCTGTGTCCATCCTCCATGCACCCTTGCCCCCTGAGCTGTCTCCCTGTGCATAAGCAGCCCTTCTTTCTCCCATGATTGTTCTCTCCAAGGAGTGTTACCTACCTGAGGTAAATGCTCAGCTCATATGCCTGTCTTTTATTTGGCTGGAAACCACAGGTGTGGGTTCAATTCCAGACCTGAAGGGCAGCTGGGGGCCGTAGTCTCAGCGGTTCTACCAGGCTCTATTGGACCAGGAAACCTGGTCCCTCCCCCCTTTTTTTTTCTCCAAATGATTCTGAGTTTTGTTCCACATTGTTCTCCCTCTCTATCAAGGATTTCCTACATAGATCCCCTTTCCACGTGGATGACAGTGGTAGCCGGGCACCATCTAGTTCTGGTCTCGTAGGATGACATATATTTTCAAATCTTTCCACAGTATCTTGTTGAGCTGTTTTTTGTTTTTGTTTTTTAAATATTATTACTGAGCTTTGAGAGTTCTTTATATTTATAATATGGATATAAAGTCTTTATCAGATATGTGATATGTACATATTTTTTCCCCAGTCTGTAGCTTGTCTTCTCATTTTTTTTAACAAGGTCTTTGGAAAAGCAGAAGTTCTAAATTTGGTTGAAGTTTAATTTATCAGTGTTTTCTTTTCTCATTTATGCCTTTTGTGTCCTTTCACGAAATCTTTGCCAAACCCAAGGTCACTAAGAATCTTTCCTATGTATTATACTAGAAACTTACAAAGTTTCAGCTGTCTCATTTAGGTCTGTGATCCGTTTTGAGCTAACTTTTGTATATAGCATGAAATGCATCATAGTTCATTTTTATGCTTGTAGATATTTAGTTGTTCCATTTGTTGAAAAGACTGTCTTTGCCACCAAATTGCCTGTGTACCTTTATCAAAAATTAGTTGACCTTATATATCTGTGGGTTCCTGGACTCTCCATTCTTTTCTATTAATAAATATTTTTTCCTATGTGATTCTAATCCCATTGGCTTGATTACTTGATTAGCTTTATAATAAGTGTTGAAATCAGTTAGTGTAAGTCCTCCAACTTTCTTCTCCTTTATCAAAGTTGGTTTTTTAGGTCCTTCATATTTCCATGTGGATTTAGAATCAATTTGAAGAATCTTAAAAAGGTTCTGAAATAAAGATGTCTGAAATTAACCTTTTACTATATGACTATAGATAAAGTCTCTAACTTCTTGGTACCTTATTTTTCTTATTTTAAAATGGAAGTTATTTTTTGTGTGCATGGTAAGAATTAATGGCAGATTCCCAAAAGAAAGTTATGACTCTGTTCATTTTATTTCAGTTAATAATGGGACTTGGTACCCAGGGAGCAGAGAAGAAGAGTGCAGCATCTATTGCCTGTTTCTTGGCAGCCAATGGCGCTGACCTTAGCATTCGAAATAAGAAGGGTCAATCACCGCTTGACCTCTGTCCTGATCCAAGTCTCTGCAAAGCCCTGGCAAAATGTCATAAAGAAAAAGTCAGGTTTGTATTATAAATTGTCATAAAACTTAATATCCTATAGATAAAATATGTGGTTTCATAGTGGAGGACTTGACTGCTTGAAAATGTACTCCTCATTGCTCTTCCTCTATCTGTGTTGACCCTTTTTTCTTCCTTAAAATTCACCTGTGCTTAGCTTTGTGAGCTCCGTGTTATTTAGTACAATGTTGTATACATAGTAAATCATAAGAAACTTTCCTAGTCTAATCATCTGTTACTCCTGTGTTCCAAAAAAAATTAAACTCACTGCCATCGAGTCAGTTTAATTCATAGTGACCCCTCCTTGGGTTTCTGAGGTGGAATCTCTATGGAAGTAGATTGGCCAATCTGTCTTCCAAGGAGTGGCTGGCGGGTTTGAATCTCCAGCCTTCTGGTTAGCAGTCACGTGCTTTAGGCACTGTACTACCAGAGCTCCCACTCCTATGTTAGAGAACTTTATAAGAAAAAGTCCTATTAGTGAAATTGCTGTGTTTAATGTTATATATAAGGAGCTCTGATGTGCAGTAGTTTAAACATTTTGCTGTTAACCAGAAGTTCAGTGATTTGAATTCACCAGCTGCTCCATGAGAGAAGGATGAGACAGTCTGATTCTGTGAAGATTTGTAGCCTTGGGACTCCTATGTTCTCTAGAGTTGCCAAAAAATCACACTCCCTGCCACCGAGTTGATTCTCACTCACAGCGACCCTCTTTGGGTTTCCAAGGCAGTAAATCTTTACAGAAGTAGATTGCCCAGTCTTCCTTCTGCAGAGTGGCTGGTGGTTGTGAACCCCAACCTTCTGGTTAGCAGTCACATGCCTTAGGCACTATGGCACCAAGCTCCTTCTAGGGTCGCTAGGAGTTGGAATCAACTCAATGGCTATGGGCTTAATATTGTATGTGTTTAAAATTTTAATAGAATCTTCCTAAGATAAGGCAGTTCACACTTTTACCAACAGAGTGTATCTCACAGAAATGAGTAATTCTAGCACCCTGCACAGTTGAGTAAATACTCATTAAGTATTTATTGAGTCAGTGAAGGAATGAACCATTGAACAAATGAATGAACCAATTCCTGATGGAGTTTTCTTTAAAGATGATCATTTCACACTTGTCCTCTTTTCTGAAAATTAAACTTACCGGTTATTTTGATTATTTATGAGATTTTTCATTTTCTTACTGTGAGATATTGTACAAAAAGGTAAATCTCATTACTTTTTTGTCCAAACACTGCTGTGCAGCTATTACTACCTTTTATACCTGGTTCTTGTCAGTGAACATTTCAGTAGCTGTCCCTTTACCCTTGTGTGCTGGGTTTTTTTTTCCTTTCTTAAAATTTATGTTAAGTGATGAAATGACATCTCTTTGGAATCCATGCATAGAGCTGTGGTATAGGTTAAATTAATATATTTAAGTATATAGTAAACTTGTAACAGTGGAGTCTAAGATGGAACTGCTTTGTGTGTTATACATATTGATAAATTGCTGACTACTATGGAAGAAACAAGATACAGTATCCCTTTCTGTACCTATAGTTGGTCCCATAGATGTATTTCTGTATCTTGTATCTCTGTTAAGTGCCGTTGAGTCGGACCCGACTCATAGCGACCCCTCCTTGGGTTTCCAAGGCAGTATCACTATGGAAGTAGACTGCCCAACCTTCCTTCCGAGGAGTGGCTGGTGGGTTTGAACCACCAGCCTTCTGGTTAGCAGTCAAGTGCCTTAAGCACTATGCTACCAGAGCTCCTATCTTGTATCTATAGATATGTTTTATCTTTCTTTAATATCATTTTACTCTCCTTAAGGAAACACTTGAAGAAATTTCAGAACAGCAACTGAACTCTCATATTTTCTAAAATCTCCTATTATGAACTTTCATGATGCTTCATTGTGTCTTCAGTTAGGATTTTTTTTTTTAATTCATATTCTTCCCTCTGCTGGTTATGTATAGATACAACAGATTTTGAGTGAAATTATGTTCCCATAAAATTATTTTTTCCTAGCGTTTTTGAATTCTTAGTTAGAAGAAGATTCACTTTTTTTTCCATCTGGTGAGAATTTGTTCATATTGAAGTTTGAATAGTACTAGAAGTGTGTAAAGATGCAGATATATAGATAAATGGAAAATATATACTATATGGTATTTCAGTACAGATGTTAAAGCTTTATTTTTTTATCTCATAACATTGACTTTTATGTATACTAGTGATGCTCTAGATGTGCTTCATAAAACACTTTAATAATTTTGTAATAGAGATATCCTAATACACTTGAATATTTTGTGGTTTTTTTAGTGGTCAAGTAGGTTCTCGGAGTCCTTCTATGATTAGTAATGATTCTGAAACCTTAGAAGAGTGTATGGTGTGCTCAGATATGAAGAGGGATACTCTTTTTGGCCCATGTGGTCATATTGCTACCTGTTCTTTATGTTCTCCACGAGTCAAAAAATGTCTCATCTGTAAAGAACAAGTTCAGTCCAGGACGAAGGTAATATATTTCATCATTTTAAAAAGTTTTTTGAGACTGTAATTAATGGTAAATAAGATTATATGATGCTAGGTCCTGTTTAATTTTTTTCTCCCTAAGAATGATTTAAGTTTAGGAAGTTACCATTTATCCTTTAATGAAGATACCAATTCAGAATATCTACATGTAGGACCTGTTTGCAGACTTGTCTTTCTTACTTGTTCTGTCGAATTCATTATTGCCTGCATATAATTGCATATGTACTGCATATAACTACGTACTGTTCTTACTATCAAATTATTTTTCAGTCCTTATGAATTTCCTTCTTTCCTTTATATATCTACACTAGAGTAATCAAAAATAAAAGTAATTTGTAATTTTTTCTATAACCTAAAGATATATTTAATCCCTTTTATATTACAGTTACTATTTTTCTTTTTGTATTTATCTTATTTGTATTTATCTTTGAATCTAGTAACATTGACTTTTTGAAAAGATGAGTTCATGCTTTTTATAAACTCCCACGTTCTGGATTTGTTTGTTTCATCATGGAGGTGTTGTACTTATTTCTTTAACTTCTGTTTCTTGTGAACTGGAAGTTAGAGCTAAACGCTTAATTAGGGTCAGGATAAAACATTTTTGGCAAGAAAACTTTACAGATGGTATCGTACCCTTTTTATTGTATCCCTCAGGAGGCCAAATTCTGTGTCTACTCTTAACTTTTTATCTCATTTGACTTTTTTTTTGTTTTTTAAGAGGGATTATTCATCTCTGGGTTTCTGGTTGTATTCTTTTCCCATGTAATTCAATGCTGCTTTATTATAATTGTACCAAATTACTCATTTTGGTTTACTGGAATAATCATTCCTTTTGGATTTTTTACTTACTTGTTTGTACATGTGTGTTGAGATTTAAGTCTCCTACAAACTATTTCTCTTAAGATGAGTAGCTTTATCCAAAAGATATGTTGGTTTTGTTTGGTTTCATTTATGAAGTTTATACTATTTACCATTCTTTTTCTCTTGACATTTCCTAAGATGTTTATTCCAAACCAATCTAAACCTGTTGCCACTGAGTCAATTCTGACTCATAGTGACCTTATAGGACAGAGTAGAACTGCTGCCATAGAGTTTCCAAGGCTGTAATCTTTACGGAAGCAGACTGCCGTATCTTTCTCCCTTAGTGTGGTGGTGTGGTAGATTGAAACTGCTGACCTTTCAGTTAGTCACTGAGCTCTTAACTACTGTGGTGCCAGGGCCCATGGCTGTTCATTAAGCTTCATTAATTGGAAAGGAGCTAGTATTAGTTCTTATGATAAATTAATTGACAGTGCCTTTAAATAGCATTTTCCTGACAGTGCTTTTTACATTTTCATAGAGAACCTTCTTAAGAGTAAGTGGTTTTTGTGACTCGAATGTGTCTTTGGTAATATTTTTTGCACAGGAAAAAACACATTGGAGTTAGTTTTGATTAAAAAGTTATTGGAATAGTATATGCCTGTAGCTGCTTAATCTATTTATAAAGGTGTAGGGAATGAACCAATAGACTTGGTGTATGCTGGGGCTGTTACACTATTTATATGTGTATCAGTGTTAACCCTATTTAATAAATTAATGTAAATCATTCTACTTGGTACTTATAATTTGTTTTAGGTACCTACTTACAAAGTAACAATCTGGGAAAAAATTTGAAAGAACAAAAATTTAAACCATTCTCTTGTTTTCAGATTTGTCTATGTATTCTTCTGTTGTGCTTGAAACTATGTTAGATTCTTAAATCTTATTTCAATAAACCTTTATTGAACATTATTTTTGTAACCAAAACAAAGATGTATGTGATAATTTCTGCTAAAAACTTGTAATATATTGGCCCACTATGGCTTAGATTTAAAACTACACTGTATGTGCTGTAAGAGAGATAAAAATTGAGCAGGAGTTCAGAGCAACAGGGTGTCAAAAGCAGAGTCTAAGATATGAAATAGGCTTTATTGGTCATCTAGTTCAACTCTAGTGGTTACAGTTGGAGAAACTGAAGCTCAAGGAAGTACACTGACAAATGAGTATTGAGCATAGGCCTCTTACAGCCACTGTTCTTTCACTAAGTTGTGATGCACAGAGAAAATTAAGAATGATGATGTCTAAAGGTTGACTAGGCAGAGGGTAGAGTAGAAAGAATATGCTGCCATTCCTTTTTAGATCATTCTAAATATAGATTCTATGGATCAGCAAGCTTGCAATTGGTTTTTAAATTATGAAATTTTCAAACCTGTAGAAAACCATCAAAACTGACAAGCCCACCAAACATTTTGCAAGATTGATTGCAGAGCCTTTGAATATAATGAAATAGTGACCCCAAGTGGTTAAAGGATAACGAACGCCTTCATTGAAGATGAATTGTAAAACTGTTAGATGAAGGGTGGGAGAATAAATAAACTTAGTCTCTTTAACAGTTTTAAAAATACAAATAAAAGTTTTTATGAATTATAGGTATGTATTGCTTAACATCCACAATACATTCTGTGAAATAAGATGTTACGTAGTTTGGATGTTGTGTGAACACCATATCACATCCAGGCAGTCCTTGTATAATCCTTATTTCCCCATAAAGCTGATTACATTAAAACCTTACAGGACTATGTCTGACAAAGCCCAAGAGCTGCATTTACTAGATACAGAAGGCTAGCCTGGCGAGATGTGCAGCTGGGCCAGGTGGGGGCATCAGCAGCCAGATTGGGACTTTGCACATGCTCAGGCATGGGGAGGGTGTGTGTGTGTTGTGCATGGAAGCTGTGGAGAAGTGGCTGTGGGGACTCGGTGTGTGAGTGCCAGGAGCATGGCTGGCAGGGGGGACCCTGGCTGCCACCCTGGATGCTGCTGCACTGTTGGTGCAGCCACTTCCTAATCACCTGGATCCGGGAATCTGCGAGCACCTCAGGCCTGGCCAGCATCACCAGTGCCTGTGGCAGTAGCAGAGGAGTCACACACAATAGGCACTGCCCTGTACTAGAAATGAAAGGCTGCGTGGCTACTGGGCAGGTGAATGAAGCCAGAAGAAGGGGAAGGAAGAGGCACTAGAGGGACTAGGGATTGATGTACCCTGGAGCCCCACTGCTTATGCATGCTGGAGTTTGGCTTCTTTAAAACCATTAGGGGAGAATAATAAAAAAAAAAGAAAACACTTTATGGGACCAGAAGCATATATATGATCAGATGTTGCTAGAACGGACGTTACATGATGCATGCCTGAGTTATTATCATCTTTTTGTAAAACTGGCAAAAAGAAATGCTATCGTTCCTGTTAATTGGCCTACTAATGTGTTTAGTACCCTTATTCTACCTCCTTGGTCATTACTTAAAGAGCCCTTAGGTTTTTGACTGCTAACCAGAAAGTTGGCGGTTCAAACCCACCAACCACTCTGTGGAAGGAAGACGGGGCAATCTACTTCAATAAAGATTTACCACCTTGGAAACTCAAAGGGGGTTGCTGTGAGTCAGAGTTGACTTGATAGCAGTGAATTTTTTTTATTTTATTTTTTTTATTTTTAGTTCATTGCTTAGAGCCTAAGGTCTTAAAAGCTTGCAGGCAGCCATCCAAGGTAGAACAGTTGGTCTCTATTTTGCCTGGACCAATAGAGGAAGAAAGAGAGTCAGGAATAGGAGAAGGAAATGGGATGCGTGGCTAATTGACTCCATGAACAACTGACTTCTTTGTCATTATACCAGAAGAGCTGGTATGGTGCCTGGCCACCATTATGGAACATTTTGATCAAAGATTCTATTAAAAAAAAAAAAAAAGCACTGCCATCAAGTCAGATCTGACTCATAGCAACCCCTCCTTGGGTTTCTGAGGTGGAAACACTGCGGAAGTAGATTGCCCAACCTTCTGTTTGAGGAGTGGCTGGTGGGTTTGAACTGTCACCCTTCTGGTTAGGAATCAAATGCCTTTGGCACTATGCCACCAGAGCTCCTCCTAAAGATTCTATCGAAGAATCGTAATCAAAAGGTGAAAAATGCAGAACAGAATTTCAAATTGTCCAGACTTTCTGTAGCTGTGGAGGGTAGATGAACCCCTGAAACTACAGCTATGAGATAATCTTTAAACTTTCAGCCAAAAATATCCCCTGAAATCTTCTTGAAAACAGTAGTTTAACTTCTCTAATAAAGAATATCTGCCTGGAGCATTATGCTCTTTTGAGATCTATCTATCTATATGGGAGCTCTGGTAGCATAGTGAGAAGTGACTTTCTGCTAACCAGAAGGTCAGTGGTTCAAACCCACCAGCTGCTCTGGGGAAGGAAAATGGGACAGTCTACTTCTGTAAAGATTTACAGCCTTGGAAACCCAATGGAGATCTCTATGAGTCGGGATTGATTTGATGGCAGCTAGTGAATAAGTATATGAGATTAAATTGATAACAGCAACTCAGAAGATTACATAAGAAACTTAGAGAACAGTGAGTTTATGTTAATAATGGAGGAACAACTTGGAAAAGGAGGGGATGAATGGTTGTACATTTCAAAGAAAGTAATCAGTGTCGCTGAATTGCACATGTAGAAAATGTTGACTTGGGATATGTTATGCTGTGTATATTCTCAACAACAAAAACAAAATATTAAAAAAATGTGAGAGGACTTCCAGTAAGATGGAGGAATAGGCAAGCAAGCGACACAGACCCTCTTCCACAAAGAAAATAAAAACCAATTGACAGAGATACAGAAGATAATCCTGGAACCTTGAGCTGTGAAAGGAACTATACAGAAGTGGATTAGGCACCAACTTGTGGAAAAACCTGAATGAAAACAGTGAGTACAGAGATGGTTGGAGCTGCGGACTGTCAGCTACTCTGATGAGACCAACAGCCTGAATATTTCCGAGTGGTGTTGGGACCTGAGAATTGACCTAAAGATCAGTCCCGGTCATCAAGGGCTGCAGGGACAACGGCTCTGGTGGCCTATGTTTAGGAAGGGATACAGCAAGGAAGGAGACAACCTGAACTGTGGACTTTCTAGAGGGCACAGCCATTTTGTTTACACGTAGCAGCCATTTTGGATATTTAAAATGACCGAGGGTGCAGCCATTTTGAACGTTCACAGGTGGTGGCCATTTGCATATTTAAAGTGACCGAGGGTGCAGCCATTTTGAATCTGTACAGGTGGCGGCCATTTTGGATATTTAAAGTGACCGAGGGCACAGCCATTTTGAATGTTTACGAGGGCAACCATTTTGGATTTTAAAGTGATAGTATTCTCACTCAGATTCTAGGGACCTAAGAACAGGCTCTGTTTGCCAGGGTCGGCAAGGACATAGCAGAGGCTGACAAAGGAAAGGAGACGGGTAGTAAGTGGGTAAGTGCTGTCAACTAGTGAATAGAGGAGCACAGCACAGTACCCTGCTTGTATAGATAACATACAAACAAAACAAAGAAAAGGAAAATTGTGGGCAAGTCACTCCAACATATAATCACCAATTAAATATGAACACAAAAACGTCTCAATGCCTCGGAGACAACAGAGCATCACAGTCCACACAAAGAAGCAAGATATAGTAGGAGAAACAAGGGAACAGGATACAGACCCAAAACACATCCCTGAGGAAGACGCAGCATTGGAACTCTCTGATAAGGAATTCAAAAGAATTATCTTTAGGTATCTTCAAAGGATTGAGAGACAGACCGAGGAAAACACAGAAAAAACCCTAGAAGAATTTTAGAAGAAAATACAAGAACAAAATGACAAAATCAATGAAAAATTAGAAATGATTCAAAATCTACAGATAGAAATGCAGAAGATTAATACTAAATTGTCAGAAATAGATAACACATTGAAAGGGCAAAGAAATAGAATTGATACAATGGAAGACAGAATTAATGAGATTGAAGACAAAACCTGAATACTTCTTTGGAATGGGATCAATCAGAAAAAAAGATCAAAACAAAATAAAGAAAGCCTAAGGTTCATGTGGGATACCATCAAAAGGAATAACTTGCGTGTCATTGGAATTTCAGAACAGGAAGAGAAAAACAAAACTACTGAGAAAATTGTCCAAGATTTGTTGGAGGTTCGAGAACTTCCCCGATATGATGAAAGATGAGAATATATTTATTTAGCAAGTCCAACGAACCCCAAACAGGATAGACCCCAAAAGAAAAACATCAAGGCATATCATCAAACTCACCAAAACCAAAGACAAAGGAAGAATCCTGAAAGCAGCACAGGAGAAACGAAAAGTTACCTACAAGGGGCAACCAATAAGAGTAAGCTTGGATTTCTCAACAGAAACTATGCAGGCGAGAAGACAGTGGTATGGTATATAGAAAAACACCGAAAGAGAAAAATTTCCACCGAAGAATTATGTACCCAGCAAAATTGTCCCTCAAATATGATGGTAAAATTAGGACATTTCCAGATAAGCAGAAATTAAGGGAATTTGTTAAAACCAGACCAAATTTACAAGAGACGCTAAAGGGAGCCTTTTGGACAGAGCAGCAACAAAAGCCGACAACAACTGACCATTAACACACATGATGATATAACTCAGAAACCAACCCAGCTATGTAAGTATCCAAAGTAAATAAGCCTACAAGACTGTAAACAGGGAACCAGAGACACCAACTGACAAATGAGGACAACTACAAACTAAAAAGAGGGAAAAAAATCTGTGTCATTAAAAACTTGTAGATGATAGGGAAATCAAGACAACTGCAAGATAGAACGGACTGTTCTATACTTGGGAAGAAAACTGTAAATCACAGGGTAATCTCAAAGAAAAATGATAAACTTCCACATCAAAATAAAAAAGAGGACCAGCATAAATATTCAGCAAATACTAAAACAATGGCAATGAAGGAAGTGATAACATTATTCACAAACAAAACAAGCTCTGCATAGAAAATTATATGGAACAAACAAATCGACACAATGAAAAAGCACATGACAGAAATGACAGCAACAAATTCATATTTGCTGATAATTACATATCTGGCAAGAGACTTATCTCTAAGATTGATGGAAAATTCCAACACTTCAACACCAAAGGAATTAACAATCCAATTAAAAACGGGCAGAAGACATGAATAGACACTTCACTAAGGAGGATATTCAGGGGGTCAGTTAATACATGAAAAGATGCTCACAATCATTGGCCATCAGAGGGCCCCAGCACTGATGGC
>NW_006921617.1:12554263-12557268 GCF_000298275.1 Orycteropus afer afer | reverse complement strand
TTTCCGAGGCAGTATCACTACGGAAGTAGGATTGCCCAACCTTCCTTCCGAGGAGTGGCTGGTGGGTTTGAACCGCCAGCCGCCTGGTTAGCAGGCAAGTGTCTTAGCCACTATGCTACCAGGGCTTTGGGTTGATAAATTTTTAGATGAATTTGCTAGATTAAACTCTTTAAAGACAGTTGAAATACATAGGAAAGCATTTTTAAAAAAAAAACATGTAAGAGAAGAAAAGAGAATTATCATATATTGGGCACTGACTTTATATTAGGTATCAAGCTCAGCACTTTACCCATAAAATCTAATATACCCTTTACCACCTTGTGTGGAAGAATTGTTCCTTGCTGTTAAGATGAAAAAAAAAAAAAAAAAACAACCACCCTGTGGCTTAACAATGTGCAAATTTGGTATACATACTGAGGCATGAGTTGGGGAGGTCCATAGAGAGAGAGTAATAATAATAAGTAATAATAATAATAATAATTGGTGGTTAGGTGAAAGTATAGGTGAGTAGTGACTGTCATTTCTGGGCAATAATACTACAATGGCATAAGATATGGGTGAATATGATATATGTTATAAGAGAGAACATGTGAAAGACAGGTATGAAGCCAAGGGCAACAGGGCTGGGACCTGAGTAAAGAAAGCCAGAGCAAAGTTTGTAAAATAGTTACGCACTCAAAACTCAAATTAAGGGGAGATGAAGAGGTGAAATTGAGGGGAATTATGAATAGGTTGTGGAAGACTTCCTCAGATATGGGTAAACAGAAAAATCCCCTGGGAGCTTTAACAGTCTACTTGGTCTGGCTAGATTTTTAATTAATATCAGAAATATAACTTCTTAAGTCTTTTATATTCATACTTTATTTATTCCTTATTCTTTAGTTTCTGTCAAAGTAGTTTTGGGGAGGAAATAAAGAGAGAAAGTCTAGCCCAGTTTCTGACCTCAGAGGAAATGGCATCTTTTGATACCATTCTTTAGGACAGCTAGAGTCACGTGGAAATAGAGCCTGCTAAACTGGAGTATAGAAAGATGTGAAAATGAAGAACCAGGAGAGGAAAGTTGAGGACAGAAGAGAGGTATGTGTTAAATTTCTCTGTGCCTAGAGTGTTTGGCATAGTGCCTAAGGCATTTGACTGCTAACCAGAAGCCTGGTGGTTCAAAGCCAGCAGCCACTCCTTGGAAAGGAGGGTCGGGCAATCTACTTCCTTAGCAACACTGTCTCGGAAACCCAAGGAGGGGTCGTGATGAGTCGGATCCTATTCCACTGCAGTGAGTTTAGTTTGGAGAATGTTTCCTTACAGAAGAAATACATAGCATAGTGGCTAAAGCACTTGACTGCTAACCAGAAGGCTGGCGGTTCAAACCCACCAGCCACTCCTCGGAAGGAAGGTTGGGCAATCCTACTTCCGTAGTGATACTGCCTCGGAAACCCAAGGAGGGGTCGCTATGAGTCGGGGCCGACTCGACGGCACATAACAACAACAACAACAACAGATACAAATAGAACTATTAAGAGTTTCTAGATTTAATTGTAGATGTTCACTTTTCTACTGTAACCTCTTTTCTGTAGATTGAAGAATGTGTGGTATGCTCTGACAAGAAAGCAGCTGTTCTTTTTCAACCTTGTGGACACATGTGTGCTTGTGAGAGTAAGTAGCCTATTCAAAACTTCTGAGTAGTAGTCTAACAATAGATGATACAGGAAAAATTGTGTATTTGAGTTTTACTTGATTTGGTTTTTTGTAACTCAGAAACAAAAATGATGGTGGGCCTCTAATTCCTTCTGTTTCTTTATCTGTACTAGAATGTCAGCTATTTCCTTCCATGCTCCTGAGCATTAGAGAAGACTGAATGTGCTATCTTCTACTAGCTTAGATTTTTATTTCACTTGCTTTACCACAACATGATTTAGTTTCTCAAACAGTAGAAAGTTATTTCAAAAAATGGATGTTGAAACATGCAGTCTGACCTTTTTTTTTTTTTTTTTTTTTTGAGAGGACAGTATTACAGCTTAAGAGATGGCTTTAAAATATTTCCTTAACATATTCTCCTGCTGCCTTTTGGTTTTTATATCCTCCATGTTCTTTTTAAAGGAGCTTTGGTTGTTGCAGTGGTTAATGCATTGGGCTGCAAACCCAAAGGTCGGCAGTTTTAATCCATCAGCTGTTCCATGGGAGAAAAATGAGGCAGTCTGCTTCCGTAAAGATTTACAGCCTTGGAAACACTATGGGGCAAATGTGTTCTGTCGTTTAGGGTTGCTATGAGTTGGAATTGGTTTGATGACAGTGGATTTGGGTTTGGTTCTTTTTAAGTGAGTACTTTGTTCAATACTCTGTTCCCTTTTTTTTTCTTTATTAGTTAAGGAAGGATTTTAAAAACAAGCTGAGCAGTTTTATCCTTTACTTAAATGGGTTCAAGGTAACACATGATGTTTCATCTTATAAAGTGATTGAGTCAATAGTAATTCTGTTAAAGATAGAATAAATTTGAGTAGTAAAGGAGTTTTGTGATAGTTTAATTTCATTGATACAGATTTTCTTTAAGTCTTAGCTTAGTCAACTAAAGAAAGAGTCGCAGTTTTGTACTGTAACATTCTGCCTCAAATAACTTTCTTTTTACCAAAGGGTAGTGTGATGGCTATTACCAGTTGTTAAAAAAGCATATAGAGAATTTTCTGTCTTAAGTAAAAAAGCTTTAGTTACTTAAGTTTTTATAGACCAGAGGTTGGCAAACATTTTCTCTGAAGAGCCAAATAGTATTTTTGGCTTTGTGTGCCAGATGGTCTCTGTAGTAACCACTCACTTCTCCACCTGTTCAACTCTGCCATTGTAGTGCAAAGGCAACCATAGTCAATACATTAACAAATGGTGTAGCTGTGCACCAATAAAATTTTATTTAAAAAATAACAGACAACAGCTTGGATTTGGCCCATGGGCCATAGTTTGCCAACCTCTGTTTTAAATCAAGGAAGCTCTGGTGGCATAGTGCCTAAGGCATTTGACTG
>NW_006921617.1:12542534-12553848 GCF_000298275.1 Orycteropus afer afer | reverse complement strand
AAATGAAGGAGTGTAACATCAGTGTCACTATAGAAAAAAGAGCAGCTCATAACTCTTCCACTGCTGGAGAAATAAAACTTAGCTAAAACACTTTGGAAAACAGTTTTTCACTATCTAATAATAAAGTTACATTTAAGTTATGGAAAAATGAACTCTTACTTGTGTTCTCCTTTGTAAAAAGTGTATCTGCTACTATTCTCCAGATTGTGCTAGCCTGATGAAAAAGTGTGTGCAGTGTCGAGCAGTTGTTGAACGAAGAGTGCCTTTCATTATGTGTTGTGGAGGAAAAAGTGCTGAAGATGCCACTGATGATATCTGTAAGTGAATTTCTGAAGCCTTACTTTCTTGTTTGTGCTTTTAAGACCATCTCATCTCATTAATACATGATTGCCTGGTAAAACTTAAGATACGCGACTTGGATGAGCAGAGGAGCAGGTGGGGTTTTGGGTGCTCTTACTATATTATTAGAAATGCATTTTTCTACTTTGTGGTATGATTATAGAATTTAAAACATTTGTCATTCAAGAAATAGCCTAGTATGGTATAAAGAATATAGTTTTGTTCTTGTTCAAAGAAAATACACTATTTTAAATATGTGACTTTGTATATCTTGGAGTGACATCATATTACAAACTACTTTTTTCAGTTTACAAAAGTATTAACCACATGATTCCTTTATATAGCTAGTTTCCCTAGCGCACGTGTTTCGTGGAATAAAACGTTTTGGGACAGAAACTAAAGATAAACTAGAACAATGAGCAAGTGTAAAGATGGAGAATAAATTATTTACATTCAATCTCTTTAATAGCACAGCTGTGAAAAGATATTTTCATCTCTGTATTAGATATAAACTGAATGGTGGCTTTAATTTTCTATTTTTTTCTTTTAAACAGATGAGAAAGGATGTTAGTTTAGGTACTTTTCTGCTCAGTACTTTTGTCTTTATCACAAATTAAGTAGAATGAAAATCTTGGAGACAGATTGACTAGAGACCAAGACAGTAGGAAAAGCGAAATAAAAAATTCTGCTGTCAGACCACTTGATCATAGCCTTTCTTGAGTTCATAATCTTAGACCAGTAACAAAAAGGAGATTTGGACATACATGAAGGAGCTGTCTTTGTAATCCTCATAAAAATCATCTAGGAGGATCTTAAAATAATTATTGCAGCTGAAACTGATAAAACTTTATACATGCTGTGCTGCCAACCTTCTAGATTCATACAGAGCAGGAGCAGAGAAAAGAAGCATAAAATGTATTTGTGAGTTTGTCAAAGGAAGCAAGCAAAGAAAAATCCAAAAGGTATATGTGGGTAGCCATCTGGCAGAATAAAGTACGTATTTATGTGCACACCTATTCCTGTTTGAAGAAAACAAATGAAGGCATGTAATACCAGTGTCACTATAGAAAAAGTGACATTATTCAAATGAATGTGAAAAATAATTTTTAAAGAGGATTCTAATAATAGCTCTTGTGTTTTTAATAAGTAAAACGGTAATAATTTTAGAAATAAAAAATCATCCTTGTGTCAATCAGTAGTAACATTTAAAAAATTTAATCTACATTATAGCAAGTGGGAATATTCCAGTGTTACAAAAGGACAAGGATAATACCAATGTCAATGCAGATGTGCAGAAGTTGCAGCAGCAGTTACAGGACATTAAAGAACAGGTAATAATGATTTCTTCCTGTTTGATTATTTCATTTCCATATTATTTGAATAAGATGTAATTCAGAATAGAGTATGATTTATTAAGGTAAAAAAATATTTTTATAAATGTAAAATGTGCTTTTGTGAATGGATATATGATTTCCTAGATAGTTTTTAAGTATAATTAGTATACTTTGAAATTTTTCTCAGTTCATATGGTTCGCATTTAGTATTTTATAGTTAAGGCTAATTGTTTTTAACTAAGGGGATCCATATTGACAGTAATGCCTTATAGCATATAAAAGCAAGAGCTTTGGAGTCACATGACCTGAGTTCACATATGGCTGGCCTCAGGATGGCTATTAACCTTCTAAGTATCAATTTCCTAATTTTTAAAATAGGAGTAATATTAGGACTGGGATTGTATTATATCTGACACAGTGCCTGCTAAGTGTTCTTAGCTATATGACTACACTGTCACTGCCCCTTCCCCTTATGTGGCATCATTTTCATACAAGAGCGGAAATAGTACCTAGAGTTAAGAGAATCTGAATCAGACTGAATGAACCTATTTTCATCAATTTCCTATTACATTTTGGTGTTTTTGCCTGTTACGTTTTATTTATTTTATGTAATATTTATTTCATATTATTCCTTTTGTACTATCCCAACAGTATAACCAATATATTATTTTATAGGGATAACATTTTAATGATTTAAGAATTTTTGTTAAGAATTTTTAAAAAGCAACAAAAAATTTTTTGACTTAGAAAAAAACTAATGATGTTAGAGTTGTCATTAATTACACTTTCAAAATATAAAATCATTTCAGCATTTATTACTTTCTTTGTTATCTCACATTACAGACAATGTGCCCTGTGTGTTTGGATCGACTGAAAAATATGATTTTCCTCTGTGGTCATGGAACATGCCAGCTCTGTGGAGACCGAATGAGTGAATGTCCTATTTGTCGCAAGGCTATTGAGCGAAGGATTCTTTTGTATTAACTGAAAAGCACAGTGTGTTTTGTTAGCTCAAGTATTTGGTCATATGATGTTAGTTAGCTTTGGTTAAGCCAGTTGGAGGTTCCAATGAATTGATTTCTGATATCATAGTTTCTTCACTAGAGTGTAATTAGACTTAAGTATACCAGAACAAGAAAAACCCCTACAAAACAGTATTTGAAATTATGTTGCTGTTTTGTTTTTTCTAATTTGAAACATCAAATCTATGTAATTCACAGGTAATATACTTCTGGCCTCTAAGGGCAAAATTCTATAACAGTTTCCTATTATTTTTTCTTCCCATTGCATTTCCTCTTACAGTTTATTAATTTATTAGACCTGAAAAGAAATAATTCCTTGTGATCAATTATCCTTTGGGTTATCATGATTTTATACAGTGAGTTGATAAAAGTATTCAGAAAAGTCATGCATCAAATTAACAAGGCAAGTGTAACTATTAGGTCCCCTGTATTAAGTGATAAGATCATAGTCCCAAGTTCCATATAGTTAAGGAAATGCTGAAGGGAGTATCCTCTATAACAAAAGTTTTCCCAGTGATTGTTTCTAAGTTTTTCGAGTAAACAGAAGCATAGAATGAGAGAATAATGACTTTGCATTTAGCTTATTTTCTATATTTAAAAGGAAAATTGTTTAACTTGAATCAGATTGCCAGTTTCAGAAAGATTGATAGGCATGAAAAAGGCAAAATAAGCAATGATAGTGTAGAATAGAAGAGGAAAAAGCATCCAGTGAAAGGGTACCTGTTAACTGACTATTAACAGTAGCCTTTTTCATATTAATTTATATATTGTTTTGTTCATACAGCCTTTTAAAAACTGTCTGTGAAAAAGTGTACCTCAGTTTTCCATATAGCTACCTATCCAGTCTTGATGTGACCAGTGCAATGATACTGCCCTATTTGGGCCTCTGAATTCAATTCAGCTTTTCTAATGTACCACATAGTATCCCATGATGTGAGAAGGATGACTCACTGACCAAAGCAGCAGTCTCTTCTTCTCCATGCTCATTAATTCTGACAGTGTTAGGATGCTACCTGCATCTTAGGCCTTCTATTCCCTCTGTTAGTAGGGCTTTCTAGAAATAAAACAATCTCTCTTTATACCTAAAAATGAGGATATTATCGGAACTACAGCAGTATCCAAAGCATAGTAGAATAACCTAATGATAAATACTTTGTAAAGAATGACTAGGACATTTACATGAGGAATATGTCTGATTGCCTATAGATTTTTTTTTTTTTTTTTAAAGCATAATCTCTGATTCTAGAACAGCTAATCATTTCCTGTCCTTGGACTGAGTAAAATCTTAATGCATCTAGCAGAAATGAACAGTTCACATTCATTGCTGCTAGATTATAAATGTGTTAGCTCTTTATATAGTGTCTACTATCTACTGTGCATAAGTGATTGCTAAGGATAAGTATGTTTTTTATAGTTTTTCCCCCTTTTCAATCTAGCTTTTTTTTATTTCATTGTTTCTACTACAACAACTAAATTTGAAAATACAAAGCCTCTATACCTTGTACCACAGTGTTTCTGCCTGTTTGATTGCTGCTGCCTTTGGCAACTACTAATGAAAGCACTGGTGCGCTTTGCTATCTGATATTTTAGCCTAAGCGTTTCCATATCTTAATGTTTAGCTTTGTAACTGTTATCATTTAGAACAGTAAAACTGAATGTATTTTGACTCCACTCAGTTGACTAATAAAGGACCAGTTAAGATTATTTCTTGAAAACATATTTTGAAGTTACAAAAACATAGAACATTTGAATGATGATGTTTATAGTCAAGAAACAGACAGACTATATTCTTGTAGATTTGAAAACCCCTTAAATCAAGATTTTCCTTTTCTTCTATCCTGGAGATCAGCCGTCTGTTTTGCACTGGACAAGTGGTAAGGAAGGAGCACCTTGCAGACTTAGGAATAGTTTGCCCAACCAGAGAGTTGTCTGCAGCTCTGCTTTACAAATCCTTTTTATTTATCTTCTGGGCTATAGTGCTAAGTCTTACATACCTAAAAGATAATTTTATCTTCCAGACTAATTTAATTATTCCCTCATATTAAAAACATAAAAACTTATATATGTCTATTACAAAAGTAAAAAAGTTACTGTAATTTTAGTGCTGAGTACTTGTGGATTTTCTGTGTTGCACCACTTTGTGAATAGGAAATATTTCTCTATTCATGTTTTCAAACACCTGAAAAATTATTTTAAGTTTATCTTGGGTTTGTGAGAGAGAGAATAAGAGTAAGAACTTAATCATTTAAGTGATTTTCCTCCAACTCTGTGAGGCTGCTCTCTCTTATTTTGTCTCTTAGCTGTACTTTCCCCAATTAGGTATATTTCCCACTGTCATCTCATTATCCTGTGCCTGAAAATAATTTTTATTTTTCCTAGGATCATCTTTTGTAAAATAACTGATTTGGATTCATTCAAAAGAGTATTTATTGGGCTACTGCATTGCTTCAGAAGCTAGACACATAACATTGAAAATAGTGGTAAGCATCTTAGCCCGTACAGAATTTATTGTGTAGCAGTTGGATATACAAAGTAATCTGTAGTCAAAAGGAAGAGACCAGGGGGTACTGATAATGTCACATTGCTTCCTTATCTTTCAGAAGAGCTGTCACTGCAGTGGTGTTGGGGTTCTCCCTTTCCATTCCTTCTTCCTTTAATCTTGTAACTAGATTGTCTGTTTTGTTTTTCAGAATACATACACAGTGTACCAGATGGTGCTAGTCTGATGGTTTTCATTCACATAAGTTGACATTGTTCTTATTGCTTGTACTATATACATATTTTGTGGGAGCAAGGTTTTTCAAGCAGGATCATTTTGTATTAGTGTAAGAATATTATAGTAGATAAGTGTTTAGTTTAGCTGCTGAATTATGCTTGATTAAGATATTTGTAGTTTTAAACATCACAGATTGTCCAGCTAGCTACTGAGGCATAAAATTAATTGGTAAATAATGTTGGAAGTAATTTTCTTAAATTTCTGTCTTTGCTTTAAGACCATTTTAGCATATTGAAATGCATGCTGCTGAAGATTTGTCTAATTCAAATTTCTGTATTTTAAAGCTTGCTGGGCCATTTTTTACATGGTAGAAACATGTTGTCTAGTTATGTGTTGCCCAAAGGCTGTTCTTTCTTTATTCTGAAATCTGGACCCTTACTGGACTAGGAAGTAGTTAAACTTATGAACTAAGTGAAGTAGGGGTGGCATAGGATAGGGAAGTAGGAAAGAGCAAAGTTGAATGTAGAGGGAAAAAAGAGGATCATGTAGATTCGTCAAAGCAGGAAGTCGAGAGTTTATTTAATTGAACAATAAAAAGTGTATTTCAATTGATTAGTTTTTAGTGTAGTTTAATGGACAATTGCTTTGTAAATTAATAGACTTTAATATAGCTTTCTTTAATAAAAAAAAAAAATCCAAAATCCAAAAGGAAAAGCACTTACCTTCTTAGTGTCTAAAATGTTTTATAGTAATAATTTGTGTAAAATTTGAATTTTGGTGTAGAATTTTGAGCATATATAAATCAAGAAACACCTGAATTATCTTAATGGTTTGTGTTTGTTTGCAAGACCTGAAGTCATCGAAACATCACATTTCTAAAATTTTGAGAATGACCACATTTCTTCTCTCCTCAACCCTTCATTAAAGTGTTGATAACAATAATAATTAAGTTTTAAATGTCTCTTAATTCAATGGATTTGTTATTTCATATTGAGCCAGAGGGGAGAAACAAGTTTTAAACATTAGAGTTAGGTTAGCTTGGAATTTGTACCAAATTGGGAACGTGTAATATATTTTCAAAAATTATGTGTGCCTTGTTGTTAAAAATGTCACTTGTCTGTAGTCACCTTGTGGAAGTTCAAAATATTTTTTCTCTCAAAAGGCAACCTAGTTTCATTTGCTTGAATGTTATGATAGGAATGCTAACTGATACTACTTGATAATCATATATAGACTTGGAACTTTAAAATACATATACACATAGGTAACTGTAGCAGTATTAATAATTATAGTTGTACTTTAAAACATTAAATTTGAGGAAACTGTTAATTCTGTTTCATATGTACATTGCTTTACTACAATGAGGTAAAAATCTTTTAGGATGAGCCTCAGTTTACTGATAACATATTAGTAGTGGATGAAGATACACTGCAAAAATCTTGATAGGGAAGCTGATTAATTGAAATTGTAAATTGCTACATTGGCATTTTCTACCTCCTTTTCTGTTAGAATATTATTGTAACATTATTCTTATTCGTAAGTAGGAAATGGGAACCTATGGTTAAAATTGAGTTTTTGTTGTGTTGAAGTTTAAACAGTAGGTACAGAGCAGTGACTTGCCACAACAATTTGGTGCTAAATCCATGACTACAGGTTATAATTGACATGTACAAAATATGTAAGAAAATCAGTATTGCTGAGTATTTTATTTTTCCTATATACTCTGCTTGATTTAGTTTCATAAACGTGACTTTTTCCCTCCAAAAAGCAAAGCGGCTTTGTAAATTTTTATGAAATACGCAAACGTGCCATTTTGTCTGAGATCTGTAATTTCAGGAAGCTACTGAAAGTTCTGACTCAGGGCTTTTTAACAGTTAAATATATGTTAAATATATTTTAGTAAATCCATCTACATAACTATTCAGTGCCTTGAAAGAATTATTGACTTGGCAACAAGCATCAAACCTTTAGAGAAAGTGGTCTTTAGTGCGTGTGCATCATCATACACGTGTTTATAAGTCGTGTTGTACGGCTTGTGTAATAGCGATACTTGTGTGTGTGCTGGGTTTGGGTGATTCTTTAAAGGGAATTTTCTAGATTTGCCCTTGATACTTGTTTTAAAAAACTGATTATTAATGGCCATGATACTGTTACCAGAAAAGTCATTCTATGTTAGATCATTATGCAAAGTCATGTATAAGTAGCATCTAGGAAGAGGAGATGGGATTCAGTTTGCTAATTTAGTATGATAGAAAGCACTGTTTGGAAAACATAGATCAGCCTCCCCAGAGAAAACACTATTTTGTTCAGATGATTGGGTTTTTAAAATCTTTTTTAAAGAAAATTATGAATTGCATGTCATTCTTAATGCTAGGCTTATTTAGGCTGATTCTGCAGTATTTTTTTTTTTTTACAAGGTTCAGTATGCTTGTGCTGTTCTAAATGCAGTGTATTGAGTTACAGAAAGCAGTTTCATTGACTCAGAGCAGTGTTTTGCTTTGTATTTTTCCAGTATTTTAAGCATTTATTGTCAGATTATATTAAAGTCTTGTTTGTGAATATAGTTTCTGTATGGCAAATGATACTTGTTTATTATTAGCCTTTGGGTTAAAAAAATGCTTAGCAGGAGCTGAGGTTCTTAAAATAAATGCAGACATTTTACCATTAATAAAACCTATGATGTAATATCATTATGTAATGCTGTACTCTGATCTTTTGAAAACTTTTTTATAGATGTATGCATGAGTTTTGATTCTAAAGGCATAAAACAAATCTCAGTATATCAAATCTATTATTATTGGAAAAGAAATTGCCATGTGTTAGAGAAATAAGGAACTACATCCCCAACTCAGTAGAAGAAATAGTTGTCAACATCTAGAAGACTTGGATTACAATTGTTTACATTTAAGGTACCTCCATTTAAAGGGGCAAAGCAGCTCTTATTTTAACACCTCACTTACAACCTTTCAGAATTAAGATGTATCGTGACTGTAGTCTGAGTAGGATTGACATTATGTAAAGTAACTCAACTTGTCAAGGAGACTCAACTTTTTCTGTAAAACGTTTATTCTTCATAACTCAGATGTAGATTTCATTTTCAAAAGATACGCTTTTAAAATGGTGTTTTGTGACTACATCAGTAGTTGAATGGTTTGAGGTTTATTTCATTTATCAGTTTAATAAAAGCACTTATGAAATTAGTAGGTTGTCTAGTTCAAGTTCAAAAGATTAATTTTTTTGTATCTTGTATGTTTTGGAGGAAAATCATCTGAAACAGACTCTTATAATTGAAAAAACAACAACAACAACATGTATTCCAACTTTAAAATTGTGAATTATTTTGGATAACCTCTCGCTAACTTTATTTTTGTTGTTGTTGCTTATTTCTGTGCTGTATAATTAGATATCCATGCCAGAATTTTTTATTAATCTTAAACTGTAATTTTTTAAAATAAAGACAATTTAGAAAATCTGTTTTATATTTTTTATCATATACTTCACATAAGTTAAAATTACAACAAGTTCAAATTACATTATAGCTTTTCCAAAACTTACTTGACAATGAAAACTTTTAAATGGTACATTGACAGAGCATTAGTAGGAGTTTATAAGAGATAATGGATGCATATTAAAGTAGAACACTTAAAAATGATCTCTCAGATAATTGCTAAAGAATGATTATTTGGCTAATAAAAAATTGTTTTTATTCTATTAAGGGCAAAATAACGATAAACATAATATGAATATATTAAAACCCATAACAGAGACTATAAATCACTGTGTCAATTACATATCAATGAAAATGAAACTAATAGGCAACTTTCTCAAAAGCAGATTTCCAAGTCCATGTAGATGTAATTTTTCATATATTGAAGAGTATTGCCCTCCCTCCCTTTTTTTCCCACCAAACAATATCTTGAGGGGAAATACAATTTGGAAAAATCCTTTTATTGATGATGCTAACCCTAATTTGATAAGAAACTAGAGATCAGTCAAATCAAACAGCCTTTGCCTACTGACCATGCCCAAACCATATTGAAGAAAGACTATGAAGTTCAGAAAGATTATATGCTCTTAATATGTTATAGTACGAATTTTGTATTGCTGCTGTAACAAGCTGCCACAAACTTCCTGGCTTAAAACAACATAAATTTGTTATCTTACAGTTAAGTCTGACAAGAGTCTCACTGGGCTAAGATCAAGGTGTTAGCAAAACTGTACTTCTTTCTGGATGCTTTACAGGAGAATCTATTTCCTTGTCATTCCAGCTTCTAGAAGATGTCTGCATTCCTTAACTTGTGGCCCTTTCCATCTTTAAAACCGGCATGGTATTGGAGTTTTCACATAGCATCACTTTGATACTGACTCCCCTTTTGCCTCTCCTTCCACTTTTGAGGATCCTTATGATTGCATTGAGCTTACCCAGATAATCCAGGATGATCTATTTATTTCAAAGTTAGCTGACCTTCCATCCCTCAGATTGAGGAGAAACACCTGCAAGCATCCATTAATAATCAGAACGTGGAATGTACCAAGTATGAACCTAGGAAAATTGGAAGTTGTCAAAAATGAAATGGAATGCATAAAGATTGATATCCTAGGCATTAGTGAGCTGAAATGGACCAGTTTGGGTCATTTTGAATCAGACAACCACATGATTTATTATGCCGGGAATACAATTTGAAGAGGAATGGTATGGTATTCATCATCACAAAGGATGTTTTAAGACATGTCCTGAAGTACAATGCTGTCAGTGATAGGATAATATCCATACACCTACAAGGAAGACCAGTTAATATGACTGTTATTTAAATTTATGCACCAACCGCCAAAGCCAAAGATGAGGAAATTGAAGATTTTTATCAGCTTCTGCAATCAAGATATGTTAATTATCACTGATGACTGGAATGCAAAAGTTAGAAACAAAGAAGAATCACCGGTAGTTGGAAAATTTGGCCATGGTCACAGAAGTAACACTGGAGATTGCATGACAGAATTTTGTAAGACCAATGACTTATTCATTGCAGTACCTTTTTTCAGCAACACAAATGGCAGCTATACATGTGGACTTCGCCAGATGGAATACACAGGAATCAGTTTGACTACATCTGTTACAAGGGGAAATGGAGAAGCTCAATATATTCAGCCAAAACCAGGCCAGGAGCTGATTGTGGAACATACCATCAACTGCTCATATGCAAGTTCAACTTGAAGACAATTAGAGCCAAAATATGATCTTGAATACATCCCTCTTGAATTTAGAGACTATCTAAAGAATAGATTTAATGCACTGAACACACTTTAATGACCGAAAACCAGAAGAATTGTGGGATGACATCAAGAACATCATCCATGAAGAAAGCAAGAGGTCATTAAAAATTTGAGAAAGAAAAGAACAAAGTGGATGTCAGAAGAGACTGTGAAACTTGCCCTTGAGCAAAGAATAGCTAAAGCAAATGGAAGAAATGACGAGATAAAAGAGCTGAACAGAAGATTTCAAAGAAAAACTCAAGCAGACAAAGCCAATTATTATAATGAAATCTGCAAAGACTTGGAGTTAGAAAACCAAAAGGGAAGAATACAGTCAGCATTTCTCAAGCTGAAAGAACTGAAGAAAAAATTTAAGCCTTGAGTTGCAATATTGAAAGATTCTATGGGCAAAATACTGAAATGATGCAGGAAACATCAAAAGAAGATGGAAGGAATACAGAGAGTCACTGGACCAAAAGGAACTGGTAGATGTTCATCCATTTCAGGAGGTGGCATATGTTCCAGAACCAATGGTATTGAAGGAAGAAGTCAAAGCTGCACTGAAGGAATTGGTGAAGAACAAGGCTCCGGGAATTGACACAATACCCATTGAGATGCTTCAACAAACGGATGCCCCACTGGAGGCACTCACT
>NW_006921617.1:12537405-12541634 GCF_000298275.1 Orycteropus afer afer | reverse complement strand
ACACAAGCCATGGTATTTTCAGTCACCTCATACGCATGTGAAAGCTTGACAATGAATAAGGAAGACCAAAGAAGAGTCGATGCTTTTGAGTTGTGGTACTAGTGAAGAATGCAGAAAGTACCATGCACTGCTAAAAGAACTAACAGATCTGTCCTGGAGGAAGTGCAGCCAGAATGCTCCTTAGAAGCGAGAATGGCCAGACATTGTCTCACCTACTTTGGTCATGTATGTTGTCAGAAGTGACTATTCCCTGCAGAAGGATGTCATTCATGCTTGGTGAGATGGAGTGTTGATGAAAGAGGAAAAGGCCCTCAATGAAATGGATTGACAGTGGCTGCAGTGATGGTTTCAAATATAGCAAGGATCGTGGAGCTGGTGCAGTACCAGGCAGTGTTTTCGCTACGCATTGGGTTGCTATGAGTTGGAGATGACTCGATGGCACCTAACAACAACAACAGGTTCTTCAAAAGTCTGAATGTATGTTTTTAGAGGAAAATGTTAATGCTATATACGGTTTAGAAAAAATGCTGGTCTTAAATATTGATACCCTGGTCTGATCATATTTTATATAGGCAATCTCACCATTACTGTGGCTTTAACTACCATCTTTTAATAAGACTCCTGATTCCTTATCCTGAGATTCTTGTTTTCAAGAATCATCTCTTGGAAATCTCTATATGAATAGATATCCAGGCATCTCAAACCTAATACAGTTCAAACTTAGACTGGCTTTTTCTAATATGCTTGTGTTAATTAATAGTATTATTATCTAGTTTCTGAAACTCAAATACTCAGTTGTATTTGACTATTTTTTAATACCTCTAATTATTTGCTGGATCCTGTGATTGCTTTTTGGGAAATAATTTTTCAATCCAGTCCTTACCTCTTCCATTGCCTTGGCCCAGGACTTAATCACCTCTTCTTGGATAATTGTGTAAGTGTCCTATCTGATCTAACTACTGGTAGCCACATCCTTCTTCGATCTTGCCTCCATAGTGCCACAAGAATTATTGTCCTTTAAGAAGATTTTTTTTATTTCTTATTAAAGTTTGGCTTTAAAATTTCCAGCGTTTCTGTATCTGTTACATAGTTATATACAAGAAATCTAAACTCTTTAGTTTGGTATAATAGTGCCAAAGGGGCAGGGAGGCCACATCTTCTGACTTCCTCTAACCCCACAAGAGGAAGACAGAATCACCTTCAGTAGCCCAAGGCCTATTCCTGTGAGGCCAGACGTGCTGCCTCCCTGTGGCTGTTTCACCAACCCTGACACCAACCGTTCTTCCCGCAGCACTCCCCACCTTTCTGCTGGGTTCGATAATTCACTGCAGTGGCCGCACAGAACTCACAGATTATGGGGTTTATTAGGGAAGCACCAGGCTACAATTCAAGTTCAGGAACAACCACTCAGTTCCTCTCAGCCAACAGTCCCTCACAGTCTCTCTCTCAGCAATGTGTGTCTGTTCTGTCTCTTTCCCAGCAGTGTGTGTCTCTCAGGAGCATGTTTCTCTCAGCAGCACATGCTTCTCAGCCCGCAGTCAGAGAGAGACTTCTGCCTTTAGGAGGCCTCTTTTTGAGCCTGACGGAGTGGCCAAACTAACCAATCATAACATCAGGATTCTAAGCACCTGAAAGAGAGCAAATTTGTCAGAACATTGCTTTATGCATCTCCCAACACAAATACCCCAGGTGGATAACTTTTACAATCAGGAGCTCCTCAGTTGCTCACAGCAAATTCCACCACGAAGTTTACAAAGACTTACGGCTAGAAAACCCATACCAGGCAATTTACTACACCGCAAATAGTAATGATGGCATGGATTTGAAAGTCAAACAAAACTGGGGTCTGGATCTTGTCTCTACCATATGATCGTTAGGACTTCTGGACAGATTGGCATGGTGAGGTTATACTTTGACATGTGCCTTCTGTTACAAGCATACAGCAATGACAAAGAAAAATCAAAATCCAAAAAATATAACTGAAGCTGCTTTTTTGCTGCAGTGTTGGCCTACCTAATTCCCAAAACCTTACTACAAAACATCTGAAAATTCAGGATTAGAATATTGGAATATTGTTATAAAGGCATAGTTTGACTTACAAAAAAACAAGGGAAATCCTCAGGGGCCAAAAATGAAGAAACAACAGCCATGAGCTGACAGAGGTGCTGTTCTCATGTGTTTTGCTGATGTCTGAAATACAGAGGTGTGGATTTTAATGATTATAATCATTAAATTTTAATTTAATTAAAAAACAAAGCCTTGGCCTGTGAGAGATGGGGCAATGTAATAGACTTGCATAAACCTGAGACCCTCGAAAAAAATTACGTCTTCAGTGAAAAAAATCCATTCATTTGCAAAAGGAGAATAAGCAAACTTAACTGTCTTGGCTTGAGTTCTAGGTAGAGGGACAAATACCCCTGAGAATTATTAAGCAAAGGTTTTCCCTTACATGGATTTGAGGTTCAATTTTACACTCCCTATCTTATCTAAAAATGAGAAATTAACAAAAATTTGTTACTAGTTACGTCCTTTGGTACTTGGCAGAAGTAAACTCAGAACTGCTTTTAACCCACGCTGCGTGACGTTTTTATAGATAAAGTTCTGCTGTGATACAAAACACATGCGGAAATAATCCACCAGAAAAGTCGTCAGATACAACAAAGAACAGGTTTAACTGACAAGGACTTCACATAATAAAACTACCTGATGTGATTGTTAGGTGCCATTGAGTTGGTTCTGATGCATAGTGACCCTGTATACTATAGAACTGTCTGATCCTGCAATATCTTCAGAATTGTTCTTTTGTTTGAGCCCATTCTTGTAGTTACTGTGTCTGTCTGTCTTATTAAGGATCTTCCTCTTTTTCACTCACCCTCTACTTTACCAAGCATCATGTCTTTCTCCAGGAGCTGGTCTTTGCTGATAACATGTCCCAAGTATGTGAGACAACATTATCTCACCAGCCTAGCTTCTAAGGAGCAGTCCAGCTGTGCTGCTTCCAAGATAGATTTGTAGGTTTTGACAGTCTTCTTCAGCATTCTTCGCCAACATCATAATTCAAAGGCATCTATTCTTCTTCAGTCTTCTTCATTCATTGCCAGTTTTAAGCATGCGTATGAGTTGATTGAAAATACCATCACTTTGAGTCGGATGACATCCGACTTTTTCACACTTTAAAGAGGGCTTTTTCACCAGATTTGCACACTAATAAGTCATTTGATTTTTTCTTTTTTCTTTTGATTTGGGTGAAATTTTACAAAGCAGATTCATTTTACATTCAACAGTTCATACACATTTTGTTTTGTGACATTAATTACAATCTCCACAAAATAACAGTGCTTTTCCCACTTCTTCCCTTTGGTTACCCTTTATGTTCTAGCCTGTACCTCACTAGCTTTCTGCCTGTGCAAATGCTGACTTTCTGATCTCCCATGCATCTCTCTGGTGTAGTTGTTCCACTTGTAGACCTATATAATTTGGCTGAGAGTTAAGCCACGGAGGTAGATCCACTTCCAGGCCTGAAGGATGACTAGGGGCCATAGTCTCAGAAATTTCACCAGTCTCTATCAGACAAGTAAGCCTGATCGTTTTTATGGTTTTGAATTTTACTTCACAATTTTCTCCCACTCTGTCTAGGATCCCCATTTTTGATCCCTTTCCAAGTGGTTGGCATTGGTAGCCAGGTACCATGTAGTATTTCTGGTCTCAGGGTTGGTTAGGCTGAGATTCCCATGGTTGATTACTCCTTTGGACTATTTTCATATGTCTTTGATTTTCTTCACTCTTTGCTTCAGAGGAAAGAACAATAGTTACATCTTAGATGGCTGCTCACAAGATTTTAAGACCCCAGTAGCTACTCACTAAGGTAGGATATAAAACAATGTCTTTGTGTAGGACACCAATTGAACTTGATATCCCCTGTGATGATGGTCCTGAGACTGTAGGCCCAGTGACTCACTCCTTCGGGGTGCTTAGTTGTGGCTAAGAAGTTATTCTTTGGCCCCTCTTAGCTCTACGATGCATATGAACTTTTTTTTTTTTTTTGCACTCCTGTTTGTCCTGCATTTCTCTAGTTTGAATGTTGGTCCTTTGGTGTCCTATGGTCTATTGCTCTAAGGGATGTATTACCATTGAGTGTGTGGGTGTGGCATCCTGGGTTGAGTGGTCTGCATGTACATCTTGTTAACTATTGGGCTGAGAGCCCGCCCCTGGAGATTAGTTTTATTCCA
>NW_006921617.1:12514816-12534570 GCF_000298275.1 Orycteropus afer afer | reverse complement strand
TCTCATGGGTTTGTTGGCTACTTGTGTATCTTCTTTGGTGAAGTGTCTGTTCAAGTCTTTTGCCCATTTGTGAATTGGATTATTTGTCTTTTTGGTGTTGAGGTGTTGAAGTTTTCTGCAGATTTTGGAGATAAGTCCTTTGTCAGATATGTCATAGGCAAATATTTTCTCCCAATCTGTAGGTTCTGTTTTTACCCTTTTGACTAAATCTTTTGATGTGCACAAGAATTGAATTTTTAAAAGGTCCCAGTCATCTAGCTTCTCTTCTATCTCCTGTACATTTTGGGTTATGCTTTACAGTCTATTTATGCCATAAATTAGATTTGCCCCTATTTTATCTTTGGTGAGTTTTATGGCTTGGGGTTTTACATTTAAGTCTTTGATCTAGCTTCAGTTTGTTTTTGTGTATGGGGTGAGGTATGGGTCTTGTTTCATTTTTCTACAGGTGGATATCCAGTTTTGCCAGCACCATTTGTTAAAGAGGCATCTCTTCCCCATTTAATGGGTTTTGGGCCTTTGTCAAAGATCAGTTGTCCATAGATGGATGGGTCTGTGTCTGAGCTTTCAATTCTGTTCCATTGGTCTGTCTATCGTTGTACCAATGCCATGCTGTTTTGACTACTGTGGCTATATAGTAGTTCTTAAGATCTGGGAGTGTGAGACCTCCCACTTTGTTTTTTTTTTCTTGAGAAGTGCTCTGCTTATTCGAGGTCTCTTTCCTTTCCATATGAAATTAGTGATTAGTTTTTCCATGTCCTTAAAAAATTTTGTTGAGATCTGGATCGGGCTTGCGTTAAATGTATAGATTGCTTTAGGCACTATTGACATTTTCATAATGTTTAGTCTACCTATCCATGAACAAGGCACGTTCTTCCATTTATGTAGTACCCTTGTTGTCTCTTGTAGCAGTGTTTTATAGCGTATGAGCATTTTTATAGCACACACAAATACGTATATAAGAATATTGTCTGCCAAACCTATATATAGTCATGGATATATTCCTGTTTGCTTACCCATACCTGATCTTCTTGTCTGTCTACCTGTATATCCACTGTTGATCTGTGTTTGTTATTACTGGTAATGTAGTATTGTGTAGGTAATAGAATTTACCTTTGTTGTCTGTACCTTTTCTACATCTCTCCCTGTCTTCCTTTTCCTTGGTGATAATATTCTGATCACATGCTTTTGTAACATTGCCTTTCCTTCACTCAAATCAATGCATGCCACTTACCTAGCCAGCAATATCCCCACCCCAATCCCTGAAAACCAACAAAGATATTTTTCTTCCCTATATAAACCTTTCTTTGACCTTTTATAATAACATACAATATTTGTCCTTCAGCATAATGTCCTCCAAGTTCATCCACATTATCAGATGATTTGTGGATTCTTCATTATTCTTTAACTTTGTGTAGTATTCCATTGTGTGTATATACTATAGTTTGTTTGCCATACCATTTTCCATAGTGGGGATCCTATTTTACAGCCCCAGCAGCAGTGTTTGAGAGTGCCAGTCTCTTCACACCCTCAGCAGCTTTTGTTGTTTTCTGTCTTGTTGAACTTTGCTGTTATTGCTGGGGTGAGATGATACCTCATTGTTATTTTCATTTGCATCTCTCTAACTGCTAATGATGACGAGCATTTCTTCACGTCTGTTGGTTGCCCGAATATCTTCTTTGGTGAAGTGTCTATGCCTGTCATTTGCCCACTTTTGAATTGGATTATGTATCTTTGATGCTGAGGCATTGATGTTTTTTATAAAGTTTTTTTTTTTTGAGAAGTCTCTTGATACGCATAAGAATTTAATTTTTAGACGGTCACAGTCATCTAGTTTATCTTCTGCTGTTTGTGCATTTTGGGTAATGCTTGATAGTCTATTTATGCCATAAATTAGGACCTCTATTTTATCTTGATGAACTTTATAGTTCTGGGTTTTACATTTAGGTCTCTGATCCCTTTTGTGTTCATTTTTGTGTATAGTGTGAGGTATGGATCTTGTTTGTTTTTCTGCAAATGGATATCCAGTTTTGCCAGCACTGTTTGTTAAAGGGGACTTCTCATGGCATAGTGCCTACGGCATTTGATGGCTAACTAGAAGGCTGGTGGTTCAAACCTACCAGTCACTCCTCAGAAGAAAGGGTTTGGCAATCTACTTCTTTAGTGATACTACCTCAGAAACCCAAGGAGGGGTCACTATGAGTTGATTCGATTTGATGGCAGTGAGTTTGGTTTTTTTGGATTTGTTAAAGAGACTATCTCTTCCCCATTTCAAAGATCATTGGCTGTCCATAGGTGGATGGATCTATTTCTGGATTCTCAGTTCTGTTTCACTGGTCTATGTGTCTGTCATTGTACCAGTACTTGGTTGTTTTGACTACTGTGGCTTCATAGTAGGTTTTGAGATTGAGGAGTATAAGACTTCCTGCTTTTGTGTTTCTTCTTCAGTGTTGTTTTTGTTTGCCGTCGAGTCGGCCCCGACTCATAGCGACCCCTCCTTGGGTTTCTGAGGCAGTATCACTACGGAAGTAGGATTGCCCAACCTTCCTTCCGAGGAGTGGCTGGTGAGTTTGAACCGCTAGCCTTCTGGTGAGCAGTCAAGTGCCCTACGCACTATGCTACCAGGTTTTGAGATTGAGGAGTATAAGACTTCCTGCTTTTGTGTTTCTTCTTCAGTAGTGCTTTGCTTATCTGAGCTCACTTTCCTTTCCATATAATATCAGTGATTGTTTTTTCCATGTCCTTGAAGACTGTTGGTGGAATTTGGCTTGGGATTGCATTGAATGTGTAGATTCTTTTGGGGGTAGTATTGACATTTTTGTAATGTTCAGCATTTCTATCCATGAGCATGTTATCTTCATCCATTTATGTAGGTCTGTTAGAATTTCATGTAGTGGTGTTTTGTAATTTTCTTTGTATAGGTCTTTTGTGTCCCTGATATGTTAGGCTGAGTTCTCTAGAGAAGCAAAACCAGTAAAGCTTATATATATATAGAGAGAGAGAGAGAGAGAGAAAATATCTTAGGAAAGTGGCTCACACACTTGTAGAAGCTGGCAAGTCCAGAGTTCTTGGATCAGATGTCAAGCTGGAGGCTTTTCCCACTCACGGAGCTACAGGAATTGACGAGCTCAAGGTTGGCAGGCAGCATACTGGCTGTTGACCCTGATGAATTGTGAATCCAAGATTACCAGACTGAATGGTAGATTGTTTGCTCACGGACAGTTGTAGGCAGCACAACAGGATCCAGATCCACAGAAGAGTGTCTCATTTTCCCAGAATGTTCATAAATATATTGGAAGCAGGCTACACCCATAGGGAAACTCCCTTTCAGTGGATTGGCTGCTCAAAACATATATCCGATCTCATCATGGGAATAACCCACATCACAACTGTTTAAACCACTCAGAATTGTGGTCCAGCCAAGTTGACACACAACTCCAACTATCACACCTGATAAAGTTTATTCCTAAGTATTTTACCTTTTTGGTAGCTATTGTAAATGGTATTGTTTTCCTTTTCAAAGGTTTCTTTGTTGATTTAGAGGAATCTTATTTTTGTATGTTGATCTTGTATCCTGCCACTGGGCTGAATCTTTGAATTAGTGCCAGTAGTTTTCTTGCTGAATCTCTTATTTTTTCTGTGTATAGGATCATGTCACCTGCAAATAGAGACAGTCTTACTCCTTTGGCAGTTTGGATGCCTTTTATATCTCTATCTTGCTTTATTGCCCTGCTAAGACTTCCAATACAATGTTGAGCAGAAGTGGTGATAGAGGGCATCTCTGTCTGGTTCCTGTTTGTAAGGGGAGTGCTTTCAGTCTCTCTCCATTGAGAATAATGTTGGCTGTTGGTTTTGTGTATATATCCTTTATTATGTTGAGAATTTTCCTTTCTTTTCCTATTTTGCTAAGAGGAGTTTTTTTTTTTTTTTTTTTTTTAATTAGCAGTGGTTGTTGAATTTTATTGAATGCCTTTTCTGCATCAGTTGACATGATCATGTGATTCTTTTCCTTTGTTTTATTTATGTAATGGATTACATTGATGTTTTTCTAATGTCAAACCATCCTTGCATACCTAGTATGAATACCACTTGTGCATAGCTTATTTTTCTGATACAGTGTCGAATTCTTTAGGCTAGGATTTTGTTGAAGATTTTTGCCTCTATATGCATGAGGGATTTTCATCTGTAGTTTTCCTGCTTAGTGATGTCTCTGCCTAGTTTTGGTATCAGGGTCATGCTTGCTTCATAGAATGAATTTGGTAGTATGCCATCATTTTCTACATACTGAAATAGTTTGAGTAGAATAAGTCTCAGCTCTTCTCTGAACGTTTGATAGAATTCTTCAGTGAAGATATCTAGGCCAGGACTTTTTTTGTAGGGAGTTTTTTTTAATGACCTTTTTTTCTTCCTTTGTTGTGGGTCTGTTTGAATTTTCTTAGGAAAATGGCTCACACACTTACAGAAGCTGGTGAGTCTGGGTTAGTTTAGGTAGGTCTTATGTCTCTAGAAATTTGTCCATTTCTTGTAAGTTTTCAAATTTGTTGGAGCAAAGTTCTTCTTAGTAATCTGTTACTATCCTTTTTATTTATTTCAGTTTGTTCTATTGTGATGTCACCCGTTTAATTTATCCATGTTATTTGCATCTTTTCTATCTTTTCCTTAGTTAAATCTGCCAGTGGTTTGTCAATTCTGTTAAATCATTTTGAAGAGCCAGCTTCTAGTCTTGTTGAATTTTTCTTTGTATTTGTTTTCTGTTTCATTTATTTTTGCCCTGGCCTTTATTATTTCCTTCGTTTTGGAAAAACTGTAGGCTTCTTTTGTTCCTCTTTTTCTAATCGTTGGAGTTGTTGATTTTGGTTCTTTTTTCTTTATTGATGTGTGCATTTATTGCTGTCAGTTGACCCCTAAGTATTGCTTTTGCTGTGATCCAGAAGTTTTGGTATGTTGCGTTCTTATATGTTTCTAGGATTTTTTTTTTTTTTATTTCACATTTTATTTCTTCTGTTGTCCAGTTGTTCTTGAGCAGTGTGTTACTCAATTTCCATGTACTTTTTTTTCCCCCCTGGTCTTCCTATTACTGATTTCTAATTATAGAGTTGTGATCTGAGATGCTTTGTAGTATTTCAATGTTTTTACTTCATTGAAAGTGCGTTAAAGTTTCTTACTACTGTTGTAGAATTACAATGGTAATTCCTTTCAATTCAGATAATGTTTGCTTTATTATTTTGGAGTTCTTCCATTGGGTGCATAGATATTTA
The DNA here is from genome assembly GCF_000298275.1 of Orycteropus afer afer. Classification (NCBI taxonomy): domain Eukaryota; kingdom Metazoa; phylum Chordata; class Mammalia; order Tubulidentata; family Orycteropodidae; genus Orycteropus; species Orycteropus afer. The sequence continues at coordinate 12,529,315 of NW_006921617.1, read as the reverse complement.
TTATGGTTATGTCCTCTTAGTCAATTTTATCATCATATAGTGCTCTTCCTTGTCCCTTATGCTGCTTTTTGCCTCGGAGTCTATTTTTTATATTTGTGTCTAAGGTGCATCTCTTGTAGGCAGCATATTGATGAGTCTTGTTTTCTTGTCCAATCTGCCACTCTTTTTCTTTTGACTGGTGCATTTAATCCGTTCACATTCAGTATAATTGATGATAGGTATTAATGTACTGCTGTCATTCTGTTCTGTTTTTTGTTGTGTTGATGGTTTCTTTGTTCTGAATATTTTTCTGTGCTGTGTTCATTTTGTTACTGAGTTTTCTTTCCCTTTTCTACATTATTGTTGGTTTTGTGTTTACTAAGTTCTTGTGGTTCTCTTCTTTTTAATTTTGTTTTGAAGGCTTATTGATTTTCTTGGTAGTTACCATGTAGTAAATTCTTATCTTCTTAAGTTTGGAACAGTCTGTTCTACGTTGACACCAGCCTGACTTTGCTCCATTTGGAAATTTGTAATTATACCATTTATCCCCCCTATTTGCTTTACATTTGGTGTCATTTACAGATTGACTCTTTTGGTTTTGTATTGTCCATTATGTAAGTTTTAGATTTGGGGATTCTTTTCGTGGGTTGTTTTCTGGGTGGTGTTTTCATGTGTCTTAATCTTAAGGTGTTATCTTCCATTGTTGGTTTTCTGTTTAAAGGACTCCCTTTAGCATTTTAGCATTTCATGTAGGTTTGGTCTGGTTTTTACAAATTCTCTTAATTTCTGTTTGTCTGGGAATGTCCTAATTTCAGCATCATATCTGAGGGGTGGTTTTGCTGGATATATAATTCTTGGTTGGCTGTTCTTTTCTTTCAGGGTTGTGTATAATGTCATCCATTGCCTCCTTGTGTGCATGGTTTCTGCTGAGAAATCAGAGCTTAATCTTAGTTACCCTTTATTAGTAACATTTCATTTTTCCTGTGCTGCTTTCAAGATTCTTTGGTTTTGAAAAGTTTGATTATGATATGTCTTGGAGACTTTCTCCTGGAGTCGATCCTTTATGGGGTTCATTGAGCTTCTTGGATGGATATCTTTTCATCATTCCAGATCTTAGGGAAGTTTTCTGCTAGCAAGTCTGTGACATAGTCTGTGGTTTTTTTTTTTTTTTTTTTTTTTTTTTCTCTCATTCTGGAATTCCAGTCAGACATAATTATTTCATTTGATACCATCACCTATAACTCTTAGGTTTTCTTCATTTTGTATTCTGATTTTTCCTCATACAAACTGGTGTCAGGAGATTTGTCTTTTAGCTGGGAAATGCATTCTTCAGCCAGTTCAGTTCTACTCTTTTGCCTTTCCAATATGTTATCTCTGTAATTTTAGCATTCATTTTCTGGATTTCTAATTTCTGTTTTTGTATTTTTACTTGTCTATTTATTTTGTCATTTTGCTCTTGTGTGGTTTTCCTGAATTATTCTAGGGCATTGTCTATCTTTTCCCTGCTTCTGTTTATGGTTTTCTTGAGCTTTTGGAAAGATATATACATATATATAATTTATTTATTTACTTATTTATTTTAATTCATTATCATGTAGTTCCATTACCTGTTCTTCCTTGGGCAGATTTCCTAGTTCTTTTTGGTCACTTGCTTCCATTATTTTGTCCTGTTTCTTTGTTTGAACTGAAGTTGTCTGTTGTCTCCAAGACATTTTGAAGTTGTTGTGTTTATTCTTCGAGTATGTGTTAGTTTGTTTTGCTCTGGTTTTTACTTTCCTTTTTCTCAGTGTATCTGGACACTTGCCAACTGTCTCTGGGAATAATTGGTGGGGATATGGATGTGGGTCTCTGTTTGTCATGAAGAGGAGCAGCAGTTGGGATGAACAGGTGTTGTTCACAGTATATTACTGATCCAGTCATGCAGGAACAACTGGTGGTGGTTGTCTGTTGAGTGAGGTAGTTGGTGCAGTAGATAGGGTGGAGAGTTAATGTCCTCCTTCTGTTGGATGGGGCAGGAAAAAAAGAAAACAAGGAGGAAAAGAAAAGAAGAAAAAGGAAAAAAATAAAAACATTCAAAATAGAGAAAAAGGAAAAAAGGTGGATAAGATGAAAGATTGGTAAAAAATATAAGAAGAATAGGAAGAGGGAGAAATGAACAGGTAAAAAGGAAGAAAAATTGGGGGAAAGGAAGGAGAAAAATAAGGGGAAGATAAGGAAATTAGGAGGAGGGAATTCTGTAGTTATGGTCAACCAGCAGCCCTAAAAGCAGACAGTCATAGAGGAAACCACAGATCCACTGGGGTATATGCCTATGAAGGTGAAAAAAGACTGTCATGAGTGGGCACCTCCAACATAGAAGGCTGCAGGTGTGTACCTCTTGTGCTCAGTGTGAGAAAGATTAGACAGTGATGCAAGTGCAGGAAGGAGGAACTTCATCCCTTGGATCTGTCTGTTTGGAATGGGTTGCTGCTGGTGGCTAGGCTGCGGAGAAGGTGGTCCAAGAATCTGGGCAAGACCTCCCAGCTTCATGGTAGCAGGGAGAAGTTTTGCCCCTATTTTCAGGGAAGCTTTACTTTTTGGAGCAGAGAGTGTGGCTTATTGGTCACCATTCATTGCCATGGGTCTGAGGCACACACAACCATTTATACAGTTCCTGCCTAGACTGTAGTGAAAGACCACCCTGGGATCTTCTCCTACTGCCCCAACACAGGCCTTTCTGTTTGTAGAGGTGGGAAGTACCTGGGTGAGTGGTCGCCTCTGACTGGAGGCTGTAGAGGTGTGGGTGTCTTGTGTTCTGTATAAAAAAGGTCTGTCAGTGCCTCGGGCACTGGACAGGTGAGCTGATTCAGCCCCTAACTCAGTTGGCTGGAGGTGGAGGTGTCCAGGGATTGGGACAGGTAAGGGAGAGGCTTCTCTAGCCACTGGGTTTGTGGAGGTGGAAAGAATATTTACCCCTATGTGCAGGAGTGGCATGCATTTTTTAGATCAGAGAGCATATCCCTCCAATCTTGATTCACTGGTGTGAGTCTGGCACCCTTCTAGGCACACACTATTTTTCCAGCTCTTGCTCAGATTCAATCAAGCAAGAGATTTTCCCGACCCAGTTTCTTCAACTGCCCCAAACGGGCCCCTCACATAGGTCTCCAACCCAAAAGACCAGGATCTGCCAGTGGTGAGTTATTTCATCTCCTTTCTCTCACTGCCTCCTTTTTCTGCAGATGCCACTGTAACTCTGAGCCGTTTCCCTGCATATTCCTCTCCAAGCTCCCACACCTCTTTTGTTAAACTTGAATTCCTCCCTATCTGTCTACAGTGTGCCTTTATTACCGTGTGAATTCCATGAAGTTTTTATTATCCTCCCTCCTCATCTGTGTCTGATGCCTCTCTATTCAGAATGGCCACACTTCAGCTGGTCTTAGCCTCTTCTCTCTCCCCAGTCACTGACCTTGCTCCTACTCCCTTTCCAAACAGCACCCAATCTAATTGTTTTCCCAGTTGATACTCAGAGTTTCAGGATCATTATTTGTACCTATTTAATTTGTTTTTTCTGAGTCACTGTTGCAGAGGGTATGGGCAGAATGTGTTAGCAGGACACCATCTTGTCTGTGCCTCAATTGTTTGATTTCTTGATTGCTACTGCCATGGGCATTGTGGTGGTTAAGCTTGTGCATCAACTTGGCTGGGCTTGGTTGAGTGGCTGGGCAGCTGAATGTAGTTGGATTAGTAGTTAACTCCGTGGTGAGATTGGTAATTAACTCCATGGTGGAATATATTGGAGCAGCTGAGTAGCTGCTTTGGGTATGTGATCTGCTTCCTGTATATAAGAAGCAGCTTTTGGAATGGTCTCCAGCTTATGGCACCTTGAACTCTGCATGTAGCCGTGTCATTGTTCAGCAGCCTGCCATGCTCTGCCAACCTTGGGACTTTCAATGGACTTGAATTAATGGCCTGTCATGTGGTTTGGTATCATTGGGACTGTGCCTTTTTGCTTGTCAACCTTGGGTTTGTCAGTCTCAGCAACCAGAAGTTGTCTGTGTGAAGAAAAGTCTCTAGCTTCAGTGGGCCGGGAGCAGGAGGCAAAACCGAAGCCCAAGGTTGAGGGGCTTTTACCCAGCCCTTAGAGCCTGGCACTTTGAACGTGGACTTACAAAGCCTCCGAATTGTTAGAATAAACTCCTGTTAAGGCCATCCCATTTGTGGTATATTCCTGTTAGAGTGGCACTTGGTAACCAGAATAGGCATCGGTTGTGAATCCAAGTAAGATGAAATCCGTGATGACTTCAAACTTTTCTCCATTTATTGTGATATTGCTTACTGGTCTGTTGTTTTGTCAGGTGCCATCAAGTTGTCTCCAACTCAGTGATCCTATGCACAGCAGAACAAAACACCATCTGGTCCTGCGCCAGCTCCATGATCCCTGCTATACTCCCTTCTTGATTTTGAACCATGCAGTGTCCCCTTGTTCTCTTTGAACAACAGCCTCCTGGTCTATGTACAGGTTCCTCATGAGTACAATTAAGTGTTCTGGAATTACTATTCTTCTCAATATTATCCACAATTTGTTATGATCCACATAATCAAATGCTTTTGCATAGGCAATGAAACATAAGTAAACATCTTTCTGATATTTGCTTTTAGCTAAGATCCATCTAATATCAGCAGTGATATCTTTCACTCCATGCCCTCTTCTGATTCCGGCTTGAATTTCTGGCTTACTGGTCTAGTTGTGAGGATTTATGTTTTCTTTATATTGAGGTGTAATCCATACTGAAGGCTGTAGTCTTTGATCTTCATCAGATAAGTACTTCAAATTCTCTTCATTTTCAGCAGGTAAGGTTGTGTCATTGGTGTATTGCTCGTCTTCAAGGAGTCATCCTCCAATCCTAATGCCACGTTTTTCTTCATATAGTCCCACTTGTCTGAGTATTTGCTCAATGTATAGACTGAGTATGAATGGTGAAAGGATACAGATCTGAGGCACATCTTTCCTGATTTTAAACCATGCAGTATCCCCTTGTTCTGTTAGAACAACTGCCTCTTGGTCTGTATATAGGTTCCTCATGAGCACAATTAAGGGTTCTGGAATTCCCATTCTTCATAATGTTGCCCAATTTGTTATGATCCACATAATCAAATGCCTTTGTGTAGTTAATAAAACACAGGTAAACATCTTTGTGGTATTCTTCGCTTTCAGCCATTATCCACCTGACACCAGCAATGATATCTTTCATTCCATGCCCTCTTCGGATTCCGGCTTGAATTTCTGGCAGTTCCCTGTCAATGTAGTGCTGCAACTGTTTTTGAATTATCTTTAGCAAAATTTTACTTGTGTGTAAAATTAATTATATTCTTAGATAATTTCCAGTCTTTGGAATGGGCACATATATGGATCTCTTCCAAATTTCTTGGCATAGACAAGTTAGTGCTTCTAGTGTTGCCTCCATTTGTTGAAATAACTCATTGGTATTCTTCAATTCCTGGAGCCTTGGTTTTCATCATTGCCTTCAGTGCAGCTTGTACTTCTTCCTTCTATACTATCAGTTCTTGATCATATGTTACTTCCTGAAATGGATGAATGTTGGCTAATTTTTTTGATCAGTGACTCCGTGTAGTCCTTCCGTCTTCTTTTGATGCTTCTTGCATCATTCACCATTTTGCCTGTGGACAAAATATTTTGCTCAACTTAACTTGAGGCTTGATTTTTTTTTTCTTCTGTTCTTTTAGCTTGAGAAATGTCCAGCATATTCCTCCCTTTTGGTTTTCTAATTCCAGCTATTTGTACCTTTCATTATAATACTTTACTTTGTCCTCTCAAGTTATCCTTTGAAATCTTCTGTTCAGCTCTTTTACTTCATCATTTCTTCTATTTGCTTTAGCTACTCTATGTTCAGTAGCAAATTCCAGAGTCTCTTCTGAAATCCATTTTGGTCTTTTCTTTCTTTACTGTCTTTTTAATGACCTTTTGCTTTCTTCATGTATGATGCCATCCCATAACACATCTAGTCTACTTGATAGAAACTTTTTTAAATTAAAATGATTGGAGATATAGAAAAAGAAATACAAAAATGAGAAAATTACACTTTTTATAGACCCAAATATATTTGGAAAAGAACAAAAAGCTTTTGTTCTTATTGTTGTTAGATGCCATCAAGTTGGCTCAGACTCATAGCAACCCTGTGTACAACAGAACGAAACACTAATCGTCCTGTGCCATCCTCACGATTCTTGCTTTGCTTGAGCCCATTATTGCAGCCAGGAGCTCTGGTGGTGTAGTGCCTAAGGCATTTGACTGCTAACCAGAAGGCTGGTGGTTTAAACCCACCAGCCACTCCTTGGAAGGAAGGTTGGGTATTCTACTTCTGTAGTGATACCACCTTGGAAACCCAAGGAGGGGTCTCTATGAGTTGGATCCGACTTGATGACAGTGACTATGGTTTGGTTTTTTTTTTTGTTTTGTTTTGTTTTTTTTAATATCATTGCAGCGATTTTATCAAACCATCTCATTGAGGGTTTTCCTCTTTTTCACTGACGCTCTACTTTACCGAGCATGATATCCATCTCCAGGGATTGTTCTCTTCTGACAACATGACCAAAGTATGTGAGATGAAGTCTGGCCATTCCCTCTTTTAAGGAGCATTCTGGCTGTACTTCTTCCAGGACAGTTTTTTTTTCATCCTTCTGGCTGTCCGTAGTATTTGCAATATTCTTCACCAACACAAAACTCAAATGCATCACCTCTTCTTTGGTCTTCCCATTTCATTGTCCAGCCTTCACATGCATGTGAAGCTGTTGAAAATAACATGACTTAGGTCAGATTCACGTTAGTCTTCGAAATGACATCTTTTCTCTTTAACACTTTAGAGAGGTCTTTGGCAGCAGATTTGCCCAGTGCAATAGGTCTTCTGATTTGTTGACTGCTGCTTCCATGAGTGTTGATTGTGGATCCAAGTAAAAGGAAATCCTTGACAAACTTCAACCTTTTCTCCATTTATTGTGATGTTGCTTACTGGTCCATTTGTAAGAATATTTGTTTTCTTCATGTTGAGTTGTAATCCATACTGAAGAAGACTAGTTGATCTTCATCAGTAAGTGCTTCACTTTTAGCAAGCAAGGTTGTGTCATCTGCATATCACAGATTGTTTTATTTATTTCTTACCTAAAAGAGCTTCTCGGAAAGAAAAATATAATCAAAGAAACTAAAAATTTAGTGGTGGGTTAAATAGATTGGACAGATAAATTACTAAATTGTACGATAGATTAGAGAAAATTACATAGAAGCCAGCAAAAGTGGAAAATGCATGAAATAGAGATTAAAAACATGGAAGATAAAACAAGAAATCCTAGCATTAGTTTAATAGGAAATCCAGAAGAAGAGAAAAAAGCAAAAGGGAAAGGCAGTATTTGAAGTATGAATAGCTGAGAATTTTCCAGAATTGAAGAATCAGAATCAGGAAGCACAAGATAAATAAAAGTAAACCTATGTTTAGACATACTCTGAAACTGTAGAAAAGCAAAGATGAAAAGAAGATCTTTAAAACAACCAGAAATGAAAGAATATGTAGAAATGACAATTAAAAGCAGAGTTCTCAACAACAGTAATAGAAAGAAGGTGATGAAATACCAAAATGCAGATGGAACTCAATTCTGTACTCAGCTAAATTGAGCAAAGGTGGAATAAAAACATTTATCAACATACAAAAACTAACAAGAGACTCAAAGAAACTAAAGAATTTAGGATGAAAAACGTAGAAGAATGAAATGAGATACAAAAAGAAATAATGAGTAATAATTTGGTAAACTAAACAAACACTGTGTAAGTAATAATGAATAATTTAGAGGGTATAAAAACAGAAGAGCTAATATGTTGGATAAAAAAATGTAAGCTGGGGTTGGTAATTGGAGTAAAAACATTCTACATGCTGGTATTGTATAGGACGTAAATGGGGTTTTGGCTAATCTTAGATTTTGGTAAGTCAAGCATTTCATGTTAAAATATTAAAGATAAAAGCCAAGAAAATATAAGTAGAATATGCCACTGCCAATCCAGTAATGGTGAAAAACCATAAATAAAACCCAATCAATCAATAGAATCAAAAGTGAGACCTAAAGAAGCAAAAATAAAATGATTAAAATATGTCATTAATCATAATAAATGTAAATGTGCTTAACTTGCAGTTAAATTAGATTGTCAGACATAAACTAATCCCAACTATATGCTGTTTAATAAAAAATACATAACTTTCATATATAAAAGCAAACATTAACAAAATCAGAAGTTGAGAATTCATAATCTCAGTAGGAGATTAGCACATCCAACAGCCAGTGCTCCTAAAAAAATATTTACTATGAGAAGACCTCCAGTATAAAAATGTTGACAATTTTTCCCCTTCCTCCTCTTAGAAGCTATTCAGAACAACAGGGAAAATGGACACATGCCTATGTACATGCATATGCACACCCATATACTCCATTATTAGCAAAAGTAGAAGTCAGAAAGGCTGCCAACTCCTAGTATGTGTGCTGTGAAGAGACACAGAGAGGGACAATGAGAGTGGCAATGATCTGTATAGAAAGTACCAAAGCATTGAATAAAGTAGTTCAGAAAGTGCCAGCACAAATTCATTTCCTAAAATTGAGGAAGCAACACTGATTTGCAAAAGCTAAAACTACTGTAAGAAGGGTTGATTTCATACAGGGCTGGTATCTGGCAGAAGCTACCTGTGGTTGTTAAGGTTGTTGTCAGCTTGGCTGGGCCTGGTTGAGTGGCTGGGCAGCTGGATGTAGTTATTCCCTGTGGTAAGAATGGTAATTAACTCTGGTGGAATCTGTTGGAGCAGCTGAGTAGCTGCTTTAGGGATGTGGTCTGCTTCCAGTATATAAGAAGCAACTTTGAGGAAGGTCTCCTGCTTATGGCCCTGTTGAATCCTGCATGTAGCTGAGTTGTTGTTCAGCAGCCTGCCATGTTGCCCTGCCGATCTTGGGACCGTTTCAGTACTTGAATCAATGGCCTGCTGTGTGGTTTCGTACTAAGGGACTGTGCTATTTTATTTGTTGACCTTGGGCTTGTCCGCTTCAGCAGCCAGCAGCTGCCTGAGTGAAGAAAAGCCTTCAGCTTCAGTGGGCCAGGAGCAAGAGGCAGAGCTGAAGCCCAAGGTCGAGGGGCCTTCACCCAGGCCCTATAGCCTGGCACTTTGAACTCAGCCATCTAGCCTCCAAAAGTGTAAGAGAATAAACTCCTGTTTGTTCAAACCATCCCATTTGTGGTACATTCCTGTCAGAGTGGCACTGGAGATAACCAAAACACTACCCAAGGCAAGTGAAGTTGGAGAGAGGAAGCTCAGAAAGTGATGAAGAGGGCTCAGTGGTGATAAATCTCAAGGTGTAAGCAAAAACATACATGTTCTGAATTTGAGAGATTAATTTGAGGTGGGAGGAAATTGGTGAGTTTAGAAGTAGTAGTAGAAATTCTTTAGTTTCTTTAATAAAAAAGTGTGGCTGCAAAGAAAGCCTCAATACATCTAAATAGTACAAAGCATCTTCTCAAATCACAATGCTATAAAATTAGAAATCAATGACAGGAAGAACAAGGGAAAAAAATCAAATACATGGAAACTGAATAACACCCTGCTTTAAAACTGGTAGGAGCTCTGGTGAAGTAGTGCCTAAGGCATTTGACTGCTAACCAGCCACTCCTCAGAAGGAAAATTGGGCAGTCTACTTCTGTAGAAACATTGCCTTGGAAACCCAAGGAGGGGGTCACTACGAGTTGAATCGGCTCAACAGCAGTGTGTTTGTTTTTTGTTTGTTTGTTTGTTTAAAGCTGCTAGGTAATAGAAAAGATGAAATTAAAAAGTTCCTTGAAGCAAATGAAAACACAGCATACTAAAACTTCTGGAACACAACAGAACAAAAACAGTGCTCAGAAGTCAATTTATAGCAGTAAACATGTCAAAGAGGAAGAAAATCAAAACCAATACCTTAACCCAACATCTCTAACAATTAGAAAAAGAACAACAACAGGAAAATGTACACTAGAAGAAAGAAAATAAAAATTAGACTAGAAATAAAAATGGAAAAACAATAGAATCAAGAAGACTAAAATTGACTCTTTGAAAGGATTAATGAAATTGACAAATCACTAGCAAATTTAACAAAGGAAAAGAAGAAGATGCAAATAACACAAATAAGACATGAAATGGGTGACATCACAACAGAACCCACTGAGATAAAAAGGATAGCAATAGAATACTATGAAGAACAGTACTCCAAACAATTTGAAAACCTAGACAAAATGGACAAATTTCTAGAAACAATACCTACCTAAACTAACACATAATGAGGTAGGAAATTTGAACAGACCCATAACAAAAAAGGAAATTAAACAGCTCATTAAAAAACAAACAAAACCTCCCAATGAAAAACTGTCTTGGCCCAGATGGCTTCACTGGAAAATTCTACCAAACATTTGGAGAAGACCAAAAAAAAAAAAAAAAAAAAACCCGAAAAAAAACCCTCACTGCCATTGAGTTGTTTCTGACTCATGGTGAACCCCACTGGGTTTCTGAGGCAGTAAATCTTTATGGAAGTAGAATGCCCAGTCTTTCTTCCACGGAGTGGCTGGTGGTTTTGAACCACCTTCTGGTTAGCAGTCAAATACCTTAGGCACTACACCACCAGAGCTCCATTCAGAGAAGAGCTGACACCACTTCTACTCAAACTACTCCAGAACATAGAGAAGGACAGAGTGAGTACCTGTGAATTCATTCTATGAAGCAAGCATAACCCTGATACCAAATCCAGGCAAAGACACCAACCACTAAAAAAATTATAGACAAATAGTCCTCAAAAATTCTCAACAAAATCCTAGTCAATGGAATTCCAGAGCACATAAAAAAAATAATGATACATCATGACCAAGTGGGATTCATACCAGGTATGCATGGATGGTTCAACATTAGTAAAACAATCAACGTAATTTACCACATGAATAAAACAAAGAAAGAGAACCACATGATCGTATCAATCAACACAGAAAAGGCACTTGACAAAATCCCAAACCGATTACTGATAAAAGTTCTCAACAAAATATAAATAGAAGGGAAATTGCTCAACATAAGGGTATAGACACAAAACCAGCAGCTAACATTATTCCCAACAGGGAGATTGAAAGCAGGAACCAGATGCCCTTTATGCTCTTATTCAATGCAGTATCGGGAGTCCTAGCCAGAATGGAAGGGAAATAAGGCCATCCAAATTGGAAAGAAGAAGTAAAACTCTCTATGTGCAGATGATATGATCTTACACATAGAAAATCTCAGAGACTCAACAAGAAAACTTCAGGAACTAATAGAAGGATTCAACAAACTGGCGGGGTACAAGATCAACATACAGAAATCAGTCATCTTCCTCTATACTAACAAAGAGAACTCTGAAAAGGAAATCAGGAAAACAATACTATTTACAATGCCCCCCAAATGTGAAATATGTAGGAATAATCTAACCAGAGATAGAAAAGAAAAAAAAAAAAAGATTTATTCAAAGAAAACTATAAAATATTACTACAAGAAACCAAAATAGACCTACATAAATGGAAGAATATATCATGCTCTTTCGATCACTTTGGGTACTGTTGAAATCTTCACAATGTTAAGTCTTCTAAGAAGACTTAACATTGTGAAGATTTCAGTAGTACCCAAAGTGATCGAAAGATTTTCAATCATGATCCATGTTCCACCATCATTCTTTAAGAATGTGGAAAAAATAATTTCCAACTTATATGGAAAACAAAGAGATTCTGGATATGTATAGCATTACTAAAGAAGAAGAACAAAGTAGGAGTCCTCATACTTCCTCATCTCAAAACTTAATATCTAGCCAGGGTAGTCACACAACCAATGAAAGACACGTAGAGCAATGGAACAGAATTGAGAACCCAGGAGTAAATCCATTCAGAGTGCCAAAACCCATAAAATGGGGAAGAGATAGCCTGTTTACCAAACACTGCTGGCAAACCTGAATAACTACGTGCAGAAAAATTGAACAGGATCTATATCTCTCACCATATACAAAAACTAACTCAAGATGGATCAAAGACCTAAATGTAAAACCTGAAACTGAAGGTCATCAAAGAAAAGCTTCAACATCTCAACAACAAAAAGACAAATAATCCAATTAAAAAATGGGCACAAGCTGTGAGCAGACACTCCACCAAAGAAGATATTCAGGCAACAGACAAACATATAAAGAGATGCTGCCATTAGAGAGATTCAGCTCAAAACAACGAGATATCATCTCACCCCAGCATTAATAACAAAGTTCAAAAAAAAAGAAAGCAAATACTGACAAGGGTGGGGAGAGACCTCACACACTGCTAGTAGAATTGTAAAATGATATGGTACTTCCTTAAAATTTTTGGAATTAGAAATACCATATGATCTAGCACTCCCATTCCTAGGTATATATCCTAGAGAAATACGAGCTGCAATAAGAACATGTACATGCACATCCATGGCAGCATTATTCACAATAGCAAAAAGGTAGAAACAACCTAAGTGCCCATTAATGGATCAATGGATAAACAAACTGGTATATACACACAATGGAATACTACACAAGGTTAAAGAATAACGATGAATCCACAAAACACTTTGTAACATTGATGAACCTGGAGAACATTATGCTGTGTGAAGTCAATCACAAGGGGGCAAATATTGTATGAGACCACTATTTAAAAAATTAAGAAAATGTTTATGCATAGAAAGAAACATTATTTGATGGTTATCAGGGATAGGAGAGCAAGGGAGGGAGTATTGCTATGAGTTGGAATTGACTTGATGACATTGAGTTTTTGTTTTTGTTTTTAGTTAGTACACATGTGTTAACTTAGATGAAGGTAAAGACAATATACAATAAGGGGGAGGTCAGCATAATATGACCAAGGCAAAAGAACACACTGGGAGGTGCACAAGAGTTAAAGATGACAAAGGTAAGTACTATTACATACACAATCCTGCAATAACAGTAATAATAATCTATGAGTGGATGCATACATAGACATGCAAGCTGAACAGGTGTGGGAAGGCAAATGGGACTACACTCTTGAACATAAACAGGTCTGGCAGAGGATATTCCTATATATACATTTATATGTGCTGCAAATATATCCATGCATATAGTAGAGTATATAGGGGGCAAAGTTATGAACACTTCTTAGCTGTAACCAAACACCTTGAGGGACTGAGTCATTGCTCTTACAGGCTTAGGACCATAGTTTCAGGGGACATCTAGGTCAATTAGCATAATAACATAGTCCACAAAGACAATGTTCTACATCTTCTTTGGTGAGTAGTGACTGAGGTCTTAAAAGCTTGTGAGCAGTCATCAAACACAAAATTGTTGTTATCTTCCCATCTGGAGCAAAGAAGAGTGAAGAAAATCAAAGACTTAAGGAAACAGTTGGTCCAAAGGATCACATGATCCACAGTCTCCACCCCCCTACAACCACTAGCTCTGATTGGGATCACAATAGAAGGACCTGGACCAAATAGGTGAAAAATGTAGAACAAAACTCAAAATCATAAAAAAAGTCCAGACTTACTGGTCTAATAGAGACTTCTGGAACTCCCCAAATAATGGCCACTTGACCCCCTTCAAGACTGGAACTGAACTGTAGATAAAACAATAGGCCAAACAATAGACTTTTAAAGTGAACAGTAACACCAGGGAGGAACACTGTCCTTAGAATATTCATCCATATAAGACCAAAAGGGCAGCATTTGCCCAAAAACAAACCTCAGAAGACAGGAAGAGCAGGAAAGAAGGATGAATGGAAATGAGGAGCACCAGGAGGAAGGAGAAAGAGTGGGTATTACATAGTGGGTATTGTAACCACGGTCATGAAATAAATTGCCTATAAATTGTTGGGAGGAAAACTAATTTGCTCTGTGATTATTCACCCAAACCATAATAAAAAGTTAAATTAAAAAGAAGAAAAGTGTTGCTGCTCAGAAATGCAGAGAAACAGAGGTGCCATGTTTAAAAATAATCAAACAAAAACCAATTTGTCTGTGTGGCCATAGAAGAGGGAACTCCTGGCCTGTAAAGTCTGAAATACTACCTTGTTCCTCAAGTGCTCTCTCTGTCTCAATGAGAAACCTCTTGCAAATGCAAAAAATGCAATTCATTCATGACAAAGGCTTTTGATTTTGTTGTTGTTATTGTTAGGTGCCGTCGAGTCATTTCTGATTCTTAGTGACCCCATGCACAGCAGAATGTACACTGCCTGATCCCATGCCAGCTCCATGATCCCTGCTATACTTGAGCCCATCATTGCAGCCACCATGTCAATTCAGCTCGTTGAAGGCCTCCCCCTCTTTCATTGACCCTCCACCCTACTAAGCGTGACATCCTTCTCCAGGGAATGGTCCCTTTTGACAACATGACCAAATAGGTGAGACGAAGTCTGGCCATTCTCTCTTCCAAGGAGCATTTCAGGTGCACTTTCTCCAGGACAGATCTGTT
>NW_006921617.1:12501675-12512481 GCF_000298275.1 Orycteropus afer afer | reverse complement strand
CTTGTAGGCGTATGAATATTATACTATCACTGACAGCATTATACTTCAGGACAGATCTTGAAACATCCTTTGTGATGATGAATGCCACGCCATTCCTCTTCAAACTGTCATTCCCAGCATAGTAGATCATATGGTTGTCTGATTCAACATGGCCAAAACCAGTCCATTTCAGTTCACTAATGCTGAGGATATCAATCTTTATGCATTCCATTTCATTTTTGCCAACTTATGATTTTCCTAGATTCATACATCGTACATTCCATGTTCCAATGATTAATGGATGTCTGCAGCTGTTTCTCCTCAATTTGAGTAGTGCCACATCAGCAAATGGAGGTCTCGAAAGCTTTACCTTATCCACATGAGTAAGGCTGGGTTTACTCTGATGATGCAGCTGTGTCCCAGTCATAGTGTGAGAGCCTTCTAAACTAACCGGACTATTCATAAAGTTGCGTGGTAATGAATCAGTGTTTCTTTGCTATTCATGAGGTTTTCCCTGGCCAATTATTTGAGAAGTGGATGGCCTCTTCCTTCTTCCTAGTCTCTCTCGGTCTGTAAGCTGGGCTGAATACCTGTGTACCATGTGCATCCCGCTGGGTTTGAAACACCAGTTTCTCAACCTCAAAACTCACATCAACATGTCACCACGGTAGGACAAACCAACAGACAAGTTTGTCTCCCTGTTGGAAACCTCTCCTACCACCCTTACCTGGGTCCCTGTGGCTGACTGCAAGGCTTTTGATAGTGTACCAATAATATGAGAGCCAAGAGCAGCAAATGGAGAGTACCCACTCTAAAAATAATGCTATAGAACAGATTAAAATGATTAACAAACATTTCACCACAATTGCCGCTATAAAGGAACACCACAAAGTACAAGCACAAAAACACCACAAGGACTCAGGAGAGCAATGGCAAGACAACAGGAGGAGATACAATGTGAGCTGGCAGAACTTAGGAGAAAAATGGAAGATAAAAACTTCTGCCAAAATTAAGAGGCAGGTCAAAGAATAGATACTGTGAGAAATCAGGAAAAGATGATAGAGAACAGAAACAAGAAAAGCACCCAAAATGAAATGGAAATAAAATGTTAAAAGGTTTAGGAAGAAAAGGATAAAGGTAGACTGATGGAGAAAATCCTGCATACTAAGTTTCCTGTGAAAGAAAACCCAAACAATGGAGGACAATATTTTAAGAAGACTTGAGCCATTCAAATGGCCACCCAAAACATGAAAAGGTGCTCAGTGTCATTAGCCATCAGGGAGATATAAATCAAAACCACAGTGAGATACCATTTCACTCCTACTAGGATGGCTAAGATTAAAAAAAAAAAAAAAAGTAAAACAAAAACAAAATAACAAATGTTGGCATGGATGTGAATATGTTAGTACCTTTACCAGTTGCTGGTGGGAATGCACAGCTGTTGTGGAAAACAAAACAAAGAACCAAACTCACTGCCGTTGAGTTGGATCTGACTCAGCAACTCCTCCTTGGGTTTCCCAGGCAATATCACTACAGAAGTAAAGCAGAACTGCCTTATGACCCAGGAATTCCACTTCTAGGGTTATACCCAAAAGAACTGAAAGAGATTCTCAAATAGATACTTGTATACTGATGTTCATTGCAGCACTATTCACAATAGCCAAAAAGTGGAAATAATCTAAATGTCCATCAATGGATGAATAGATAAACAAAATGTGGTACATATAAACGATGGAATACTTTTCATCCAGTGAGAGAAATTAAGTTTTGAAACATGTTACAATATGGATGGAGCTTGAAGACATTATGCTGAGCAAAACAAGTCAATCACAAAGGGCAGATATTGTATGACTTCACTAGTGACTAAGGCATTTGACTGCTAACCAGAAAGAAGCCTGGCAGTTCAAACCCACCAGCCACTCCTCGGAAAGAAGGTTGGGCAGTCTACTTCCATAGTGATACTGCCTCAGAAACCCAAGCAGAGGTTGCTATGAGTTGGATCTGACTCGATGGCAGTGAGTTTCACATATATATATATATATAAAACAAGAACAGGCCAAAAAATATAGAGACCAAAGTTCTGGTGGCGTAGTGCCTAAGGCAGGTAACTGCTAACCAGAAGGGTGGTGGTTCAAACCCACTAGCCACTCTTCAGAAGGAAGGTGGGGCTTCTGTAGTGATACCACCTCGGAAACCCAAGGAGGGGTCGCTATGAGTCAGATCCGACTTGATGGCTGTGGGTAGAGGTGAGAGGGGTTGGAAGGTTTTGGTTATGAAGCATTGAGTTTTGGTTCATGGTGATGGAAAAATTGCATTGATTAAAGGTAGGGTTGCACAGCCAATTAATGTAATTGTTGTCAATAGTTGTACATCTATAAAAAGTTGAATTGGCAAAAGTTATGTGATAAATATATTTGTAACAATAACAAACAACCAAACAAACCCAAAAGAATAGGAGCTGAAGCTGCTTATGTACAACCAAAAACCTCATGGGATTTGGTTCCTTGGTTTGGAGGTTTAGGGTCATGGTTGCATGAGACAACCCAGTTAATTGATCTAATATTGCATTTGGTGCTTCTGTTCTAGCTCCTAGTTCATTGTGTAATGCCTGGAGTCTTAGAAGTTACAAGCAGCCATCCAAGACACAACAATTGGTCTCTATTTATCTTGGGCAACAGAGAAAGAAGGAGAGACAGGAATAGGAAGAAGAAATGGGGTATGTGGCTAATTGCCACATGAACAACTGCCCCCTTTGCTATGAGGCCAGAAAAACTGGATGGATGTTGCCTGGCTACCATTACAGAACATTTTGATCAATGATTTTATAGATGAATCATGATCAAAATGTGGAAAATGCAGAACAGAATTTCAAATTCTCATAGACTCCAGACTTTCTGGAGCCACTGGGGTTGGATGAACCCCTGAAACTATTTCTCTGAGATAATCTTCAAACATTACACCAAAATCCATCTCCTATTTTTTTTTAATGAAAATCTTCTTAAAACTAAACAATAGTTTAGGTTAACTAGGAAAGAATATCTGCCTTGAGCACTGTGCTTTCTAAGAACTATCTATATGGGATGAAATTGACAACAGCAACTCCGAAGATTAGACTGGAAACTTAAAGGCAGTGAGTTTATGTTAATTAGAGGAACAACTTGGAAAAGAAGTGTGAGAATGATTGCACAACTTGAAGAATGTGATCAGTGTCATTGAATTATGTATGTAGAAATTGTTGAATTTGTGTATGTCCAGCTGAGTATGATCTGCACAACAACAAAAATAAACAATTATTTATATATATAAAGCCTTGAGGGAGAATGACTTCAGCATAACAGTTTGAGAAACTCTTCTGACCCATTCCCCAGTGAAACTGGTCAAACTATTTAAAAACAGCCATTCAAAACCCCTGGAAATTGTCCTAAGGGCAGTCAACAAATGAAGAAATATCTACTTGAGAAAATCTACGAAAACACAGTAAGAGCAATGGAATAACCAGAATAGATAGAATGAGAATGTTCACATATATGAAGAAAGTGACTAATGTCCCTTAACAACTTGTGTAGAAATTGTTGAGTGGAAATCTAAAGTGCTGTGTGAACCTTCTCTGAAAACACTATAAAATATTAATAAATAAATAAACTCAGTAAGAAAGGTAAGAGGCTGTGGTATCTGAACAAAGACTGCTCCTCCATGCCCCCTCCCAGCTCAGGAAGGTGGAGAATCCACTCAAGACTGCTACACTAAAGAACACGGTGCTCCCTCTCCCCACATTTGCCACTTGGAGAATTTTCTTTTTCAGAGGAGCAAGATTTCAGTATTAATTATTCTGTCCCCAACTCCTGTTGCTGAAGCTAAGTCCTGGGTAAGTGTGATTGGGAGGTGGGGACTCCCTTCTCTGTCTACCCATGACTCATGGAAGAGAGAATACATGTAGCATGATTAGGATACTGGGGTCCTGATGGCCCTTTTCCTGGCTCATGAGGTGATGGTTTCATGTCATTAGAGATAAGTGAAGAGGATCTCAGGTTGCTGTCCTCAGTCCACCAAATGCTTAGCTTGTAGAGTGAGGTTGTCACTGAGAATGTGAGAATGGGTAAGAATGGTATGAAGGTGTCAGCGTCTGACCTCTAACTTCACAAGTGAGGGGGGGAGGATCAACATCAACACTAACAGCTCAAGGCAGCTTTTAATGAGGCAGCTTTTAAAGATGCCTCTACCCTCCAAACTTCTTACCAATTCTGGCACCAACTGTCCCTGCTATGGTACTCTCTACTTCTCTGGTTGGCTTGATAATTCATTGCAATGGCAACACAGAGCTCATAGATAATACAAGTATGGGGTTTATTAGGGAAGTAACAGGTTACAATTTGGGATCAGGAATGCTCAGAATACAGTTCTTCCATCAGGACAATATCTCTTCAGTTGTGCCCACAGGCACTCCCCTCTCTGGCCCTCAGCCTCTCAACCCCATGGCCCCTTGCTTTCTGCCTTCCTCAGGCAAGTGTTACAAAGCTCTTTTAGCTCTGCCCCTAAGTACCCAGAGGTACCTCACTTGACCAGTAAGCCTTGGCCTGAAGGTACTCAGGTCTAGCCCTGTGGGTCAGCAAACTTAGCTCCACCAAGAGCCTAGAGGCACCCCAGTCCACCAGTAAGCTTCCTGACTGAAGGTACTCAGCTTTCTCACTCCAAGGGATAGGAAGCTCACCATGCTGTCTCCTGCCAGTCTTCTGCTTTTGCTGCCTCTGCTGCCCCTTCTTGCCATCTCTCTTGTGTTACAGCTCTCTGTCTCCTGGATCTTAAGAGGTTCCCAGGACATGTGTTCCAAAGGACATGCTCCACTCTCATCTCTTCTTGATGGTAGTTATGTCCCCTCTTTCTTGCCTCTTGGATGGCTCATTTCAAGCCTAGTAGGATAGCAAAACTGACCCATCTCCATGTTAAGGTTCCATACATGTTATTTGCATTGTTCCACCCCAACAAAGATGCTGCTTTTCACTTGGGGGTGGCTCTATTTTAAGGCCATTTCCTGAGGTGGGCAGGTGCAGAGGGGTTAGAAACAACTAAGGGAGATGAACTTGTCTGTCAGTTTGTCATTCTGTGGTGGCTTATATGTTGCTATGAGGCTGGAGGCTATACCACCATGTTCAAAATGCCAGCAGGGTTACCCAGGGTGGGCAGGTTTAGCTTCTGGGCTAAGACAGACTCAGAAGAATGAAGAGGCATCCACTTCTCAAACAATTGGCCAGTGAAAATGTTATGAATAGCAGTGAAACACTGATATATTACTGGAAAACTTAATGAATAGCCCTGAAACATGGTCTGATATAGTAGTGCTGGAAGATGAGCCCATCAGGTTGGAAGATGCTCAAAATTTGACTGAGGAAGAGCTGACTCCTCAGAGTTGAGATGACCATAATGATATGGATGTTGTTGTTGTTGTTGTTTGCCATTGAGTTGGCCCCAACTCATAGCGATAGAATAAAGCTTTTGGGACCTCCATTGGCTGATGTGGCACTACTCAAAATGAGTAGAAACAGATGCAAACATCCATTAATAATTGGAACATGGAATGTATGAAGTATGAATCTAGGGAAATTGGATTTGTTAAAAATGAAATGGCATGCATAAAGAATGATATCTTAGGCATTAGTGAGCTGAAATGGACTGGTTTTGGCCATTTTGAATCAGACAACCATATGATCTACTATGCTGGGAATGACAAAGAGGAATGGTGTGAGATTCATCATCACAGAGTGTTTCAAGATCTGTCCTGAAGTACAATGCTGTCAGTGATAGGATAATATCCATACACCTACAAGGAAGACAAGTTAATACTACTATTATTCAAATTTATGCACCAACCACCAAAGCCAAATATGAGGAAATTGAAGATTTTTATCAACTTCTGCAGTCAGAAATTGACCAAACATGCAATCAGGATGTGTTAATTATCACCAGTGACTGGAATGCAAAAGTTGGAAACAAAGAAGAATCACCTGGTAGCTGGAAAATTTGGCCTTGGTGACAGAAATAATGCTGGAACTCACATGGTAGAATTTTGCAAGACCAATGACTTATTCATTGCAAACACCTTTTTTCAACAACATAAGCGATAACTATACACATGGATGTCACTAGATGGAATACACAGGAATCAGATTGACTACATCTGTGGCAAGAGGCTATGAAGAAGTTCAATATCTCTGGCCAAAACAAGGCCAGGAGCTGATTGTGGATCAGACCATCAACTGCTCACATGCACGTTCAAGTTGAAGTTGAAGACAATTACAACAAGTCCATGAGAGCCAAAATATGGCCTTAATAATATCCCTCCTGAATTTAGAGATCATATAAAGAATAGATTTGATGCATTGAACACCAATGACCAAAAACCAGAAGAATTGTGGGATGACATCAAGAACATCATCCATGAAGAAAGCAAGAGGTCATTAAAAAGACAAGAAAGGAAGAGATGACCACAATGGATGTCAGAAGAGACTCTGAAACTTGCCCTTGAGTGGAGAATAGCTAAAGCAAATGGAAGAAATGACAAAATAAAAGAGCTGAACAGATTTCAAAGAACAGCTCAAGCAGACAAAGCCAATTACTATAATGAAATGTGCAAAGATATGGAGTTAGAAAACCAAAAGGGAAGAACACACTTGGAATTTCTCAAGCTGAAAGAACAAGGATAAAATTTAAGACTTGAGTTGCAATATTGAAAGATTCTGTGGGTAAAATATTGAATGATTCAGGAAGCATCAAAAGAAGATGGGAGGAATACACAGAATGACTGTACCAAAAAGAATTGGTCAATGTTCATCCACTTCAGGAGGTGGCATATGATCAAGAATCAGTGGTATTGAAGGAAGAAGTCAAAACTACACTGAAGGAACTGGTGAAGAACAAGACTCCAGGAATTGATGGAATGCCCACTGAGATGTTTCAATAAATGGATGCCCCCTGGTGGCACTCACTTGGTTATGCCAAGAGATTTGGAAGACAGCTACCTGGCCAGCTGACTTGAAGAGATCCATATTTGTACCCATTCCAAAGAAAGGTGATCCCACAGAATGTGGAAATGATCAAACATTATCATTAATATCACATGCAAGTAAAATTTTCCTGAAGATAATTCAAAAAATGGTTGGAGCAGTATATTGACAGGGAACTTCCAGAAATGCAAGCTGGATTCAGAAGAGGACATGGAATGAGGGATATAATTGCTGATGTCAGATGGATCTTGGCTCAAAGCAAAGAATACCAGAAAGATGTTTACTTATGTTTTATTGACTATGCAAAAGCATTCAATTGTGTGGATCATGAAAAATTGTGGATAACATTGAGAAGAATGAGAATTCCAGAACACTTGATTGTACTCATGAGGAACCTGTACATAGATTAAGAGGCTGTCGTTTGAACATAACAAGGGTATACTGTATGGTTCAAAATAAAGAAGAGAGTGTGTCAAGGTTGTATCCTTTCACCATACTTATTGAACTTGTATGCTGAGCAACTAATCCAAGAATATGGATTATATGAAGAAGAACATGGCATCAGGATTGGAGAAAGACTCATCAACAGCCTGTGATGTGCAGCTGACACAATTTTTCTTGCTGAAAGTGAGCATGACTTGAAGAACTGACTGACGAAGATTAAAGACTACAGTCTGCAGTATGGATTACACATCAGTATAAAGAAAATAAAAATCCTCACAACTGGTCCAATAAACAAGTTCACAGTGGATGGAGAAAAAATTAAAGTTGTCAAGGATTTCATATTATTTAATATTATAATCAACATCAATGGAAGCAGCAGTCAAAACACCAGATGACATATTGCTTTGGGCAAATCTGCTGCAAAAGACCTCTTTCAAGTGATGAAGAGCAAACATGGCTCCTTGAAGACAAAGGTGCACCTAACCCAACACATGGTATTTTCAATCTCTTCTTATGCATGTGAGAGCTGAACAAGGAGTAAGGAAGACCAAAGAAGAGTTGATGCTTTTGAGTTGTGGTGTTGGAGAAGAATGCTAAGAGTACCATGGTCTGCTAAAAGAAATAGCAAATCTATCCTGGAGGAAGTGCAGCCAGAATGCTCCTTGGAAGTGAGAATGACCAGACTTCATCTCACCTATTTGGTCATGTTGTCAGAAGGAACCATTCCCTGGAGAAGGATATCATGCTTGGTAAAGTAGAGGATCAATGAAGAAGAGGAAGGCCCTTGATGAGATGGATAGACACAGTGGCTGCAATGATGGGCTCAGGTATAGGAAGTATCATGAGGCTGGCACAAGACTGGGCAGCGTTTCATTCTGCTGTGCATAGAGTCCCTATGAGTCAGAGATGACTCAACAGCACCTAACAACAACAACCCCAACAAGGGTGCTATACCCTTTATTTACATTATGAACAAGTTAGTCAATTGACTTGATGGGCCACAAGCACTTCACATTTGCATTGTCCTACCCAGTCATTTGGAGTTACAAAAGCTATTGTTAGAAGGGCTATATTAAGTGATACACTGCACTGCAGAGAGAGAAGCATGCCATTATCCCTATTTCTGGGTCCAAAACTCTGGCTCATGAATTTTGCCTGAAATGCAGATCTTAAAATAGAAATCTCCTAATCTCTTGCTAAAGGAACTTTTATTTGAAACAAAGTGTGGAGAAATTTAACCCTAAGGGTGCTCTCAACAATAGTCAGTCAGTTTTCAGGAGAGAACTAGGGAATAAAGCATCTGGTAGCTGAAAACACCAATCACTAATTTTATATGGAAAGAAAAGAGACCTCAGGGAAGCAAAGCACTACTGAAGAAGAAAAACAAAGTAGGAGGTCTCACACTCCTTTATCTCAAAACAGCCTGGTATTGGTACAATGACTGACACAGAGACCAGTGGAACAGAATTGAGAACCCAAAAATAGACCCATTCACCTATGGTCAGCTGATCTTTGACAAAGGGCCAAAATCCATTAAATAGGGGAAGAGGTAGTCTTTTTAACAAATTGTCCTGGCAAAACTGGATATCCATTTGCAGAAAAGTGAAACAAGATCCATACCTCACACCCTACATGAAAGTAACTACAGATGGATCAAAGACTTCTATGTGAAACTTAAAACTATAAAGTTTACCAAAGAAAAAATACAGACTTCCAGTAAGATGGCGGACTAGGCAGAAAGACTGCACCGACCCTCTTCAACAAAGGAAAGGGGAACCAACTAACACAGATACAGAAGATAATCCTGGACCCCTGAGATTTGAAGGGAAGGATATAGAAGTGGATTAAGCTCCAACTAGCAGAAGAATCTGCATGAAAACACCAAAAAAGGAGACATACAGAGCTGCGGTCTGGCAGTGATCTTGAGCGATCCTGACAGCATGGCACAGACAGCTTGGAGAGTGCCGAGTCTGGTAGGACCTAAGAATTAACCTAAAAATCAGTCCCACTAGCCAGGGACTGCACAAAGGACTGCTCTGGTGGCTGGTGAATAAAAGGAGAAGCAGTGAAAAGGAGGGCGGGCTGAGCTGTGGACTTATGCCTGTCTGGAGGGGGCAGCCATTTTGAATGTTTACAAGCGGCTTGACTATTTTGGATCTTTAAAGAGACAGCACTCTCCCAGATTCCAGGGGCTTAAGAACAGATTCCGCTTGCCAGCAACCCCAAGGACACTCCAGACCTGGACGACTGAAAAGGTGCAACATTCCCCTTGTTACTCTTATATTCCATACCTGCTTGGTGAATGGAGTTGCGGCCATCCCCCAGTCCCACCCACCTTCTGGGCCTGCAGGAACTCCATCCCAGTCTGTGTTCTTTGATGGAGACAGGGAGCCCTGCCCTGCCCTCCCCTGATTTTTTTTTTCTTTTTCTCTTTCTTTTTTCTCGTTAATAGTCTGCTTGTTTTTGTCTGTTTTTAAACTATTATTATTAATAATACTTTTGTCCTTTTTACTATTATTCTTTATTTTTCCCCTCACAGGACCTAGTTTTCAGCTTTTTTTCCTTTCACTGTTCCTGGTTGCAAACTTTTTATTCTTTTTTTCTCATGGTTAATTCTATTCTTTGTTTTTGCTTTTGCATTTTTCCCATTTTTTACTTCATTAGTCCCCTTCTCTACCTTTTTTCTCTTAGTATTCCAAGATATTGCAGTTTTTCTTGTTTTTTCTTCTTCTCTCCCCGCCCCCTTTTTTCTTTTTGGTTACAGGTCCTGTGTGATTACATGGTGTATTTTTTGTCCAGGTGCTTTTAGCTTTTTGATGGTTATACAGTTATAATTTTTGTCTAACTGAGTGGGAGATGACAAAATTCCCCATAAGACACAACTACACCCACATCTCCTGCGACTTCACTTACTGAGCGAGAGCCACTACCTCCTTCTCCACCAATGGGCCAATAATAAAATAAACACAAAGAGAGCCTGAATCACCCTTGGCTGCTCTTCACAAACAGTCAACAGAGATCAAAATGCAACAATGCCACGATGCCTCGGAGACAACAGACCATCACAGTCCAAACAAAGACGCAAGATGAAGGGGTAGAAACAAGGGAGCAGGATACAGACCAAGAACACATCCCTGAGGAAGAAGCAGCATTGGAACTCTCTGAAAAGGAATTCAAAGGAATTATATTTAGGTATCTTCTAAGGACTGAGAAACAGACCAGAGAAAACCTTAGAAGACTTTTGCAAGAAAATACAAGAACAAAATGACAAAATAAATGAGAAATTAGAAATGATTCTAAATCTACAGATAGAAATCCAGAAGATTAATACTAAATTGTCAGAAATAGATAACATATTGGAAGGGCAAAGGAGTAGAATTGATGC
>NW_006921617.1:12463753-12475423 GCF_000298275.1 Orycteropus afer afer | reverse complement strand
GAGCTGTTGCATTGTGGTAAACTGTGGTCAATGTCATGAGACAAAGTATATGTGAACTGCTGTATGGAAAGTGAATTTGCTCTGTAAATCTTTACCCAAATCACAATAAATAAAAATAAAATAAAATAAAAAAAAAAACCCACCTTTGGTTAGGACTGAAGTGTGCATTACCCCATTGCACCACCCAGGGACTCCTCTTTAACAGTTAATTAACTTTTTTTTTTTTTAAATAATAAACAAACAAACAAAAAAAAACTTATGAAGAAATAAAGGCCCTCATAAATTAAAAAAAAAAAAAAAATTGAGGGTATTTGGTGCCAGTCGAACTGCCTAATAAGAAATGATAGAATAAGTTCTTCAGAGAGAAGGAATATTATATAGATCAGAAATTTGGATCTACATAAAGAAAGGAAAAGTGTTCAAGAAGGAATAAATAAAATCTTTTATTTTTCTTATTCTTAACCAATAAAAGAAATCTAGCTTCTATTCTTATCCTATCCACCCTATGCTCTTCATTCCCCCATAAGTAACCATTTAAAAATTTTATGGGTTATTTACCCTCCATCGTGTTTAAGGATCATGGAGCTGGCACAAGACTGGGCGGTGTTTCGTTCTGCTGTGCATAGGGTCGCTGTGAGTCAGATACAACTCGATGGCACCTAACAACAATAAAAAAAATTGTATTTATTATGATGTTAGAAAACACGCACACACATATATTGGTAACCTTCCATTTCTAAGCAAAAATATGTGTACTATACCTTTTTTCTTCACATAACCTCTCACATTAATAATGACTTTTAATATCTTACTATTTGTGAATAACTTGCAAACATATTTATCTCATCTTTGGTGGAAATATATGCAGCAGATTATACATCCATTCAATAGTTTATACATGTTCACTTCAATGACATAGATTACATTCTTCACGTTACGTCACTATTCTCATTATCTCTTCCCATTTTGTTTCACCAGCATTGAATTATACTCACTGACCCCTAAACTACTCATTTATGCTTTAGAGTTACTGTTGCCACTTTGATAATTCTTTAAAAGAGCACAATGCTCAAGGTGAAAATTCTTTATTTATTCAGCTAAACTATTATTTAGTTTGAAGATGACTTAAAGGAATAATTTTAGTTCAAGTTTCAAAAATTTTCTCAGGGCAGCAGCTTCTGGGCTTCCTCCAATCTCAACAAGTCCAATAAGTTTGCAGTCTATAGGAAATTAGAAACTTTGTTCCATAATTTTCCCCTTTTTGATCAGTACTCATCTATTGAATCTTGATCAAACCATGAAAAACATTTTTTAAAATGCAGAGTTTGTTGCTGTTATGTGCTGTCAAGTCATTTCCAACTCACAGCAACCTTATGTACAACAGAAGGAAATATTGCCCAGTCCTGTGCCAGACTCATAATCCCTACTATATCTGATCCCATTGCTGCAGCCACTGTGTAAATCCATCTTGTTGAGGTCCTTCTTCTCCTTCATTGACCCTGCACTTAACCAAGCATGACATCCTTCTCCAGAGAATGGTCCCTTCTGACAACAAGACCAAAGTAGGTGAGACGAAGTCTGCAGAGTAGAGGGAGACAAAGAAAGGAAAAGTAAGAGATATTATCATTCCAGAACTTGAACACCTTTGGGAGAGTACCTCAAGAATAGTAATTCTGGGCTACCTTGGCTTAATGAGTTGGGAAGTCAGAGTTGTTTGGAAGGTTGTAAGCATCAGTGCAGTGGTTTGGCCATGTTGTTCCAAGCCAGGCAGTTTGTTTTTTCCTCTAACCCAGTCTTCCTAGTTTAGTTCAGTGTCTTTTATCCTTCACTCTCTATCTCTTCTCTTTTGGGGAAAAGAGAGAGGAAGAAGGAGAAGGCATTGCCTAGGCATGTAGAATCTGCTGTAGGGAAAAAGCAAGTCAGCCTTATGCTCCAGTGGAACTGTCCAGCTTATGGAACCTCCCTGCTGAGCTTCTTATTCCAAAACAGTAGAGGCCTCATCCTGAGAAAATGGGAATTTCTTCCTTCCAGTTATAGCAAAGAGTATTTACTTCTGAGTAGGATCTTAGGCATTTCCTATAGGAAGATAAATTAAGACACATACCAGAGCTTAGGACTGTCCTGCTGGCTCTATTTGGGAGAGGAGGTGATTTTTCGCTGCCCCCTGCTCCAAGTCCCTTCTTTGGAATTCTGCTTACTCAAGGCAAACCAAGTTTCCTGCACTAAAAGAAATGTTTTCTGTCTGTGTGTGTTATAAAAGACTGTGTCAAATCTGATCTCAACTGAGGACATTGTTGATTTAAAAGAATCTTGTTTCTCTCCTCCTTGCCCCCCCCCCCTTTTAAGATCATTTATATAGGAGCATGAAGGGACTGTTGAATGAATGCCATGATAATGATTAATCACTGTCATATTTAATGGCAGCAACATAAACACTTATTTAACACCTATTATATACCATGCAAGGAGCTCTGGTGGTGTAGTAGCCTACAGTGATAGGCTGCTAACCAAAAAGTTGGCAGTTCAAACCCACTAGCCACTCTGCAGGAGAAAGATGAGACAGTCTACTTCAGTAAAGATTTACTGCCTTAGAAACCCTATAGAATCACTATGAGTCATGATCGACTTGATGGCAGTGGGTTTTTATGCACCGTGCAAGGAGAGCTGGTGGTGCAGTAGTCAATCACCCAGCTGTTAACCAAAAAGTTGGCAGTTCCAACCCACCAGCTGCTCTATAGGAGAAAGATGTGGCAGTCTGCTTCCCTAAGATTACATCCTTGGGCAGTGCTACTCTGTCCTATAAAATTGCTGTGAATTGTAATGGACTCCATGGCAACAAGGTTTTTGTTTTGATATATTCCATGCAGATGTAGACCATTTATTATATAGACCATTTATTCAATCACTAACACTATAAATCTAATTTTACCTATGAGCATAAAAAGTTTCTGACAGTTTAAACAAAGTGCTTGCAGTTTAGCTGTGCTGTTGTTGTTGTTCTTGTGTTGTTGTTATGTGCCGTCGAGTCAAACCCGACTCACAGCGACCCCTCCTTTGGTTTCCGAGGCAGTATCACTACGGAAGAAGGATTGCCCAACCTTCCTTCCGAGGAGTGGCTGGTGGGTTTGAACCGCCAGCCGTCTGGTTAGCAGGCAAGTGTCTTAGCCACTATGCTACCAGAGCTCCCTTAGCTGTGCTAGAATAAAAAAGAAAAAAAAAAACTTTTTTCCTTTTTTTTTTAAATCTTTCATTAACCAAAGCCCATATTCATGACATCACACACACCCCCTTTATGAGAGCTCTGACGTGTGTCCAGAAAGCAGTTGTTCTGAGAAGTAACTGTAAGTGAGAGCTTGAAACAAATAGGAAGAACCTGGACAGTTAGTAACCTATCTTGTCTTCCCGTTCCTTGAATTTTTCAAGTGTAAGATTGTAAGAAAATAAATTCCAGAAACTGGGAACTTTATTGGGTGCACCAACCTCTTTCTCCCACCAGGCGTCAGTAAAACCCTGGTGGTATATTAAAGTCCTTTTACTGCCTTAACTGGGCGTTCTGGTGGTGTAGTGCCTTGGGCATGACTACGAACCAGAAGGCTGGCGGTTCAAACCTGCCAGCCACTCCTCAGGAGGAAGATTGGGCAATCTACTTCCATAGAGCTACTGCCTTGGAAACCCAAGGGGGGTGGTGTGCTCTGTGTCAGATCCACCATCACTTAGCCGTGGTGCAATGGGGATAATTTTATTAGTGAATGTCCTCTGACATGCACATAGAAAGGTTCCGACAGTTTAAACAAAGTGCTAGTAGTCTTGCAGTTTAGTTGTGTTAGAATCAAAAAAAAAAAAGGTTCCCTTCTACGTCTAGCTGCTTGCTCTCTTCAAGCTGAATTCATCTAGAACCTATACTCCATCCTCACATTACTTGCGGCAGTGTGAAACAAATGGAGAGTACAAAGTTCCAATTCCAAAATCCTTTACTTTTAAAGTACTGTTTTAAGTAAAACAAACTATGGTTACAGAGTATCCATAAAAAAATCTATTAAAAGTGTTCTGTATCTTGTCATATGCTGCAACATGGACAAAACTTGAAAGCATTATGCTTTGTGAAGTAGACACAGAAGGACAAATATTGCATGATCCCATTTATATGGGATATCTAGAATAAGCAAATGCATGGAGACAAATGTTTATTAGTGGTTACGAAGGCATGGGGAAGGGGGAACTAGGGGATTATTGCCAAGGCATACTGAGTTTCTTCTGGGATAATGAAAAAGTTTGGAAATGGATAGTGGTGATAGTTGCGCAACAGGTGAGTGTAATTAATGTCACTAAATTGTACACTTGAAAATAGTTAAAATGGCCAAGGTTTTGTTATATACAAACACACACACACACACACACACATATATATGTATGTATATATATATTTTCCATATAAATTTGTTATATATATATTTCCCATTTAAATTTGTTATATAAATTTTCCATCATTTATATGTTTCAATTATTGTATCTGAATAAGAATTTAGAACAAGAGATGTCATGTCTATTGCAATAATAATGTAGTAATTAGCACTTATGAAGTGCCTACGAAATGACAAACCAAAAAAAACCAAGCTCACTGCCCTGGAGTCGGATCCAACTCATAGTGGTGACCTCTCCTTGGGTTTCCAAGGCAATATCACTACGGAAGTAGATTACCCAACCTTCCTTCAGAGAAGTGGCTGGTGGGTTTGAACTGCCAGCCTTCTGGTTAGCACTGTTATTTATGCTTTACAATGCATTTGAACCTTGGCAATCTGGACCTAGAGTCCCTGCTGTAAGCATCATAATGTACTTCCTGTCTACCAGTGAAACAGGAACTGGGGTCTCCTGTGGACCTGGCAGGGATGGTTTTCAGTTATATAAATTAATATGTCTATTCAGTAGCCAGATCAAGATTCTTGTGGGGCCCCAAGCTTATATAATTTGGGATGTCCTCTTCAGGAAAAGAATAGGAAATTATAAATACAAATGTAGATAAAAACCAAAGCAAACTCATTGCTGTTGAGTTAGTCCAGACCCATAGCGACCCTTCCTTGGTTTCTCTACGGAAGGAGATTGCACAGTCTTCCTTCTGAGAAGTGGCTGGTGGGTTTGAACCTCCAGCCTTCTGGTTAGCAGTCAAATGCCTTAGGCACTATGCCACCAGAGCTCCCTACATATGTAGACATGAAAGTAAATTTCATGAAAGTAATTTTAAATTAGAAAAATGAAAATGTAATAAACCACAATTAGAAAAAGTCTACAAACATCTTCAAATACAGGGGAAAAAAAAAAGGAAAAGAAAGTGTTCTTTTTATTAAGGAACTCTCTGACATATCTAAAGGAGCCCTGGTGGCACAGTGGTTAAGCACTTGGCTGCTAACCAAATGGTTATTAGTTTGAAACCAGTTGCCACTCCACAGGGGAAAAATGAGGCAGTTTGCTCCGTAAAGATGTACAATACTGGAAAGCCAATAGGGCTGTACTATTCATCCTGCAGGTCGCTATGAGTTGAAATGGACTTGGGTTGTTTGTCTGTGTATGTGTGTGTGTGTGTGTGTGTGTGTGTGTGAGAGAGAGAGAGAGAGAGACATATCTAATGCTTCCCAAAGATATCTTTGACCTTATTTATACCCTTTGATTGGGATGATGTGTCAGCAATTTTGTAACATCTTTTTTTTTTTTTTTTAGAGAGAAGGTAGGAAGATACAGTAGTAGAAAGATCTCTTTTATAGCTGCTTGGTATTTATTGCTGAGAGTTGAGGTGTATTACCCATGACGTTACACATATAGATAGCCTTTCTCTTTGTAGCACTGCTACAGTTTTATCCCCAACAAAAACAGAAGTCCTGAAAATGATATTTTGTGCAACAGCCTCCAAAAAGAAAGAAAATAGGATGTGTTTTTAATTGTATATGTGGCATTGTCAAGTATAATCTTGACAGGAGAGAAGTTTCATTCTGGTTAGGTGTCAATGAGAACAGAATCTTTGGTTTATGAATTTTCATGTCTGATGATTATGAGACTTTTCACAGACCAACTTCTGCCTGCTTTCATTTCAAACCTTCTTTCTCATCCACACTGTGGGTGCCAAGTGCCACAGGACACACGTATATGTAATACCACATTTGGCCCTGTCCCTTTGCTTCACAATAGCAGGCAGGGAAAGGAATGGAGTGTTCCTCAGAGCCATTCCTGTACTGATTCCTGTAACAATAACATAAGTATACACAGAAGTAACTGCAAGCCACATGAAAGTGTCCAACTAAACTGAAAATAAATGTATCCTTATTTCTCTTTGCTGTATCTCAATGCCTGTGGCTGCTCCATGCTGCTTAACATGGGGAGAGTGTAAAGAGAAAGTAGAATTAACTGATTGCAGTTAAAATATTTTAGTTTTGCCTATTTTACAAAAATTTGACAATGTGAACACATTGCTAGTCCTTTCTCAGGCCTTGGAAGGGGCCTGTGCAAGTGAAGGCCCTGCAGTTTAAGTTTCATTAACTTTAGGATAAATCCCCCTCTGCATACCCCTTTAAGGGGGTAAAGGTGTTCAGTGGTAGAAGTCTCATCTTCCTTGCAGGACACCCAGGCTCTATTGCCAACAGATGCACTTCAAGTGCAGCCATCACCCATCTGTTGGTGGAGGCTTGCATGTTGCTATGAGGCTGAACTGGTTTCAGTGGAGCATTCAGACTAAGATGGACTAGGAAGGAAGACCTATCTATTTCTGAAAATCAGCCAATGTGGACCCTACAAATTCAATCCTTAAATAATCATGGGGATGGCACGGAACCTGGCAGAATTTTGTTCTGTTGTGCATTGGGTTGCCATGAGTCAGTGTCATTTCCATGGCAGCTAACAACAACAACACAGCCTTAGAGAACGAACCCATATACCTGCCTTAGTTGAGAGGTCACAGGAGTGTACCAGTGCACACTAAGAAAATGATCAAATATCCATTGTCTAGTCGGGTAATAGAATCTTTCTAACTGTAAGCAGACAAGCCACAAGATTTGCAGATGCCCTGTAACATTGTGGTCTCTGCTTTGAATAAAATGCAAGTTTTTTTTTTTTGCCATAGGTAATTGTGTCAGTAAGAAAGACAGGGTCAGTCATAGCAGAACAATTATGTGCCATTGAGTCGGACCCGACTCATAGCGACCCCTCTTTGGGTTTCTGAGGCAGTATCACTATAGAAGTAGACTGCCCCTTCTTCCTTCTGAGGAGTGGCTGGTGGGTTTGAACCTCCAGCCTTCTGGTTAACAGTCAAATGCCTTAGGCACTATGCTTACCAGAGCTCCTAACAATGGTGAGCATTAAACTGGGGCCTAAGAATAAACAGCCTTCTTGGGTCACAATTACTCACTTTTCCCAGGGCTCAGTGATGATAAAAGGTTTGCTCATCCTACTCTGTTGGCCTAAAATAGTCTCCATTCAGCATACATCCCACATTCCGACTCTCAGCTGTGATGTCTTCTCAGCAACTCCAAAGCCCACGGATCTCTCCTCTATCTGAATTCCTGTAAGTTGTAACAAATATTTCATACAACAAATATTTGTTAAATACCTCTTTGGACTAGCCCTTGATTAAGTCTCAGTGAGCTGCTTGCCAAGTGTTTCACATGTAGACAGACCTCTGTTTAGCCAAATATAACCAAGTCGGTGACAGTGACCAGAATTTCTTGCTCGCCTATCACAATTCTGGGCATGTCAGCACTGAATAAATAAATATGTGTTTGATTGATGCAGTTCTCTCTCCTCTCTGAGGGCCAGACCTTCTGGCAGCTTCCTCCTAAGTAGACTGGAGACTCCCTAGCTAGGAGGGGAAGGTGGGGTTATCTCTGAAGCTCTAATAGAGCTCCCTTAGGCCTTGTGTGCTTAGATACTCGGAAGCCCATATTTGAAGCAACACTTTTCTCTAGTAAACTGGTTAGAAGTTTCATTTTTAACAAAATGGTAGTCTAAATCTAGTTATTAATCCCTTCCTACACCCCTAAGTTCTGTAAAATGAGCCTTAATTAGTAATAAATAGTAAACTGTTAGTAATAAATAGTAAACTATTTTATTACTAATAGTAATAAAACTATTATTTTAGTACTACTATTAGTACTAAAATAATAGTTTTATTACTATTAATGAAACTATTATTTTAGTACTAATAGTAATAAAACTATTATTTTAGTAATAAAACTATTATTTTAGTAATAAAACTATTAGTAATAAATAGTTTTATTCAGATATGATATTTTGAATAAATGTCTTTCCCATCTCAGCAAATGGTACCTCTACTATTCTCATTGCCAGACCCAAAAGCTTGACATCATCCTTGACTTCCCTTCTTTTTCTTTCCTTCCATAAATCCAACACATCAGCAAATCTTGTTCACTCTCCCTTGAAGATATATCTAGTCTGGTCATTTCTTCCAGCTTCCACTGTTAACCTGGTCCAAGCCACTCTCTTGTGCCTCAATTATTGCAGTGGCCTCCATAGTGATCTGGTTTCTGCCCCCATTTCAGTCTATTCTTCACATTATAGCTAGAGTGGTCCTGTCAACATGTAAATCATATCAAGTGTCTCCTCTGCTCTAGATCTTCCAAAGTCATAACACTCAGAGAAAAAGTCAAAGTCCCTACATGGTCCAGCCCCACAATCTCCCTGCCCCAGTCTCCCACTACTCCCTGCCTGGGTGCCCTGCTCCAGTTCACTGTCCTCTTTTCTCTTTCTTGATCATGCCAAGTTCTGTCCTGTCTCAGGGCCTTTGCATTCACTATTCTTAGCACCCTTACCCCCTAACTCTCAGCCTTCCTGTAGGACGCACATGGCTCTGCTTCACTTCTCTCAGGGATCTTATCAAATGCCATCTTACTAGAGAGGCCTTCCAAGACAACTGTATGACAAATAGAAAATCCTCATCCCCACTAACCCTGGGGGTCCTTTGTTGGTGCAAATGGTCAATGTACTCAGCTGCTACCCCAAAGTTAGGCAGTTTGAGTCTACCCAATACACTCTTTGAAAGAAGGGCCTGGTTATTAACTTCTGAAAAATTAGCCATTGAGAATCCTATGGAGCACAGTTCTACTTTGACACACATAGGGTCACCATGAGTTGGAGTTTATTCCATGGCAACTGGTGTATCGACCTGGTCCTCCCCCATCCCACATTTTCTTGTTTACTATTTCTTTATTGACTATATACTTTCAGATAGAAATTTATCTCAGGGAAATGGCTCACACAGTTGTTGAGGTTGGTAAGGTCCAAGTTTGTTGGTCAAATGTCAAGTTGGAGGCTTCTTCTGACTCATGCAGCTGCACTGGCTGATGAACCCAAGATCAGCAGGTGGTATGGCAGGCTGCTGGCTCGGAGGATGGCGGTTCCAAGATCAGGTGGTATGGCAGGCTGCTGGCTCGGAGGATGGCGGTTCCAAGATCAGGTGGTATGGCAGGCTGCTGGCTTGGAGGATGACAAATCCAAGATCAGCAGATAAAATAGCAGATTGTTGGCTCACAGGCTGTGAAGGCAGCAATCCTAAAATCAGCAGGCAATACAGCAGACCACTGGTTCAGCTCCAGGAACTGGATGATGCTGAACTAGGTGCAAGATCCAAATCCAACAGAAAACCAGAGAATTTTCCCAAAATGTCTGTATATATATATTGGAAGCAGGCCACACTGCTGAGGAAACCCTTTCAAATGACTTGCTGCTTATAACATATCTCATCATGAGGTGAATACATTACATCAGATCTCATCATGGGGGATGACTACATCACAACTGCTTAAAATACTTAGAATCATGGTCCAGCCAAGTTGACACACAACATCAACTGTCCTACTATGTCCATGTATCATTATCTCATTGACTTCTCATAACAGTGTGAGCGATCCCTATTCTTACTTATTATTTTAACTAAATTATTTTCTCAGTAATTTTGGTTTTGATGAGGAAAAGGGAAAATAAGAGTTATCAGTTAGTTAAAATGTCACAACCCCACACCTTAGAGTGACTTGCTATTTTTCTAAAAAACATGACATTGTTGCATCAGCTTTGTGTCTGTTTTCCTAAACCAATTTCTATGACTAGGCTGGGCTGGCCTGAGGAAAAGACGTAGTGTAAAATGAGTGAGCCCCTTGAAAATGTGCTGACCTTTTATTTCACTCACCTTTCTCCCCTCTAAACTTGTAACAGCTTTATTACTGGAAGGAAGCCAACTAGGGAAAACCCTTCTGGCAGTGGAGAGTTCGTGATCTGAAGGGGCCTTAGAGACAATCTGGCCTGCCCCTTCCTTTGACACAGGAGAAACTCAGCTCCAGGAAGGCAGGAAGGCAGTCTCCAGACGAGATGGCTTTTTAAAGATACCATTCAATGTTTCTTAAACTTTATAAGGTACTTGACAAAGGGGCCATGCTTGCTCTATTTTTATTGACTTCTTCCTGCCAACCTGACCCCAGGCATCTTACTTCAGTCTTTTTACAAATAATTGGGATCCCATTAGTCTCTTGAGTGATACTTGGGCATCTGTTCTAATGACAGCAAAAATAATAGCACAATTTGTTAAATGAAGAACTGGAGTATTATGGATTGAATTATGTGCCCCCCCCCCCAAGATAGGTGCTGTAAATGTTAACCTCTATGCCTTTGGTTATAATCCCAATGAGACTGGTTTTATTTTTTATTGTGATCTGGGTGAAAATTTACAGAGCAAATTCATTTTCCATACAGTAGTTCATATACACTTTGTCTCATGAGGTTGACCATAATTCACCACAATGCAACAGCTGCCCTCCCACTTCCTCCCAACAGTCACCTCTTCCCTGTGTTCATCCCTCCATGCACCCCTGCCCCCTGAGCTGTCTCCCTGTGCATAAAGAGCCCTTTTTTTCTCCCATGATTTTTCTCTCCAAGGAGTGTATCTATCTCAGGTAAATGTTCAACTCCTATGACTGTCTTTTGCTTGGCTGGAAGCCACAGGTGTGGATTCAATTCCAGACCTGAAGGACAGCTAGGGTCCATAGTCTCAGTGGTTCCACCAGGCTCTATCAGACCAGCAAACCTGATCCCCCTTTCTTTTTTCCAAATGATTTTGAGTTTTGTTCTACATTGTTCTCCCTCTCTATCCAGGATCTTCTACATAGATCCTCCTCTGAGTGGTTGACAGTGGTAGCTGGGCACCATCTAGTTCTTCTGGTCTCAGTTGTATAGGCTGTGGATTGCATGGTGTACCAGTTGCTAGGACTAATTGTTTCCATTAATCTTTGCTTTTTTCATTCTTCTTTGCTCTGGACGAGGAGAGACCCATTGCTGGATCTAGATGGTTACTTGCAAGCTTTTAAGATCCCAATCACTACTCACCAAAGTAGGAGGTGGAACAATGTTTTGTGTAGTATGTTATGCCAATTGAGCTTGATGTGCAATGGGACTGGTTTGTCTTTGTTACTAATGAAGCAGGACTAGTTTAGGATGCATCTTGAGCCAATCTCTTTTGAGATATAGAAGAGAGTAAACAAGTAAGCATAGGAGAGATGGGATAAGATAGATGCCAAGACACATGGAGATCTCCAAGAGACAGGAAGCAAAAGCTAAAGAGACAAGGACCTTCCTACAGAGCCAACAGAGAGAGAAAGAGAGAGAGAGAGAGAGAGAGAGAAA
>NW_006921617.1:12456884-12463238 GCF_000298275.1 Orycteropus afer afer | reverse complement strand
TGGGCAATCTACTTCCATAGTGATACTGCCTTGGAAACCCATAGAGGGGTTGCTATGAGTCAGGTCCGACTGGACAGCACATAACAACAACAGTAAAAGCTTAGATTGCCTTGAAGGCTGTTGGTAGAACTATGGGTTACGGGTGTCAAAGGCAATTCTGGTGAGATCTCAGAAGAAGTGAGGAGAGATATAAAGAAACTCTCTATTATCTTAGAATACACATATTTGGCCAGCAACAGAATGTTGCTAGAAATGCGGATGTTAAATATGCTTCTGGTGAGACTTTAAAAGAAAATGATAAGCATACAATTGGACAATGGAAGAAGGGTGATGCTTTTTATTTAGTGACAAAGAACTTGTCTGAATTATGTTCAAATGTTTGGTGGAGAGTAGAATTGTAAATAATGAACTTGGATATCTGTGTGAGAAAATACTAAGCCATGTAAAATTAAAGGGGCCACATGGTTTCTCCTTGCTGCTTATAGTAAAATAGGAGAGGAAAGAGATGAACTTAGAAATGAACTATGCAAAATGAATACAAAACTTAACCATTTGGAAAATTCTGTTGTACAAACTAAGGACACATGTCCTAGAATGTTCACCAAGGACAGAGTTACACATAATTTTGTTAATGAGATTAAGCCTCTGAAAGGATCTAACCAACTACTATAACAGAAAAACCATCAGCTTACACTGAAGGAGACAGAGAAAGAATGAAAGAAATTCCCTCTGGGAATTCTATAGGGAGGAAACAGGCCAAAGGAGCTGTATCTGTTGTCCTCCAAGAAAAGAAAAGAACCATCCCTGGAGCAGTTCAGAGATGGACAGAACTGTTGGAAGGAGCATGAGAAGCACTCAAAGGGTGGGGCCACAGCATCTGTTCTGGTTACCTAATGCCATTCTGACAAGAGATACCACAAATGAGATGGCCTCAACAAACAGGAGTTTATCCTTTTACAATCTGGAGGCTTTAAGTCCAAGTTCAAAGTGCCAGGCTCTAGGGGCTGGGTGAAAGCCCCTCAGCCTTGGGCTTCAGCTCTGCCTCCAGCTCCCGGGCCACTGAAACTAGAGGCATTTCTTCACTCAAGCAGCTGCTGGCTGCTGAGCTGCCAAGCCCAAGGTTGACGTAAAAAGGCACAGTCCTGATGTTACCAAACCACACAGCAGGCCATTAATTCAAGTCCATTTTAAGTCCCCAGGACGGCAGAGCATGGCAGGCTGTTGAAAAACGACACAGCTACATGCAGGGTCCAAGCGTGCCATAAGCTAGAGACTATCCCCAAGGCTTCTCCTTACATACAGGAAGCAGACCACATCCCAAAGACAGCTACTCAGCTGCTTGTGGTAGATCCCACCACGGAGTTGATTGCCATTCTCATCATGGGGAATAACTACCACCAGCTGCCCAGCCATTCAACGAGGCCCAGCCAAATTGACATACAAATTTAACTACAACGGCATCCTAGGTTTCAAAGAGTTGGATCTTTGACAACTTGGTTCTGGAGTGTGGGGGTGTTGTTAAGATGTGCCATAGGGATGGGGCCTCTACCCAAAGCTGAAGGGTTCCATGCCAAAGGGAGCCTGCCAGGGCTGAGCATGTGGGGTTGCCACTCAGATGGACTAGAAGAATGGGCTGCCCAAAGCTGAGGGAGCAGAGTTGTCATCCCAGTAGGCCTGGAAAGCTAGGATGAAGCCCATAGCCAAGGGGCCTCCACCCAGAATCTAACGGGTGTAGCAACACCCCAACTTTGGAGGCCATTGCCTAGATGGTCTCAAAGAACAGAGGACTATTTTCAAGCCTTGAAAGCTAATGCACATTGTTCTGCTGAGTTTTGGTCTTGCTTGGTGCCTGTTGTCCCTTCTTTCCCTCCAATTTCTCTCATTTGTAATGGAAATGCCTACCTTGTGCTCATCCCACCACTGTGCTTTGGAAACAGATAACTTGTGTTCTAGATTTCAGAGATTGAAAGATGAAGAGGAATTTTTTCCCAGGATGGAATATACCTAAAGTCTTACCCATGTTTGATTTAGATGATTCAGAAGATGAGATTTGGGACTTGAAGTTGGTTTAAAACATTTGGGATGATGTGATGAGGTGAATGTGTTTTACATATGGCAAGAGCATGAATTTTTGTAGGCCAAAGGGCTGAAGAATGAACAGATCTGTCCTGGAGGAAGTGCAGCCAGAATGCTCCTTGGAAGTGAGAATGGCCAGCCTTTGTCTCACCTTCTTTGATCATACTGTCAAAAGGAACCATTTCCTGGAGAAGGATATCATGCTTGGTAAAGTAGAGGGTCAGTGAAAAAAAGAAAGGTCCTCAATGAGATGAATTGACACAGTGGCTTCAATGATAGGCTCAAATGTAGCTAAGATTGTGAGGATGGCACAGAACTGGGCAGTGTTTTGTTCTGTCGTACATAGGGTCACTATGAGTTGGAGCCAACTCGACAGCACCTAACAACAAACAACTGGTTGAATGTTATGTGGATTGAATTGTGTGCCCCCAAAATATGTGTTGTAAACTCTAGCTTCTATGCCTGTGGTTATAACCCCATCTGGGAATGGGTTGTCTTTGTTATGATAATGAAACAGAATTAGTACAGGGTGTATCTTGAGTCAATTTCTTTTGAGATATAAAAGAGATTAAACAAGTGAGCAGAGCAGAGATGGGGAAGAGAAATGCCAAGCTACATGCAGATTGCCCAGGAGCAGAAGCTCAGAAGAGGCAAGGACCTTCCTCCAGAGCCAACAGAGAGAGAAAGCCTTCCTACAGAACAAGTACTTTGAATTTCGACTTGTAGCTTCCTAAACAGAGAAAAAAAAAAAAAAAAAATTCTGTTTGTTAAAGCCATCCATTTATGGTATTTCTGTTATAGTGGCACTAGATAACTAAGACAGCATTTTACCCTACAGTGGAGAGACAGTTCTTCAAAAACCTCACTGCCAGAATCTATCATCACAAATCTAAACTCCCAATACAGGGTGGAAAATATTCTTGAAAAGATTGATAAGCTGCAAGTAAGACAGCTTTATTCAAACATTCTAAAAAACTCTCACTGCCATCAAGTCAGTTCCGACTCATAGTGACCCCCTCCTTGGGTTTCCAAGGCGGTATCACTGTGGAAGTAGATTGCCTAGTCTTCCTTCCAAGGAATGGCTGGTGGGTTTGAACTGCCAGCCTTCTGGTTAGCAGTCAGCTGCCTTAGGCACTATGCCACCAGAGCTCTCCAAACACTAGTGAAGAATTTTGTTCTGCCTCATCTGTGAAGCATATAAGAAAGCAAGATAGGCAGAGAGGAACAGAGTTAAGAGTAAATTCTAGTAGTGATTTATTTTCCTCTAGTTTAAGAAATACTGTTTCATTTCACATCTATGCTAGCTATTGTTTTTTACTGAATAAGTGCAAACAATACAAAATGTACCTTATGTCTTTCAAGAATTCTTTCTGATCACCAGAAACAGGAAAAGGTCCTAATTTTCCATGAAATGCCAATGTCAGCATAACATATTAGTACCATGCAGTGCCACTCCATTATGTATTTCCTGGGCCTCTCAGTAAAATGTTATTTTAAAGAGACAGTCAGAATGCCGCTGGTGCCAAGTAGGTGCTGCCTGAATATTTTCTGATGATGATGAACAGCCTTCTAAGTACGTGTACTGATTTTAAGAAACATAACACCACAGCACGTAAAAACACATGCCAGATCTCACACGACCGCCAAATCACATCAGCCCCTATCTCTCTGGATGATCCTTCCCCAAAATATAGGCCTGGCACCTTGCCCTGAATGTCAGCCAACTGGACATTAGCAGACCAGGGTAAAGAGGGAAATCCAGATATGTTCCCCTATAAATCTCAGCTGAAGCCAAGCCTTGATGTCTCTGGTGTTTGAGGGCAGTAGAGGAAGGGTGTGAATTAGTGGAATTTGCAGATCAACTCAAATCTTATTTTAGATGATCAGTTTGCAACTTCTTTGCTTTGAACTCATTGATGGAAACAACTAATTTGCAATTGTTAATTCTGACTCACGGCAGTCCCATGTTTTACAGAGTAGAACTGCTCATTGGGTTTCCTTGGCTATAATCTTAATGGAAGCAGATCACCAAGCCTTTCTTTTGTGGTGCAACTAGGTGGGTTAGCACCCACCTTCAGGTTAGCAGTGGAGTGGTAACAACTATCATCTTACCAGCTTACTTTCTGAGTGGAGCACTAACGAGAGGTGAAATGGCCAAAATATGGGTACCAAAAAAGAGCTAGAGAAGCAGAAAGGCTGAGGAATTCTCAGACTGGAAAATCATTCCTTGGATAATTGAGAGTTAACAATAGTAACTGATTTCCTTTGTAATTACCCTGCAGTTTGTGTCTTCTGTGAAAGGGGCACAAGCCAGCTGCAGAAGTCAAGCTCTTATCCAGAGATTCAAATGAATATTTAAGTGTCTCTGGTTAAATGCTTTAATCATGAAATAAGAAATTGTATATTTAAAAAATCAGATACTGAGTTCTGGTAAGATGGCAGAATAGGAAGAAAGACTGCACAGACCCTCTTCAACAAAGAATACAATTAACACAGATACAGAATATAATGCTGGACCCCTGAGCCTTGAAGGGAAGGATACAGAAGTGGACTAAACTCCAACTAGCAGAAGAATTTGCATGAAAACGCCAAAAAAGGAGACATACGGAGCTGTGGTCTGGCAGTGATCCTGATGGCACAGACAGCTTAAATATTGCTGAGTGGTGTTAGGACCTAAGAATTAACCTAAAAATCAGCCCTACTAGCTAGGGACTGCATGGAGGACTGCTCTGATGGCTGGTGAATAAAAGGGGAAGCAGCAAAGAGGAAAGCAGGCTGAGCTGTGGACTTTTGCCTGTTCAGAGGGTACAGCCATTTTGAATGTTTACAAGTGGTTTGACCATTTTGGATATTTAAAGTGACAGTGTTCTCGAGATCCAGGGACTTAAGAATAGGCTCCACTTGCCAGGAATTGCAAGGACATTCCAGACGTGGATGACTGGAAAGGTGCGACATTCCCCTTGTTACTCTTATACCCCACGCTCTTTTGGTGAATGGAGGTGCAGCCATCCATCACTCCCATCCACCTTCTGGGCCAGCAAGAATCCCATTCCAGTCTGCATGCTCGTGCTCGGAGGGAGCCTGGGTGCCTTGCCCCACCCTCCACTGATTTTTTTTTTTTCTGTTTTTTAGTTTGTTTTTTTCTGTTTTACTACTACTATTGTTATTACTTTTGTCCTTTTTACTATTATTCTTAATTTTTCCCCTCCCAGGTTCTAGTTTTCAGCTTTTTTTCTTTTCCCTGTTGCTGGTTATAATTTTTTTTCTTTCTTGTGGTTAACCTGGTTCCTTGTTTTTCTTTTCGCATTTTCCTATTTTTTTCTTCATTATTCTTTTCTACCTTTTTTCTCTTATTTCCCTCTCCCCAGATATTGCAGGGTTTTTTTTTTTTTTTTTCTTTTCCCTTTTTTTTTTTTTTTTTGGTTCCTGTTCCTGTGTGATTGCACAGTGTGTTTTTTGTTCATTTGCTTTTACTTTTTTGGATGGTTATTTTGTTGTTATTTTTGTCTAGTTGAGTGGAAGACAGCAACAGTCCCCATATGACACAACTACACACACATCTCCTGCAACTTCACTTACTGAGTGAGAGCCACCACTTCCTTCTCCATCAATGGGCCAATGATAAACAACCACCAAGAAGGGCCTGACTCACCCTTGGCTGCTCTTCACAAACAGTTAACAGAGATATAAATACAACAGCACCATGTTGTCTCAGAGACAAAAGACCACCACATTCCACACAAAGAAGCAAGATAAAGTAGTAGAAACAAGGGAGCAGGATACAGACCCAGAACACATCTGTGAGGAAGAATCAGAATAAAACCCTGAAAGAGAAAAATTTTCAACCAAGACATATATACCCAGCAAAATTGTCCCTCAAATATGATGGTGAAATTAGGAGATTTCCACATAAGCAGAAACCAAGGGAATTTGTTAAAACCAGACCAATATTATAAGAGATACTGAAGGGAATCCTTTGAACAGAGAACCCAAAACAGCAAATAACAACTGACCATTAATACACAAGATGATATAACCTAGAAATCACAGCTATGGACATATCAAAGTAAGACAATTCATACAAGATTGTAAACAGGGAACCAGAGACATCAATTGGCAAGTGAGGACAACTACAACCCTAAAAAAGGGAAAATACTGTGTAGTTACAGAACTTCTAAATGGTGAGGAAGTCAAGAGAGTTGCAAGATAGAATGGAGTGTTCTAATCTTGGGGAGAAAATTATAAATCATAGGATAACTTCAAAGAAAAATGATAAAC
>NW_006921617.1:12433639-12456784 GCF_000298275.1 Orycteropus afer afer | reverse complement strand
AACTGAGGAATGGATAACCAAACTATGGTAC
The DNA here is from genome assembly GCF_000298275.1 of Orycteropus afer afer. Lineage (NCBI taxonomy): Eukaryota > Metazoa > Chordata > Mammalia > Tubulidentata > Orycteropodidae > Orycteropus > Orycteropus afer. Next base: position 12,456,753 of record NW_006921617.1, on the reverse strand, counting down.
ATACACACAATGGAATACTATGCAACCCTAAAGAATAACGTAGAATCTGCAAAACACCGCATAACATAGATGAACTTGGAAGACATTATGCTGAGTGAAATAATTCAATCATAGGACAAATATTGTATTAGTCTGTTATTGTAAAAGTCAAGGAAAGGTTTATCTACGGAAGGAAATTTTCTTTGTTGGTTACCAGGGGTGGGAGGGTAGTGTAGGGAACACTGTTAGATAGGTAGAGATAAGTATTGATTTAGGTGAAGAGAAGGGCAATGTACCAAATTTGTACCAAATCAACATGGTGGCATTGAGGAAGAGAAAAACCTAGAGAGGTACATGGGAGGTACAGACAACAAAGATGAGCCCTTTTGCACAAACAGTACTGCGTTGTCAGTGAAGGCAAACACGGGTATATGGGTGAATTAATGGGTGGGTAGGCTGAACCATTAGGTATGTCTATGAAGCAGGGAGTGTGCCCAAGACCATGGATAGGGCTGGCAAACAATGATCTTATAAGCGTATTTGTTTGATCTGAATTCCCAGGTGTATAGTAGAGCTGAGAAGGGACAAGTTTGTAGTCACTTCTTGGTCACAGTGAGCTACCCAGAGGGACTGAGTAGTTGAACTGGTGGGCTCGAGACCATAGTTGCAGGGGACATCAAGCTCAATTGGCATAACTTACTACACAAAACATTGTTCCACCTCCTACTTTGGCGAGTAGCAACTGGATCTTAAAAGCTGGCAAGCAGCTTTCTAGATGCAACAGTGGGTCTCTCCTCAACCAGAGCAAAGAAGAATGAAGAAAACCAAAAATTCATGGAAACAATTAGTCCTTGCAACTGGTACACCATGCAATTCTCAGCCTATACGACTATGAGACCAGAAGAACTAGATGGTTCCCGGCTACCACTGTCAACCACTCAGAGGGGGATCTGTGTAGGAGATCCTTGATAGAGAGGGAGAACAAAGTGAAACAAAACTCAAAATATTTGGGGGAAGAAAAAGGAGGTGGGGGAGAACCACATTTGCTGGTCCAATAGAGCCTGGTGGAACCACTGTGAGTATGACTCCTAGCTGCCCTTCAGGTCTGGATTTGAACCCATACCTGTGGCTTCCAGCCAAACAAAAGACAGGCATATGAGTTGAACATTTACCTGAGGTAGAGACACTCCTTGGAGAGAACAATCATGGGAGAAAGAAGGGCTGCTTATGCACAGGGAGACAGCTCAGGGGGCAGGAGTGCATGGAGGGATGGACACAGGTAGAGGTAACTATCAGGAGGAAGTGGGAGGGGAGCTGTTGCATTGTGATAAATTGTAGTCAATGTTATGAGACAAAGTGTATGTAAACTGCTGTATGGAAAGTGAATTTGCTCTGTAAATTTTCACCCAAATCTCTCTCACACACTCACACACATATACAAATCAGATACTATCTATACACATGTATGTAAATGCCCAAAACTTGGTCTCACAGGATGCACACCATAAAGTGGACAGAGGTTACCCCCAGGGAGGGTGACAGGGCTGGTGGGGAATAGGAGTGAGGTAGGACGAACAAAAGGGGGTACTGTGAGAAATTTTTTTTGTTTAAAGTTCTACAATGAGAATATATTTGTATATTTTGTACTAAGAAAAAAAATTATGGAAGTCAGATATCTTGAGTTGAAGCTGCTAGAGGGCAGGGATGATAACTTCTGCATTCTCATGTCCCTGGCACATAAAAGGTGGTCAATATGTATGTGCTGACCTGACCTGAATGCACTCTTGAGAAGTTTTCCTTTTGTAATTATGTTCATCTAGCTGGGATAATTTTACTTGCTGAGAGATAAATCACTTGTTGCTTCATTTGTGATTTAACATTTATGCAAGTCCTAATATTATGATACCAAAACCAAAAACCACTCACTGCCTTGGAATCGGATCCGACTCATAGTGGGCATTATCTTGAGGGAAGTCGATTGCCCGATCTTCTTTCTGAGGAGTGGCTGGTAGGTTTGAACCACCAGCCTTCTGGTTAGTAGTCAAATGCCTTAGGCACTACACCACCAGAGCAGTGTTTTACAATAACTTTCTGTTTGAGTGCTCTTGAAGGTGGAGGCTTTTCTCTCTTGTAGATAAAGAATTGTGACAAAAAGATGAAAGGTCTCTTCTTAAGGTCTTATAACAGCAGATTATTTTCAAAAGGGTAGAAATTGTTGTTTATGATTTTAGCTTTTCATGTAGTCCTTCCCCAAAAGTCCTTAATGATCTGACTAGTGAACGATTGTTGACTAGACACAGTTAAATCATGTTTCTAAATGTTTCATAATCCTAAAGTGAAATCTCTTGACTAGTTAGGACTAGGGACAGATGAGAAGGCAGGTAGGCTCTTCCTTTCTTCGTGTCTTTCCAGAAAGATTCCTTGTGATCTCTTTAGGCACTAGATACTGCCTCTGAAGCTAGCAAAGCATACAATCATTTGGATGCCATTGGGCACTGGAGCAAGCATTCATAGTTACTTCACATGGATGACAGAGGGTAGTAATTTGCAGGGAAATGACTTCCACTGTGAAGAATATTAGAGGGAACTTGTTGAATTTTTTGTCAGGGGCAAATTGATTTGTCTCATTTCTTGACACTGTGAACATTTCTTCTTCCCTACCTGGCTTAAAGCTCATAAATTCTGAGAGGCCAACAATTCTTATAAAGTTGGAAGAAGTGTGGTTGATACGTTTTCCTTTCAAATAAGCAGTCTATTTATCTTTTTATTATGAATTAGGACTTGGAGTAATAAATAGCAATTATAATATTTAGAAAAGGTTATGCCAGTCAAATGAAGAAGATACATTTTCTTTTTTTTCTTGAGCTCCCATTGGAGAAGGGGAGAAACTCATAGCTGGGAGAGGCTTTGACAGGTACAGTATGACTTATCAGGCTTTCAAGTAACTAGCTGAGGTTAGCTTCAGTTCAGATATGTCAGAGCTGTCAGAGGCCAGCCCTGAAATCTGTAAGACATTACATACTGAACACCCAGCAAGGACGCTGAAGGTCTCATTGGGAATTCCAACACACAAGAGTCTGGAGTGTCTCCATGCTTGGGCCTGACCCTTGATATTACTTGGAGTTTGTGGGGTTTTTTTTTTTTGCAGGATTACTAAATTCACTGGGTTTTTATTCTTTTGGCTCCTGAATTTGGTCCATCACATTTCTGCGACGATTCATCTTTGTGTAGGGAGTGGGAAGGGATCACTTCTGAGGGGTGTCCACACATAGACAGGCAGTTTGAGTACAAGCAATCGCAAATAGAGTCAACACAGCTCTCCACGTTAAAAAGAGAGGGAATCGATGCATGAGAGAGAGAAAGTTTTCAGGTGTTTTTGGCTGTTAATACAGGTGTTAAATAGGTCCCTTGAAAAAAACAAAGGGCAACTGAATTCATGCAATTGTGACTTTCTTATCCTACTCACCCAAGGTGAGTGAAAGAATTAAATATCCCCCAAAAGAGGCAGAATAAAATACTTTCCTGGAAAGAAATGGGATTTAGAATGGAAACTTTGGCCCAAATTTACCAGTGACCTTCAGTGATTCACTTAATCTCTGGGACTCTCACTCTTCCTATGTGGAAAATGGGGATAATGATAATAGTTAATTCAGAAGGTTGCTGTGAGGATCAAGTAAAATAATGCATAGACTCTGTAGTCTATAAAGTGAAATTCCAGTGTTAGTAATTAATAGAAGCTGACTTTAGGACAGACTTTGCACAATAAATGAGGATTGTAACATTGATGAGTCACCCTAAGTACTTTAACCAATGTGAGAAGATGGGGGAAAAATTCAGACTACAACAGAAAAATGTAGAAGAAATTAAAATCCCTAATTGAAACAGTGTCTGCCAGGGAGCATATGTTGGTCTCCTTGCCTCCACCCCTTGCCTTGAATGGGGCCTTGTAGGAACCTGGAAAACAGTTGTGCAGCAAATCAAGAAATGCCCATCTGGCTAATCCAGCCTTCTGGGTGTGGGTGTGGGGAAGGAGAGAGATTTGGGTTTCCCTGAAATAAAGCTCAATGAAGAATTTTTATCTCTAAAAAAAGAAAAAATCCTGTGGTGTGACATGATGGGTTTATTTCCTGTCTGTGTAATCTTGGCTTTCTCACAGTTGTTCCATTTCTGACTAACACCCCAGTTTATATAACTTCTCTTACAGATAGCCATGCATTGCATGAGGCCATGTTTTTATTATATTTTTGGAACTTATAATCTAATATTCTTTCTCGTTGTTCTTTTATGCTTATTGATCCAAAAGTCAAATTTAAGATTCTGGAGCACTGTTTCCAGGCTGGTCCTTGAGAGCTCACTGCTAGTTTTGTAGGGAACACAGAGAGGTCAGGAGATAGGAAGGGCAAAAGGGAATGAATCTGCTCGGACCCACTCTGGTTTTATTTTCCATGGAGTCTCACTGCAGCTCATGTAATGAAAGTTGGTTACACAGAGCTCCATGACGTGAGAATGTGGGGCTGCCTGTTTGTTTATGCCCAGGAAGCTTTGTATGTTGCAATTTAAGACACAAATTTCCCCTTTTTTGGATGAATGCTCTCTTTCAGTCATACCTATGGCCACAGACGACATGTGAAATGAACTACTACAGATAAAATAATTTTAAATTTATCCCCCATTCAAAAGTGCACATTCCACTTCTAGAACGGATATCTTGTCCTTTGCAATAACAGAAGGTCCTGCTTCTCTCTCTGTCAATCTGGATCAACCCCACCATTCTTCACAACCCCAGCTCAAGGCCTTTGTCCACAGAGCCATCTTGTACTAAGCCAACGAATGGAACTCTTAGTACAATATCTGGCACATAGTTAACACTCAAATAAACTTAGCTGCTACTCTATTCCTGAGTATTGGCAAATGATCCACAGCTTATTTTTGTACCATCCACTGACAAGTAAAATACTCCTTTTTAATCAATGTTATGGAGAGCTCTGGTAGCATAGTGCCTAAGGCGCTTGACTGCTAACCAGAAGGCTGGCGGTTCAAACCCACCAGCCACTCCTTGGAAGGAAGGTTGGGCAATCCTACTTCCGTAGTGATACTGCCTCGGAAACCCAAGGAGGGGTCGCTATGAGTCGGCGCCGACTTGACGGCAAACAACAACAACAACAACAATCAATGTTATGTGTAATTGGTTTTACCCCCTAGAAAGTCTCATTTAATCGGTAAGTGGAAGTTTCCTTGTTTTTTAAAAAAGTTCTCCAGATGATTCTAATGTGTAGTCAGAGTTACTAATCATCAATTTACTTTTTAAAACAATTTTATGGTGGTAAAATACATATTACAGGATATTTGACATTCTAATCATTTTTAAGTGGACATTTCAGTGGCATTAATTACACTCATTGTACACCAGCCACTCCTCGGAAGGAAGGTTGGGCAATCTACTTCCTTAATGATACTGCCTCAGAAACCCAAGAAGGGGTCGCTATGAGTTGGATCCGACACATCGGCAGTGAGTTTGGTTTATATTGTATAACCATCACCACGATCCATTTCAAAAAGTTTTTCATCACCTCATACAGAAACTCAGTATGCCTTCAACAAGAACTATTTGTTCCTTCCTCCCCCAGCTGCTGGTAATCACCAATAAACATTTATCTACATGCATTTGCCCATTCTAGGTATTCATATCTACTCATAGAAGTGCCTATTCATACAAGCGAGATCATAGAATATTTGTCCCTTTATGTCTGACTTATTTCACTCAGCATGATGGTTTCAAGGTTCATCCATGTTATAACATATATTGGAAGTTCACTTTTCATTATGATTGACTATTATTTCATTGTATTGTAACACATTTCATTTGTCCATGCATATGTTGATGGACCCTTGGGTTGTTTCCACCTTTTGACTATTGTGAATAATGCTGCAATGAGCATTGGTTTACATGTATCTGTTTGAGTCCCTGCTTTCAAGTCTTTGGATATATACCTAGAAGTAGAAGTAATGGATCATATAGTATTTCTATGTTTAACTTTTTGAGGAACCAGCAAACTATTTTCCACATCAGCTGCATCATACTACATTACCACCAATTTCTCCATATGCTTGACAAAACTTGGTTCTTTTTCATTTTTCTGATAAAAGCCATCTTAGTGGAGGTGAAGTAGTATGCATCTATTTGCATTTCCCTAATGGTGGTGTAATGCCTAAGGCATTTGACTGCTAACCAGAAAGCTGGCGGTTCAAATCCACCAGCCATTCCTTGGAAGGAAGGTTGGGCAATCTACTTCCACAGTGATACTGCCTCGGAAACCCAAGGAGGGGTCACTATGAGTCGGATATGACTCAATGGCAGTATGTGTGTGTGTGTGCGAATGACATTAAACATCTTTTCATGACTGTTGGCTGTTTGTATGTCTTCTTTGGAGAAATATCTATTTAACCCTTTTGCCACTTTGTTGTTGAACTGTAGGAGTTCTTTATATATTATGGATATTAAACTTTTATCAGATATAAAGTTCTCAAATATTTTCTCTCATTCTGTAGGTTGTCTCTTCATTTGCTTGATAAAAAAATTCCACAAAAGTTTTTTTTTAATTTTGATGAAGCCTAATTTATCTATTTTAGTTTTTGCTGCTTGTGTGTTTGGTGTCATATCTAAGAATACATTGCCAAAAACAAAGTCTTAAAGCTTTACCGCTATGTTTTCCTAAAAGTTTTATGGTTTTAGTTCTTCATATTTAGGTCACTTATCCATTTTTGGGAGCTCTGGTAGCATAGTGCCTAAGGCACTTGACTGCTAACCAGAAGGCTGGTGGTTCAAACCCACCAGCCACTCCTCGGAAAGAAGGTTGGGCAATCTACTTCTGTAGTGATACCACTTCGGAAACCTAAGGAGGGGTCACTGTGAGTCGGATACGACTCGATGGCACACAACAACAACAATATCCATTTTTTGGTTAATTTGCATATATGATGTGTGACCACTAATTTTTTTAATACTTGTATAAACTCTTTGTACATAAAATTCCTTCTTCATAAAAAATTGTAAGTAGCAATATTAACCATAGTGTTGTGGTAGGGATGTAGACTTATGGTAAACTGATGGGAAACCACTTTACAAACATAAAATTCTATGTAAATGTTTAAAGAAGATGCCTGGCATGGAACATGTGTTCTTTTCATTTCCAGTTGTAAATATCTTCTCTGCTCCATTCATTATAAAATTCTCCAGAGGCAAAGATTTACATTGTTTATGCTTTTTGTGTCTTTCCCAGTTCCTTACATTCAGAGGCCACTTAGTGAGCTGAGTGAATAAAGTGAATGCTTTGTAGACTGGGCTACATCTATGGGAGGAAAAACACTAGGAATGAAATGGTATGGTCAGAAATAGGGTGGGTCTTGCTGATTACAGTAATGCCTCCATAGCACTTCCTTTGTGCCAGGCACTGTTGTTCAAGGTGAAACCTGAACCCTAATCCCAATCTATGAACCACTAAACTGCAAGCTCCTTGAGGGCAGGGAACCAGCAAGGTACCTGCAACAAACTTAATAAATATTTGCTAAAGGAAGGAATGGATAAAAATTATAGCAGTCCAGACCCAGACATATTGAATTTACATTCAATATTCAAGAGGCAGATCTGGAAAAATAATCTAGATTGAGATATGTGGGCATGGCTTCTAGGGAATAGGAATAAATGTCATAGGGTCTTTCAGATATGTAGGTAGGGTGACCAGATGTCTTTTTTGTCTGGAACATTCTCAGCTGATGTCTGCTGTAATTATTAATAAGGCCCCCTTTATTCTTAGAAGTGGTCTTGTTCAGATAAGAAATTATATGGTCACCCAGAATCTAGAATTGGTGTGGAAAGAGGCAGGCTGTTGGGGGGCAAGGGCGAATATTAAAAAGTAGTATTAGATCAAGTGGTACTTCCTGAGATCTCCTTCTTCTTTCCTTTAGAATGAAGCTTGGCTTTGGTTCTGGGCTTGAGTGTGATGAGATGATGGGCCTTATGTGAAAACCTGGTTTCTGCTTTTCTGTTCTGCAGAATGTATCCAGGAGTCCTAGAGAGGACTCTGTGAGCTTCCCAGGAACTCCTGTAGGTTTGGTAACCACATAAGATGGCCCCAGGCAGTTGAGGTATCAGCTATTCTTCCTCATCTTCTTCAAAATCATGCCCATAGTCATCATATATCCTGTACTGGTTAGGGTTTAGACAATACACTGTGTATATGGAGTAAGGCTGTCACTGTTAAAACAAGAATCTTTGCCTCAGTACTTATTAGTGTTACCACTCTTTTGTTCTTTCTCTGTGTATAAAATTTCTTCTTTATGAAAAAAAGTTGCAAATAACAATATTAATCAGGTTGCTGTGAGAATTAGACTAATGGTAAAGTGATGGAAAACCACTTTCCAAATAGAAAATTCCACGTAAATAAATGTTCAAGAGAAACTACTGGCTTGGAGCATGTACTGGGTACAGATCAGATGACAGGTCATTATCTTAAAGTCTGGTTTCCCTAGTAATGACCTTATTTCCTATTTACCTCGTGGGTCAGAAGAACACGAGTTCTTTTGAAAACGCATCTGAAGATACCAGTCCCTGGGCATCACAGAGGCCAGGTGTTTTCCACAGAACAGTGGAGTTTCCCAGCTGCAAAACTTCCACTACTCTTCTGCCAAAGCTTGAGGCTGGTGACCTTCAGGACAACATCTTAGGGGTCCAACTTTGCCTTCACTGGAAGCATGTCCAGTGGGGTGGTGACAGAATTTTATTGTCATCCATGTGTCAGGGGCTATTGTGAAAACTTGTATCTTATGGATGTAGGAAATGACATACTGTGTACTTAGTCCTGACCTGTAAGATAACCTATTTTGGTTGTTACATTTTATCAAGAAAAGCTCTTCAATGCAATTATTTACTTTTAGATCTGAAAGACTTCTGGAAGATCCTTAAATCCAACTGTGTCCTCTTTTACATGAAGATATTGAGGCCTGCAAAAGTTACAAGAAGCACCCAAGGACTGCCTGTTAGTCAGAGATGGTGGGGACTAGAACCATGGACCCTAGATCCCAGCCCAGAGCTTTCCACCACAGTGCAGCAGACCTTCAGGCTGCCTCCACTGACAAAATGTCTTCCTTCTCTGGGTGGGAGGCTGAGCCAAGGCCCTCCTCTGTTTTGAAGAATTGCAGCCATCCCCTACAAATGATGCTTGGCCACTGCAGCCTGTGGGGGTTGGGTTGCTGTGGGCTCTGGATCAGGAAAGCAGGAGGGGTAGCGGATGAGATATTGCAGGCATAAGTAATGATGGGAAACTGACTGTGCCAGGGTGTGCTAGAACATAATCAAATGGTAAGGGCTATACGAATCAGACTTAAAGTTTAGTAGAAAACAGCCATGGCTCCCTTTTCTTTTTAGATGACTGTACCATTCACTCATTTATGATTCTGGTAAAAAGAAAACCAGAGCCAGCCATACCTAAATCCTTTAAAACCTCCCTTTCTGAGTTCTCTGTGTTTGCAGATGTAAATGCTAAAGGTCGCTAGTGCTTAAAGCACTCTTCTCTCCAGCCTCTTCCTCACCCCCATGCTCCCAAGCTGGTGCTAAACAAAATGTCTTGAGGCTTGCAGGCCTTGAGAAAACCAGGGGAGAAGAGCCTGCACCCACTTACCCAACCCCCTACCCTCACCCCCACATAAACCAGCTGCCAGAGCTTTAGAGTGTTTGCCAGCTCCCTGCACCTAACGACCTGCACATCAGGTTTTGGAGAGGCCTCTTTTCCAGGCCGGTTGCTAAGGCCAGAGCTGACTCCAGGCCTGTTATCAGGAGGAGGACAGTTTAAACAGGCCTTATCGCTGTGTATTCAATCAAGGTTTATGAGGGCTGATAAAGATGTCACCTAGTTGCTCCGAGTGTTCATTAAAACTCTATTCCCTGGTGGGATGGAAATACAAAGTTGTTTTTTTTTCAACAAAAATTTTTTGAATAAATACATGTTGTTCTTTTGTTAAAGTTGGCACTTGTGGGCAAGCCCATCTGTGTGGTCAAACCCATCTGTTTGCAAAAACGGTAATGGTGAAGGCAGTCCTCCAGGACGCCCCCTCAAGAACAAAACAAGGTAATAGTTAGGGCTCTGGTTCAGCGACACAGCATTCTCCTTAACATCATAGGTTATCGTAATTGCTTGTTTAATAATTCGATAAACATCACTACCTTTGGCTTAGGTGCAGCAATAAGCTATTGTGTGCTTTTAATTTTGTGTCCTTTTATGTTGCTGGATCATTATAACAAAGATATTTGCTTTAGTCTTTTATTTTAATAAGGTATTTCTAACTAAATGTGTTTGGTAGTCACTCTTTTTCTATGACTGTTTTCCTCTTCTATTAGAAATAATAATAATAATAAAAAGCAATACAGGCCATGGTACCTTGATTAATGCAGAAGTATATATGTATAATCAGAGCTGTAGGGAGCATAAAACAAGAATAAACAACAGTCCCTGCTCTGAAGGGCTTTTGTCTTCTAGAGCTTGCAGGTAGAGTGTCTCAGTGGCTATTTAATATAATTTCTGTTTATGACTACGAAGGCTGTTGGTTCAAACCCACCAGCCACTCTTCGGAAGGAAGATGGGGCAATCTATTTCCATAGTGATACTGCCTTGGAAACCCAAGGAGGAGTTGCTATGAGTCAGGTCCGACTTGATGGCACATAACAACAAACAACAACAACAAAGGCTGAGTAGAGCTGCAGAATGTTGTCATTGTTAGTTGTCATCAATTCAACTCTGATTCATGGTGACCTTAGGTATAAGACATCAAAATGTTGCCTGGTCCCATGCTGTCTCCATGATCTTTGATAGGTTTGAGCCCACTGTTGACAGTATTGTTTCAACCCATCTCACTGAGAATTTTTTCTTTCATTTTCACTGACCCTTTACTTTGCCAAACATGATGTCCCTGTCTAGTGATTGGTGTTCCCTGATTGTGTTTCCAAAGTGAAGTGACTCCAAGTGTCACCACCCTCCCTTCTAAGGTGCCTTCTGGTTGTATTTTTTCTAAGACTCATTTGTTAATTCTTGAGGCAGACCTATATGTTCAACATTCTTTGCTAACACCACAACCCAAATGCATCAATTCTGTATTCTTTTTTCATTGTCCAACTTCCTCCTGCATATGAAGTGATTGAAAAGACCTTGGTTTGGGCAGGTGCACCTTAATCATCAAAGTGACATGTTCACTTTTTAGATCTTTAAAGAGATCTTTTGCATCAGATTTGCCCAATGCAATATGTCATTTGATTTCATGACTGTTATATCCATGGTCGTTGAGTGCTGAGTCAAGTAGAATGAAATCCTTGACGACTTCATTTTTTTTTTCCTCCAAATTGCAGAAACAGGGGGTAAGAAAAAAAGGATGAGATTTTTTTTTAACTTTTCAGGGTTTTATCTTTTCTTTTTTTTCCTCAACTCCTTCAGCTCAGAAGACACCTTTGCTTTTTGACATCTTTGTATCTCTATACCTTCTTATAACTCTGCTTGACCATTGAGGATTTCTTTGCTAGCAGGCTACACACAGACTTTTCCTGAATTCTTAGACATTCTTGACATCTCTGCTGTATGTCTCAGAGTCATATAGGTTGAGGTTCTCTCATATATATGAAAATCTTCGGGATAAAATTACTTATTCATATAATTTTATTTAATTAAATTGAATGTTTTGTTTTTAACTTGTGAACGCACCTCTTCTCCACCACAGGGGGTCAGGCTCTGTACAGAGAATTTACTGCTTATTGTATCCCATAAGGTAGTTCTTGGAGGGACTGAAGAGAAAAGAAGTGAAATCATAAGAAGTTTATAGCATATGTAATGGGGAGGGGTGACAGGGGGTAGTGGTGGAATGGGCAGGGGAGATGAGAAACTGAGAAGTCAAAGTGAAGACTGGGCATAGACTGCAGGAGAGATTAGGAGGAGGCAGCTTTTGGGTTCACATGCCAAGAAAGAGTAATCTAATATTGAGGGGAAATGCAAATGCAAGCACTGCTGTGGAGTCAGATCCGACTCACAGTGACCTCTCCTTGGGTTTCCGAAGTGGTATCACTATGGAAGTAGATTGCCCAACATTCCTTCTGAGGAGTGGCTAGTGGGTTTGAACCACCAACCTTCTGGTTAGCAGTCAAATGCCTTAGGCGGGGAGGGATGCTTATCATTTTTTGGTATACGATAATGGTCAAATGCTATAAAGTCCTTGGATAAGATTTATTTCTGGTTTAACTTGTATTTTCCCAGAAGCAGACATTGACACAAGGATTTGAGTGCAAGAGGTTTATTTATTTATTTATTTTTTTTGGGGGGTTGCATGACATTTTATAAAGCAGATTAGTTTTACATTCAACAGTGCATGACAAATGTTCAAGTCATGCTTTGTGACACTGGTCACATTCTCTGCAGTGTAACAGCTGACCTTCCTCTTCCTCCTTTTCCCTATGCATTTTGCCTCCCTACTTTTCTCCCGGTGCAAATGCTGCTCTTCTGATTTCCTATGGTTAATTGTTTTAAGGAGTGCATCTCCCTGGTGTAGTTGTTCAGCTTGTAGGCCTGTTTATTGTTTGTCTCAGAGTTAAGTCATGGGAGTAAGTTCAATTTCAGGCCCAAGGGTGACTAGGGACCATAGTCTTGGGAGTCTCACCAGTCTCTCAATCAGACCAGTAAGCCTGGGTGGTTTTTTTTTTTTTTTATCATTTTGAATTTTATTTCACATTTTTCTTCCACTATACACAGGACCTCCAATTTTGATCCCTTTCTGAGTGGTTGGCATTGGTAACCAGGCACCATACAGTTGTTCTGATCTCAGAGTCATATATGTTGAGGTTCTCATCATCCATTGCAAGACCAATGACTTATTCATTGCAAATACCTTTTTTCAACAACAAAAATGGCAGCCATACACTTGGACTTCACCAAATGGAGTTCACAGAATCAGATTGACTACATCTGTGGCAAGAGGTGATGGAAAAGCTCAATATCTTCAGCCAAAACAAGGTCAGGGGCTGATTGTGGAACAAACCATCAACTGCTCATATGCAAGTTCAGGTTGAAGTTGAAGACAATTAAAATAAGTTCACGAGAGCCAAAATATGACCTTGATAATATCCCTGCTGAAGTTAGAGACCATCTAAAGAATAGATTCGATGCACTGAACACCAAAGACTGAAAACCAGAAGAATTGTGGGATGACATCAAGAACATCATCCATGGAGAAAGCAAAAGGACATTAAAAAGACAGGAAAGGAAGAAAACACCACAATGGATGTTGGAAAAGACTCTGAAATCTCCCCTTGAATGGAAAGTAGGTAAAGCAAATGGAAGAATCAACAGCATAAAAGAGCTGAACAGAAGATTTCAAAGAGCAGCTTGAGAAGACAAAGTCAATTATTATAATGAAATGTGCAAAGACCTGGAGTTAGAAAACCAAAGGGAAGAACACACTCAGCATTTATCAAGCTGACAGAATTGAGGAAAACATTTAAGCCTTGAATTGCAATATTGAAAGATTCCATGGACAATATGTTGAATGATGCAGGAAACATCAAAAGAAGATGGATACAATATACAGAGTCACTATACCAAAAAGAACTGGTAGATGACCATCCATTTCAGGAGGTGGCATATGATCAAGAACCAATGGTATTGAAGGAAGAAGTAAAAGCTTCATTGAAGGAATTGGTGAAAAACAAGGCTCTGGGAATTGACAGAATATCCATAGAGATGTTTCGACAAATGGATGTTGTGCTGGAGGTACTCACTTGGCTATGCCAAGAGATTTGGAGGACAGCTATCTGGCCAACTGACTGGAAGAGATCCATATTTGTTCCCATTCCAAAGAAAGGTGATCTCACAGAATGTGGAAATTATGAAGCAGTATCACTGCAATCACACACAAGTAAAATCTTACTGAAGATAATTAAAAAATGATTGCAGCAGTATATTGACAGGGACTTCCAGAAATGCTAACTGGATTCAAAAGGGGACATAGAGGGAAGGATATCATTGCTGATGTCAGATAGATCTTGGTTCAAAGTAGAGAATAACAGAAAGATGTTTACTTGTGTTTTATTGACTATGCAAAAGCATTAGATTGTGTGGATCATAACAAATTGGGGATAACATTGAGAAGAATGGGAATTCCAGAAGACTTAATTATACTCATGGGGAATCTGAACATAGACCAAGAGGCTGTTGTTCAAACAGAACAGGGGATGCTGCATGGTTTAAAATCAGGAAGGGAGTGTGTCAGGGTTGTATCTTTTCACCACACTTATACAATCTGTATTCTGAGAAAATAATGTAAGAAGCTGGACTATATGAAGAAGAACATGGAGGAAGGCTCATTAACAACCTGAGATACACAGACAACACAACCTTGCTTGCTGAAAGCGAGGATGACTTGAAGCACTTACTGATGAAGATTAAAGACTATAGTCTGCAGTATGGACTACATCTCAATATAAAGAAAACAAAAATCCTCACAACTGGACCAATAAGTGGCACTATGATGAACAGAGAAAAGATTGAAGTTGTCAAAAACTTCATATTACTTGGTTCCACAATCAACACCAATGGAAGCAGCAGTCAAAACATCAGATGGTATATTGCACTGGGCAAATCTGTTGCAAAAGACCTCTTTCAAGGGCTGAAGAACAAAGGTATCTCCTTGAAGACTAAGATGAGTCTAACTCAAGCCATGGTATTTTCAATCACCTCAAATGCATGTGAGAGCTGGACAATGAATAAGGAAGGCTGAAGAAGAGCTGATGCTTTTGAGTTGTGGTGCTGGCGAAGAATACTGAAAGTACCGTGGGCTGCTAAAAGGACTAACAAATCTGTCCTGGAAGAAGTGCAGCTGGAATGCTCCTTGGAAGCACTAATGGCCAGACTTCATCTCACCTACTTTGGTCATGTTGTCAGAAGGGACCATTCTCTGAAGATCAATATCATGTCTGGTAAAGTGGAGGGTCAACGAAAGAGGGGAAGGACCTCAACGAGATGGATTGACATGGTGGCTGCAATGATGGGCTCACATATAGTAGAGATTGTGGGGCTGGCACAGGACCAGGCAGTGTTTGGTTCTGTTGTACATAGGGTCACTGTGAGTCAGAGCTGACTTAAGGGTACTGAAGAACAACAAGTATTAACTGGTCTTCCTTGTAGGCATATGGATATTATCCTATCACCGACAGCCCTGTACTTCAGGATAGATCTTGAAACAATTTTTGTGATAATGAAAGCCATTCCATTCCTCTTCAATTTTTCATTCTTGGCTTAGAAGATTGTATGGTTGTCTGATTTTAAATGGCCAAACCAGTCCATTTTTGCTCATTAATGCCTAGGATATTGATCTTTATGTGTTCCACTTCATTTTTGACAACTTCCAATTTTCCTAGATTCATACCTTATACATGCCATGTTCCAATTATTAGTGGATGTCTGCAGCTGTTTCTTCCCATCTGGAGTTGTACCATATCAGCAAAAGGAAGTCCCCAAAACTTCACTCCATTCATGTCATTAAGGTCGACTCTACTTTGAGGAAGCAGCTCTTCTGCAGTCCTATGTTGAGTGTCTTCCAACCTGAGGGGCTCATCTTCTGGCACTATATCAGACAATATTTCAGGGCTATTCATAAAGTTTTCCAGTGATATATCAGACAGTGTTTCACTGCTATTCATAAGCTTTTCACTGGCCAGTACTTTGAGAAGTGGATACCCCCTTCCTTTTTCTGAGTCTGTCTTAGTCCAAAAGCTCTGCTGAAACTTGTCCACTATGGGTGATCCTGCTGGTCTTTGAAATACCAGTGGCATAGCCTCTAGCCTCACAGCAATTGCAAGCCACCACAGTAGGATAAACAGAAGAGTGGTGGTGGAAGACATTATGCAGAGTGAAGTAAGTCAATTCCAAAAACAGACAAATATTGTACAGCCCCATGATTATAAAAAAAAAAAAATCAAGAATAGGAGTAAACACAGAAAGCAAAGTTCTTTGATGGTTACCAGGGTTTGAAAGGAGAGGCATAGGGAATCACTTTGTAAATAGTAGACGTTTGTTACTTCTGGTGGTGGGAAAGGCAATCCCAAATATGGGTGAAATCAGCACAACTTAACCAAGGTAAATAAAAATCTAAAGAAATATATAAGAAAAAAGGACAATTATGGTAAATGCTATAACATATACAATTTTGCAACAACAGTAAAAACAACCAAAAAGTATGTGCATGGTTACATAGGAAGATATGGATGCATATATGTTTATAGGAAGGCATATGCAAATAAATGCACGTGCATGTGTAGTTGGGTCTGTAGGCATATGTACATACAAGTTTTTTGTGTGCAGCATATATAGCCACATATATAACAAACCACATAGGAGACACAGTTATGAAAGCTTCTTAGACATATCTGAACAACATAGATGACTGGTTTACTGGGTCTTGGGAGACTACTGGTTTACCACAGTCCTGGGGGACAATTTAGAAAACTGGCATAACATAGTTCACAAAGTCAATATTCTATATCCTTGTTTGGTGAGTAGCATCTGAGGTCTCAAAGCTTTAGAGTGGCCATCTAGATACAACTATTGGTCTCTATTTGTATGGAACAAAAGAGAATGAAGGAAATCAAAGACTCAAAGAAGAAATTGGTCCACAGGAAAATAGCCCACATGAACCACAGCCTCTTCTAACCTGAGACCCAAAGCACTAGATGCCCAGCTACCGCTACTGACCTCACTAGGGACACAGTAGAAGGTCCTGGATAAAATGGGAGAAAAATGTAGAAGATAACTCAAATTCCTAAAAAGACCAGACCTACTGGACCAATAGAGACTAGAGAAATCCCTGAAACTATCGTCCTAAGATAAAACTTGAACTTGGAATTGAAGCTGTTTCTGTAAGTCACCTTTTAGCCAAATGATAGACTGGCTTATAAAGTAAACAGTATCATCCTTAAGTAATGTGCTCCCTTAAACAATGACCTGTGTAAGAACAAATGGTCAACATTTATCCAAAAGCAAAGACGAGAAGGCAAGGAGGGGAAAGGAAGTTAGATCAACGGAAAAAGAACAAACAGGATGAAATAATGAGAATACTGACACATTGTAAAAGTTGTAACTAATGACATAGAAAAGTTTGTGTAAAAATTTTAAAGGATAAATTAATTTGCTGTGTAAACATTCACCTAAAGCACAATAAAATACATTTTTTTTTTAAAAAAAAGGAAGTGGAAGAGTTGGATTCTAAATATAAAGAAGTTTTAGAAGTATCTTAGCCAACTTATTTTACTTATATTTTTCTCCTTTTTATATATGACAAGAGTTGTTGTTGTTGTTGTTGTTATGTGCCATCGAGTCAGACCCGACTCATTGCAACCCCTCCTTGGGTTTCTGAGGATGACAAGAGTAGTATTAATAAAATCCAATAAAATAAAATTAAGCAAATTTTATTAATAAAATAATTATTAATATTAATAATATTAATAAAATCAAAGTCAGTCTAAAAGAGCACTTGAAAAAGTATAAAATAAAATTTTACATGATAAGAAAGAAAAAAATACAGTCATGATTCAATTGGTAGTTTTTCTTTCTTAGTGACACATAGTATAATGCAACATCTCACAACTGAACCAACAGAAATAAAGAGAATAATATCAGGATACTATGAAGAACTGTACTCCAAAAAATTTGAAAACCTAGAAGAAATGGACACATTTCTAGAAATACAGTACTTACCTAAACTAACACAAACTAAAGTAAATAATTTGAAGCGACTCATAACAAAAGACGAAATTGAACAGGTCATAAAAAAATTATCACCAAAGAAAAGTTCTGGCCCAGATGGTTTCACTGGAGAATTATACCAATCATTCAGAGAAGATCTGTCACCAATCCTACTCAAATTATTCCAGAACATAGAAAAGGATGGAATCCTCCCAAATTCATTTTATGAAGCAAGCACAACCCTGGTACCAAAACCAGGCAAAGACACTACTAGAAAGGAAAACTATAGACCAATATCCCTCATGAATACAGATGCAAAAATCTTCAACAAAATCCTAGCCAATACACTCCAACAACATTTCAAAAAAATAATATATCAAGTGGGATTCATACCTGGTATGCAAGGGTGGTTCAACATTAGAAAAACAATCAATGTAATCCATCACGTAAGTAAAATAAAGGAAAAGAATCATATAATCATTTTAATAGATGCAGAAAGTGCATTTGATAAAATCCAACACCCATTCCTGATAAAAACTCTCAGAAAAACAAGAACAGAAGGGAAATTCCTCAACATAATAAAGGGCATATATGCAAAACCAACAGCCAATATTATACTCAACGGAGAGAGACTGAAACTATTCCCTTGTGAACAGGAACCAGACAAGAATGCCCTCTGTTTCCACTTCTATTCTACATTGCATTAGAGGTCCTAGCCAGGACAACAAAGCAAGAAAGTGAAATCAAAGGCATACAAATTGGTAAGGAAGAAATAAAACTATCTCTATTTGCAGATGATACGATTTTATACATAGAAAACTCAAGATATTCAGCAAGAAAATTACTGGAACTTATTGAAAGATTTAGCATAGTAGCAGGATACAAGATCAACACACAAAAATTAATTAGATTCCTCTACACCAGCAAAAGGAGCTCTGGTAGCATAGTGCCTAATGCACTTGACTGCTAACCAGAAGACTGGTGGTTCAAACCCACCAGCCACTCCTTGGAAGGAACGTTGGGCAATCTACTTCCATAGTGACACTGCCTTGGAAACCCAAGAAGGGGTTGCTATGGCTATGAGTCAGGTCCGACTCAAGAGCACGTAACAACAACAACAACAACAACAACAGCAAAGCGGTCTTTGAAAAGGAAATAAGGAAATCAATATCATTTAAAATATTTACCAAAAAGATAAGGTACTTGGGAATAAATCTTACCAGGAACACAAAAGACCTATACAAAGATAACTACAAAACACTACTTCAAGAAACTATAAGAGAACTACATAAATGGAAGAACATACCATGCTCATGAATAGGAAGGCTGAACATCGTGAAAATGTCAACACTACCCAAAGCAATCTATATATGCAATGCAATCCTGATCCAGATTCCATCAACATTTGCTTGCATAATTTCTTTTAGAAAGATCAGCACAAGGCTGGTCCCTATGAAGCAGAAGTTAAAGATGTCCCAAATGTCCAACTTTTCCAAACTGCCGTGCCACTCCATCATCTCTGACATCAACTCCTCCTCCCCTCAATGATCTCCCTCCTACCTTAGGGTTCCATATGTTGCTGTAACAGAACTCACAAACTCCCAAAGAAATAGCTCACATGGTGGTGGTGGAGGCTGGGAGGCTGGAAGGCTAGCAGGCTGGCAAGTCCCAGGTCTGTGGGTAACTATGGAAGATCCTCTCAACTCACTTGGTTGCAGGGGTTGGTGAACCCAAATTTGTGGGTCAGATGACAGCTGTGATCTCAAGTCCAGGGGTGAGATGATGGCAAAACAAATGTAGAACTGGAATAAGTGAGTGAACTTTCCCAGAACATTCATATATATATACCTTCAAGGAAGCTAAGGATGGTGACTTGAGTCACACCTTCCAGCAAGGTGGGACTTAAGATACATCCCGTCCTAAACAGGCATAGAGACTAGGATTTATAATACATCACAAAATGGAGGACAATGGCTAGAAGGACCATAATAAGCAGATCACTACACTGCAATATTCTTTAAAGACATGGAAAACCAATCATTAATTTTGTATGGAAAGAAAAGAGACCTCGGATGAGCAAAGGACTACTGAAGAAAGGAGCTCTGGTGGTGCAGGGCCTAAGTCATTTGACTGCTAACCAGAAGGTTGGCAGTTCAAACCAAGGAAGATAGGGCAATCTACTTCCATAAAGATTTACCACTTTGGAAACCCAGTGGAGGTTGCTATGAGTTGGGATTAACTCCATGGCAGTGGGTTCGGTTTTTTTTTTGGACTGAAGAAGAAGAACTAAGTAGGAAGTCTCACACTCCATGATCTCGAAACCTGCTATACAGCCACAGTAGTCAAAATAGCCTGGTACAACAACAAACACATAACCCAGTGGAACAGAATTGAGAACTCAGAAATAGATCCATTGACCTAGGTCAGCTGATACTTGACAAAGGGCTGAAATCCATTAAATGGAGAAAAGATAGTCTCTTTAACAAGATGTGCTGGCAAAACTGGATATCCATTTGCAGAAAAATGAAACAAGATCCATATCTCACACCATACAGAAAAACTAACTCCAGATGGATCAAGACTTAAATGTGAAATGTAAAACTACAAAATTCATCAAAGAAAAAGTATGGGCAAATCTAGATGCCCTAAGTTATGGGATAAATAGACTGTCAAACATAACCCAAAATGCACAAACAGCAGAAAATAAACTAGATGATTGGGATATTCTAAAAATTAAATTCTTATGTGTATCAAAAGACTTCTCCAAAAGAGTAAAAAGAGAATCCACAGATTGGGAAAAAATATTCAGGAATGACCTATCTGACAAAAAGACTTATCTCTAAAATTCATAGAAAACTCAAACATCTCAACATTAAAAAGACAAACAATTTGATTTAAAAAATGGGCAGAAGACATGAACAGATACTTCACTAAAGGAGATATTCAGGCAGGCACCAAACACATGAAATGTTTGTGATCATTAGCCATTGAAAAACCAAACTCACTGCCATCGAGTAGATTCTGACTCCTAGTGACCCCCTTTGAGTTTCTGAGGCAGTAAATCTTTGTGAAAGTAAATTGTCTAGTCGTCCTTCTGAGGAGTGGCTGGTGGTTTGAACTGCCAGTCTTCTGGTTAGCAGTCAAATGCCTTAGGCACTACACCACCAGAGCTCCTTTGTTAGCCATTAGGAAGATGCAAATCAAAACAAGGAGATACCACCTCGCCCCAGCACTAATAGCAAAGTACAACAACACAGAAAATAACAAATGCTGGTAAAGATGTGGAGAGATTGCCACTCTCATACACTGCTGGTGGGACTGTAAAATGATACAACCACTGTGGAAATGGTAAGATGATTCCTTAAAATGTTGGAAATAGAAATACCATTTGATCCAGCAATCCCATTACTAGGTATATATCCTCAAGAAGTGATAGCCAGGACATGAATGGATGTATGCACACCCATGTTCATTGCAGCACTACTACTCACAATATTAAAGAGATGGAAACAACCTACATGCTCATCAACACAGGAATGGATAACTAAATTGCAATACATACACAATGAAATATTATGCAACACTGAGGATTAATGTAGAATCCTCAAAACATTATGTTGAGTGAAATAAGTCAATCACAGTAGAGCAAATATTGTATTAGTCCACTATTGTAAAAAGTCAAGGAAAGGTTTACATATGCAAGGAAATTTTCTTTGTTGGTTACCAGGGATGGGAGTGTATGGAAGGAGAGGGAAAATTCCTAGATAGGTTGAAAAATATATATAAAAAAATGAAAGATGAGTGGTTACCAGGGGTACAAAAGAGGGGGAAAGGGGAAGCTTTTGTTTGCAGGGCATTGAGTTTATGCCAATGGTGTAGAATATTTTGGAAAAGGATAGTAATAACCATGGCACAACATGAAAAATGTCCCTAAGCTGTAAATGTGGAAGTTGTTATGTTGGCGAATGTCTTGCGTATGTTTTCACCATAATAAAAATAAAAACATAAAAAATAATGTGACATCTTACAATCAAAAAGTATCTCAGGTTTGGTGAAATATGATATTTTTTCCCATTTACCTCATGTCTTGGTTTTCTAATGCTACTTTAACAGAAATACCACAAGTGGATAACTTTAATAAATAGGCTTCTATTCTCTTACAGTTTAGGAAGTTAAAGTTCAAATTCAGAATGCTGGCCCTAGAGGCCAGGTGAAGGACCCACAACTTGGGCTTCAGCTCTGCATCTGTTTCCTGGCCCACTGCAGCTGGAGGCATCTCCTAAATCAGGCAGCTACTGGCTGCTGAGGCTGACAAACCCAAAATCGGCAGGTAAAATGGCACAATACCAAGATTGATAGGCAACACAGCAGGCCACTGGTTCAAGCCCAGGAACAAACCCAGGGACATCATGCTTGCTAAAGCGGAGGATCAGTGAAAAAGGGGAAGAGCCTCAATGAGATGGATTGACAAGATGACTGCAACAATGGGCTCAAGCAAAGCAAGGATTGTGAGGATGGTTCAGCACTGGGCCATGTTTCATTCTGCTATATGTAGGGTCACTATGAGTTGGAGCCAACTCAACCACACCTAACAACAACAAATGCCTCTAGATCACAAAGATTTTCTCCAAAATTTTCTTCTTCTGACTTTACTGTTTTACCTAGGTTTGAAATCCCTAAATCTCCTTTTTTTTGTGTCGTGTTAGGTGGAGGTACAATTTTTTTCTCTGCATGGTGTTGTTAAGGTTAACTCATGTTGAGTCAATTCCCAAGCATGGTGACCCCATGTGTGCAGAGTAGAACTGCTTCATGGGATTTTCAAGGCTGTTAACTTTCAGAAGCAGATTGCCAAACTTTTCTTCCAAGTCATAGCTTTGAACCACCAACCTTTAAGTGCTAGTAGTTGAGTGCTTAACAGTTTGCACCACTCAGAGACTTTCTCCATATGTTGTTGTTGTTAGGTACCATTGAGTTGGCTCCAACTCATAGTGACCTTATATACAACAGAACAAAACACTGCCCAGTCCTGTGCCAGTCTCACAATTCTTGCAGTACCTGAGCCCATGGTTGCAGCCACTTTGTCAATCCATCTCATTGAGGGCCTTCCCCCTTTTCTCTGGCCCTCCACTTTACCAAGCATGATATCCTTTTCCAGGAAATGGTCCCTTCTGACAACATGATCAAAGTAGGTGAGACAAAATCTGGCCATTCTTGCTTCCAAGGAGCATTCTGGCTGCATTTCTTCCAGGACAGATTTGTTAGTTCTTTCAGCAGTCCGTGGTACTTTCAGTATTTTTTGCCAACACCACAACTCAAAAGCATCAACTCTTCTTCGGTCTTCCTTATTCATTGTCCAGCTCTCACATG
>NW_006921617.1:12418202-12433389 GCF_000298275.1 Orycteropus afer afer | reverse complement strand
TTCAAGTCATCCTCAGTTTCAGCAAGCAAAGTTGTGTCATCTGCATTTTGCAGATCGTTAATGTCTTCCTCCAATCCTGATGCCACATTCTTCTTCATATAGTCCAGCTTCTTGGATTATTTGCTCCACATACAGATTGAATAATTATGGTGAAAGGATACAATCCAGACACATTTCCTTCCTGATTTTAAACCATGCAGTATCCCCTTTTTCTGTTTGACCAACAGCTTCCTGGTCTATATACAGGTTCCTCATGAGCACAATTAAGTATTCTGGAATTCCCATACTTCTCAATGTTATCCATAATTAGTTAGGATATACACAATCGAATGCTTTTGCATAAGCAATAAAACACAAGTAAACATCTTTCTGGTATTCTTTGTTTTCAGCCAAGATCCATCTGACAAATAGTGAGACAATTTTCCCCAGTCTTCTACTAAATAATCAGACTTTCAACCACTGATTTGTGTCAACATCTTTTTCATATGTTAAATTCCCATATATGTACGGATCTGTCTCTGAAGTCTCTAATTCTGTTCTATGGCTAGGTTGTCTGTTCATGCATAAATTACCACACTGCTTGTACTACCATGGGTTTAAAGATGTCTTAATAGGCACCATGCCACCAAACCAAACCAAATAAACTCACTGCTGTTGAGCCGGATCCGACTCATAGCGACCTCTCCTTGGGTTTCCCAGGAGGTGAGGAGGCGGTATCACTGCAGAAGTAGATTGCCCAACCTTCCTTCTGGGGAGTGGCTGGTGGATTTGAACTGCCAGCCTTCTGGTTAGCAGTCAAGAGCCTGAGGCACTACGCCACCCCAGGGCTCTTTAATACATGCTAGGGCAAGCCTTCCCTCTTCACTCTTCTTTTATAAAGTCAATTAGCTACTTTTTGTGAATATCTCCTCCATATAAATTTTAGACTCAGTTAATTGAATTACTAAAAAATTCATATTGGAACTGCACTGAATTTTATTGCACTGAATTTGGGGAGAATTTTTGCAATCTGTTAGAGTACGAATATATTCATTTTAACTCAGATCATTTTATACATCCTTTATTAGAGTTTTAAATTTTTTCCTACAAAGAATTTGTGATTCTTGATTTAGTTGCTTCTTTGTTGTTGTTGTTGTTGTTAGGTGCCGTCGAGTCCTCTTTGACTCACAGAGACCCTATGCACAGCAGAACGAAACACTGCCCGATTCTGTGCCAGCTGCCCGATCCCTGCTATACTTGAGCCCATAGCTGCAGCCACCATGTCAATCCATCTTGTTGAGGGCCTTCCCCTCTTTCGTCGACCCTGCACCTTACCATGCATGGCATCCTTCTCCAGGGAACAGTCCTTTTTGACAACCTGATCAAAGTAGGTCAAACAAAGTCAGGTCATTCTCGCTTCAAAGGAGCACTCTGGTTGTACTTCTTCCAGGACAGATGTGTTAGTTCTTCAGCAGCCCATGGTACTTTCAGCATTCTTCACCAGCACCACAACTCAAAAGCATCAACTCTTCTTCAGTCTTCCTTATTCATTGCCCAGCTCTCACATGTTGCAAAAACGACAAGGAGGCCACATGTTCTAACCTCCTCTAATCCCACAAGAGGAAGACAGGATCACCAGCAGTAACCCAAGGCGTATTCCTACAAGGCCAGATATGCTGCCTTCCTCCAGCCCTTTCACCAGCCGTTCCTCTCAAAGCACCCACCACCTCTCTCCTGGGTTTGATAATTTGCTGCAGTGGCCACACAGAGCTCACAGATTACGGGGTTTATTAGCGAAGCACCAGGCTACAATTCAAGTTCAGGAAAAAAAAAACGCTCAGTCTCTCTCCCAGCCCACAGTCTCTTAGCCACGTCTCTCACAGTCTCTTTCCCAGCAGTGCTGGTCCCTTGGTGTCTCACTCAGCAATGCGTGTCTCTTGAGTCTCTTTCCCAGCAGCACATGTCTCTTCTAGCAGCACTTGTCTCTTGTAGCAGCACATCTCGCAGGAGCGCGTCCTTACTCAGCCAGCAGTTAGAGAGAGTTCTGCCTCTAGGAGGCCTCCTTTTGAGCCTGGCAGAGTGGCCACACTAGCCAATCACAGCATCAGAACTCTAAGCACGTGAGAGAGAGTGGGAAACTCCCAGAGCATTGTATTGTGCCACACCCAACAGAAATAACCCAGGTGGATAATATTTACAATCAGGAGCTCCTCAGTTGCTCATTCCACCACTGAGTTTACAATGACTTATGGGTAGAGAAGCCACACTAAGTAATCACTACACTGCACATGCATATAAGGTGACTGAAAATACCATGGCTTGTGTCAGGTGCACCCTAGTCCTCAAGGAGACATCTTTACTCCTCAGCACTTGAAAGATTTCTTTTGCTGCCAACTTGCCCAGTACTATATGTTGCCTAATGTCCTGGCTGCTGCTTCCATTGGCATCAATTGTAGAACCAAGCAATGTGAAGTCTTTGACAACCTCAATCTTTTCTCCATTTATCACGATGCTGCTTATAGGTCCATTTGTGAGGATTTTTGTTTTTTTTATATTGAGATGTAATCCATACTGCAGACCGTATTCTTGAATCTTTGTCCGTAAGTGCTTCAAGTCATCCTCACTTTCAGCAAAGAGAGTTTTGTTGTCAGTGTATTGCAGGTTGTTAATGATTCTTAATTCTTGGATAGTTTAATTTTTTTTTTTGCTACTGTGAATAATTTTTAACAATTATCTTTTCAAGCTGGTTATTGTTAATTTAGAGCAGAGATAGGAAAATTTTTTAAAAAGGGGCCATACGGTAAATATTTTAGATACTGTGGGTTATGTAAAGTCTCTGACACACATTCTTCTTCAATTTTTTTTTTACAACTCTTTAAAAAATGTAAAATTCTTAGCTTGCGAGGTCTTAACAAAAATCCGTGTTAGAAAGGATTAGGCCTGCATTCTTAATTTCCCAACTCCTTGTGTAAAAAAATGTGTTTTATTAATTTATTGTTCTCTTATTCTATAACTTTGCTGAGCTCTCATTACTTAGTAGCTGATTATTTTGTTAGTTTTTCTACACAGATAATTATACCATCTTCAAATAATACTTATATATATATATATATATATATATATATATATATTTACTTCTAAGGATCTTTTAAAAAATATTTTATATTTTTTATTGTGCTTTGGATGCCTTGGAAACCCAAGGAGTGGTTGCTATGAGTTGGATATGACTCCATGTCAGTGAGATTGGCTTTTTTACTTTTCATATGCATGTGAGAGATGGATAATGAAAAAGGAAGACTGAAGAAGAGTTGACGCTTTTGAGTTGTGGTGCTGGCGAAGAATATTAAAAGTACCATGGACTGCTAAAAGAACTAACACATCTGTCCTGGAAGAAGTGTAGACAGAGTGTTTCTTGGAAGCAAGAATGGCCAGACTTTGTTTGACTTACTTTGATCATGTTATCAAAAGGGATCATTCCCTGGCAAAGAATATCATGCTTGGTACATGGAGGGTCAACAAAAAAGGGGAAGGCCCTCAACGTGATGGATTGACACAGTGGCTGCAATGACGGGCTCAGGTATGGCAAGAATTGTGAGTCTGGCACAGGACCAGGCAGTGTTTCGTTCTGTCGTACATAGGGTGGCTATCAGTCAGAGCCTACTTGATGGCATCTAACATCAATCACAATCTGATATTGGAATCAAAATTACACTGGTCTCATAAAATGAAGTAGGGAGCTATCACTCTTTTTTTTTCCATTTTCTGGCAGAACTTGAATAATATAGAAATTAACCGTTCCTTCAAAGTTCAGCGTAATTCACTGTAAATCATTTGAGTGAAGTCTTTTTATAAGAGGAGATTATTGATTACCATTTCAATTTCTTTAATGTTTATTGGCTTATCCAAATTTCCTATCTTTTCTTGTACCAACTTTGTCATTTTTTTCCCTCTAAGAATTTATCCATTTCATTTTAATTGCCAAATTTACTAATGTGCAGTTGTTCACACTATTCTTATTATTAGTTTCTAATGCTCTATGTCTGAAATTATTTATGCTTTTCAGTTTTGTATTTTATTCATTTGCGTATTTTCTCTTCATCAGTCTTGTAGGAGGTTTGCTATCTTTGTAATCTGAAAGAAAATGCCTTTTAGTTTTGCTAATTTCCTTTTATTTTTGTCATCTGTTTCATTGGTATCTGCCCTTAACCTTCATTATAATATCCCTCCTTTTTGCTTTTTTTAGATTTACTCTGCTATTCTTTCCCATTTTTTTAAGTTGAATTTTAACTCATTTGTTTTCTCACCTTTTCTTCATCAGTAAGTGCTTTAAGTTATCTTCACTTTCAGCAAGCAAGATTGTGTCATCTGCATATCACAGGTTGTTAACGAGTCTTACTCCAATCCTGATGCCACATTCTTCTTCATGTAGTCCAGCTTCTGGTCTTATTGCTTAGCATATAGATTGAATAAGTATGGTGCTTCCTGTATGGTTTAATATTTTGCCCTTATTATCCCTCAATATTGCAACTCAAGGCTTGAATTTTTTCTTCAGTTCTTTCAGCTAGAAATACTGAGTATGTTCTTTCCGTTTGGTTTTCTAACTCCAAGTCTTTGCACATTTCATTATAATATGTTACTTTGTCTTTTCAAGCTGCCCTATGAAATCTTCTGTTCAGCTCTTTTATTTCACCATTTCTTCTGTTCAGGAGAATCATTTCAAGATTCAGAGTCTCTTCTGACATCCATTTTGGTCTTTTCTTCTTTTCCTGTCTTCTCAATGACCTTTTGCTTTCTTCATGTATAATGTTCTTAATGCCATCCCACAACTCGTTTGATCTCGGTCATTGGTGTTCATTGCATCAAATCTATTCTACATATGGTCTTTAAATTCAGGTGGGGTATAATCATGGCCATATTTTTGGCTGTTGTGAATTTGTTTTAATTTTCTATAGCATCAACTTGAACTTGCATATGAGCAGTTGATGGTCTATTCCACAATCAGCTCCTGGCCTTGTTCTGACTTATGATATTGAACTTCTCCACCATCTCTTTCCACAGAAGTGAATTTAATTCCTG
This sequence comes from Orycteropus afer afer, assembly GCF_000298275.1. Classification (NCBI taxonomy): domain Eukaryota; kingdom Metazoa; phylum Chordata; class Mammalia; order Tubulidentata; family Orycteropodidae; genus Orycteropus; species Orycteropus afer. The sequence continues at coordinate 12,428,334 of NW_006921617.1, read as the reverse complement.
TGTATTCCATCTGGTGAAGTCCATGTAGATAGCTGCCATTTATGTTGTTGAACAAAGTATTTGTAATGAATAAGTCATTGGTCTTGCAAAATTCTATTTTGCGGTCTCTGATGTATTTCTATCACCAAAGTCACATTATCTAACTACCGATACTGCTTATTTGTTTCCAACTTTTGCATTCCAATCACCGGTAATTATCAATACACTGATAGCATGTTTGGTCAATTTCAGACTGCAGAAGTTAGCAAAAATCTTCAATTTCTCTTTGGCTTTACTGGTTGGTATGTAAATTTGAATAATAGTAGTATTAACTGGTCTTTCTTGTAGGTGTACAGATATTATCCTACCACTGACAGCATTGTACTTCAGGATAAATCTTGAAATGTTCTTTTTGATGACGAATGTGACACCATTCCTCTTCAATTTGTCATTGCTGGCATAGTAGAACCTATGATTGTCAGATTCAGAATGGCCAATACCAGTCCATTTCAGCTCACTGATGCCTACAATTTCATGCATTCCATTTCATTTTTTACAACTTCCAGTCTTTCTAGATTCATATTTTGTATAGTTCACATTCTGATTATTAATGGATTGATAGATGTTTGCAGCTGTTTCTTCTAAGAGTGGCCTGTTAATATTTTCAACTAAATAGTTAACTTATCTATTTTTACTTGCAGTTTTGTCAGTGATGTTTTGATATATTTTGAGATTGCATTGTTAGACTCATAAATGTTTCTGATGATTACATTATCTTTTTTTAATGCATTTTATTGAAATATAATTTATGTACAGTGCAATACACAAAACTAAAGTGACATGGGTCAATGCACTTTTTTTTCCCTTGGCGGTTTCCCCCCCCCCCCGGCAACCAACAAAGAACATTTCTCTTCATATATAAACCTTTCCTTGACCCTCCACAACAACGAACTAATACTATATTTGTCCTTCTGTGACTGACTTATTTCACTCAGCATAATGTCCTCCAAGTTCATGCATATTATGCAATGTTTTGCAGGCTCTACTTTATTCTTTAGTGCTGCATAGTGTTTCAGTATGTTTGGTCATAGTTTGGTCATCCACTCTTCCGCTGATGGGCATGTAGGTTGTTTCCATCTTTTTGCTATTGTAAATAGTGCTGTGATGAACATGAGCGTGCATGTATCTGTTCCTATCCTGGCTCTCACCTCTCTAGGATATATACCTAGTAATGGGATTGCTGGGTCAAATGGTATCTCCAATTCCAACTTTCTAAGGAATTGCCATATTGCTTTCCACAGTGGTTGTGTCACTTCACAGTCACACCAGCAGTGTATGAGAGTCCCAGTCTCTCCACATCCCCACCAGCATTTGTTATTTTCTGTTTCATTGAACCTTGCCATCAGTGCCAGGGTGAGATGGTATATTTCATTGTGGTTTTAATTTACATCTCTCTGATGGCCAATGATTGTAAGCATCTTTTCATGTATTAGCTGACCACCTGAATGTCCTTCTTGGGGAAGTGTCTATTCGTGTCTTCTGCCCATTTTTCAATTGGATTGTTAATTCCTTTGGTGTTGAGGCATTGGAGTTTTCTACATTATCTTTTTATTTTTCTTGTTTCTTTTTTTTTCTGTTACACTCTATTTTCTCAGTATTAAGATGGTTGCATCAACTTCCTTTTGACTCAAATTTACTTTCATGTCTTTATACATTCTTATTTTTCAGTGTTTCTGTGTCGCGTTTCAAGTATGTGATGCAAATAGCATATGTGTTCTATGTCTTTTTGTCAACCACTTCCTACCCCATGAGGTATTTTCAGAAACACACTGTGCTACTTTTTTTTTATGTTGCTCTTGTAGCCAACTTATTTTTGGATCTTATTATTTTTTTTTAAATCCAAACTTAGAATCTCTGTCTTTTAATTGGTAAGTTAGTTTTTAAAAAAATTTCTAGGATATTTATCTTCATCATTTTTAAAATATTTCCTTAACAAAAAATATCTCTCCTTTTAGAACTCTTATTAGACATTGACATGTTCTTCTAGACTTCAAATCTCTTTACTTTTCTTTTCATAATTCTTTATCCTTTTTTGTTGCCTACTGGGAATATTTCGCTATCTGATTCTACTAATTCTTTCTGTTATTTTTTCCATACATTGTGTTCTTTATTTCAATATTTATGTGTTTAAAATTTAACTTTCCTACTTTTTTCTTATAATTTTTATTTATTGCTTTTTTGATACAAATATCATCCATGTTTTTCCTTATGTATAATACTTACTGGAAATTCCTGGTCCATTTCTTTCAATTCCATTTTAGATGATATGTTGCATAGTTTACTATCTATTGAGGAAGTCCTTATCAAATATCTAGTTATTTGTGACTGTGAGCTCATGTTCACCTGGGAATAACAGTTGCTCTTTCTGGTAATGTATTTGGGGAAAGGGATGAAGGTCAGGCTCTGGGCCAAGTCCCAGAGCTGTGTGAGTTGTAAAGAGAGGCGGTAGTGTGTCTCAGGGAAGAAAGCTGCAGGCACTGTAAAATAACTTTGTATTCTTTTCTCAGGATCTTCTTTAAAGCAATCTTCAGGGATTCTTCTTTATGGTCTTAGAAATGAGCACCACTAGAAAAAATCAAGGAGCTCTGGCAGCATAGTGCCTAAGGCATTTAACTGCTAACCAGAAGGTTGGTGGTTCAAATCTACCAGCCACTCCACAGAATCTGCTTCCATAAAGATTTACCACCTTGGAAACCGAATGGGGGTTACTATGAGTTGGAATTAACTCGATGGCAGTGAATTTTGGGGGCGGGGTGAAGTGGGGGAGAAACCAATTTCCTTGGTTAGTGATACTTCAGCCATGGGAAATTGTTGTGGATGAGTGTGTGCATGTGTTGTGGGGTTGATGGTGTCAGTCCAGGCCTGTTTTTATAAATACCTAACTCCCACAGGCCTTTTCTATTGCCCTGCTGTTTCATTTGGATTTCATGATTATAAATGAGGTTGATCTCAAAATTCAAAAACACAAAAATGAGCAGAATTACTGGTTAGATAGAGAGTGGTGGAACCGCTGAAACTGTGACCCCAGGTTACCTTCTGGGTCTAGATATGGACTCACTTACATGGATTGGCTCTCAGTCCAACAGTAGAAAGACCTACATACAGAACACATACCCCAGGGTGATGCACCCACCTACTCTAGGGAGATGTACCCCTTAGATCAATCAGCCATAAGACACCAGAAGGGCAGCATTCATGTAAAGGGAAAACTGGACAGAGACAGGAATGCATAGATAGGAAGGACACAGGAAAGGGGTAGTCACAGGAAGGTGAGGGAAGAGAATTTTTTATGGTTGGGGATGGTAATCGGGGCAGGAAATCAAATGTGCATGACCTGTTGAATGTCAAACAAATTTGTTTTGTAAATTTACACCCAGAGCCATAAATAAATAAATAAATGAGGTTGATCTCTCTCTCTCTTTGTTCTTTCTCTTATTCAGTGAACAGTTTGTACACATTTTGTTCTGTGACACTGCTTACAATGTAACAGCTCTCTTCCCACTTCCTCCCTGTGGTTACCTTTATCCTGTGTCCTTACCTATATATTCCTGCCTCCTTACATTTCTCCCTGTGCAAATGCTATCCTTCTGATCTCCTATGGTTAATTGTTCTAAGGAATGCATCTCCCTGGTATAGTTGTTCAGCTGATAGACCTATTATTTGGCTGAGAGTTAAGCCATGAGAAAGAATCCAATTCCAGACCTGAAAGTTGACTAAGGGGTCATAGTCTCAGGGGGTTCATCAGTCTCTGTCATACCAGTAATCCTGGTCTTTTTTATGTTTTTGAATTGCATTCCATATTTTTTCTCCCACTCTATCTAGGATCTCTAATTTTGATCCTGTTCAAATTGATTGACATTGATAACTGACATCATCTAGTTCTTCTGGCCTCAGGGTCATGTAGGCTTGGTTCCTTTGGTCCATTAATCCTTGGGATAATTGTTTCCAAACATCTTTGATTTTCTTCACTCTTCTTTGCTCTAGACCAGGAGAGACCAATAGTTGCATCTTAGATGGCTTCTTGCATGCTTCTAAGACCCTAGTCACTACTCATCAAGGTAGGATGTAGACAAATGCTTTTGTGTACAATATTATGCCAGTTGAGCTTGATGTCCTCTGTGACCACAGTCCTGATCCCACAGGCCCAGAGACTCACTCCCTCAAGGAGCTTGGTTGTGGCTAAGAAGTTATCTTACCTTTGTCCCCTGTTAGCTCTATAATGCTTATAGATATATTTATAGCACATGAAAATACATATGTAGGAATGTCATCTGCCAGACCTATGTATGGTAGTAGGTATATTCCCATTCACCTATCCTTACTTGATCTTCTTGCCTGTCTACCTATGTATCCATTGGTAGATTAGTGTTTGCTATTACTGATAATGCAGTATTTTGTATGCCACAGTATTTGCCTTTATTGTCTATACCTCTTGTGCTAGTCACACAGTTTAATTATATTGCTTTTCCCTTCACTCCTATCAAAACTGCCAAACTGCGTCTTAACTATCCATCTATTTTTCCCTCCCTTCCCATTCTCTCCCATCTCAGGTAACCAACAAAGAAAATTTCCTTCTCTGTGTAAACCTTTCCTTGACTTTTTATAATGATATACTCATATGATATTTGTCCTTCTATGATTAACTTATTTCACTCAGCATGATTTCCTCCAAATTCATCCATGTTATGAGGTGATTCAGTGATTCTTCACTATTCTTTAAAGTTGCATAATGTTCCATTGTGTGTATGTACCATAGTTTGGTTATCCATTCATCTGTTGATGTGATGAACATGGGTGTGCATATATCTATTCATGTGCTGTATTTCACCTCTTTAAGATATATTCCTAGTAGTGGGATTGCTGGATTAAATGGAATTTATATTTCCAGATTTTTAAGGAAGTGCCATACTGTTCTCCACAGTGCTTGTACCATTTTACAGTCCCACCAGCAGTGTATGAAGAGTCAAATCTCCCCACAGCCTTGCTAGCATTTGTTGTTTACTGTTTTTTGTTTGTTTTTAAATAATTGCTATTATAGCTGGACTGAGATGATATCTCACTGTTGTTTTGATTTGCATCTCTCTAATGGCTAATAATCATGAGAACTTCTTCATGTGTTTGTTGGTTGCCTTAATATCTTCTTTTGTGAAGTATCTGTTCATGTCCTTTGCCCATTTTTAAATTGGATTTTCTTTTGGTGTTGAGATATTGAAGTTTTCTATAATTTTTTTTTTCTCTTTTCACTCCTTAAAGAAGGTTTTTGAAGCACATGAGGATTTAATTTTTAGAAAGTCTCAGTGATGTACTTTATCTTCTGCTGTTTGTGCATTTTGGGTTGTGCTTGATAGTCTTATTAATGCCATGAATTAGGGCCCCTAAGTTTCCTCCCTTTGTTTTCTTTGATGAACTTTATAGTTTTATGTTTTACATTTAATTCTTTGATCCACTGAGTTAATTTTTGTGTATGATGTGAGGTATGGTTAGTATTATTTTTCTGCAAATGGGTATCCAGTTTTGCCAGTAACATTTGTTAAGAGACTAACTCTTCCTCATTGAATGGGTTTGGGTCCTTTGTCAAAGATCAGCTGTCCATAAGTGGGTGAATCTATTTCTGGATTCTTATCTTCAGCAGGATTTTACTTGTGTGTGATATTAATGATATTGTTTGATGATTTCCACATTCTGTTGGATCATCTTTCTTTGGAATGGGCACAAATATTGATCTCTTCCAGTCAGTAGGCCAGGTAGCTGTCTTCCAAACTTTTTGCATAAATGAGTAAGTGCCTCCAGTGTTTCATCCATTTGTTGAAACATCTTAAAGTGTATTCCATCAATTCCTGGAGCCTTGTTTTTTGCCAGTTCCTTCAGTGCAGCTTTGACTTCTTCCTTCAGTACCATTGATTCTTGATCATATGCTACCTCCTGAAATAATTGGACACTGACCAATTCTTTTTGCTACAGTGGCTCTGTATTCCTTCCATCTTCTTTTGATGATTCTTGTATTGTTCAATATTCTGTCCATAGAATCCTTCAATATTGCAACTTGAGGCTTGAATTTTTGTTCAGTTCTTTCAGCTTGATAAACTCCAAGTCTTTGCACATTTCATTACAATAATTAACTTTGTTCTTCAGGCTGCTCTTTGAAATCTTCTGGTCAGCTCTTTTGTCATTGCTTCCATTTGCTTCAGCTACTGTCCTTTTAATAGCAAGTTTCAGATTCTCTTTTGACATTCATTTTGGGCTTTTCTTCCTTTCCTGTCTTTTTTTTTTTTTTATGGCAATGGTTTTTATTTATTTATTTATATTTTTTTGGCTTATCACTCCTATTCTTAGGATATAGACTCCAATGCCCAGAAAAAAATGTAATTTATACCAAATGGTGGTCTTCAAATTCTGTTTCTCCCAGATTACTTGCTCCCTTCTCACTATGTAGCAGGCAGACTTGCATGCCCTTTTGCCCCAGGGGAATTGTCTTCATCATGAAGCAACGCCTGTCCATCTGGATGATTCTCCAAACACCTCTGCATACTTGCTTATCTGCTTGCAAACTGAGCAAAATCTTCTAACATCAGCCATTACCCTCAGTTCCACCTTCTCTAGTTCTGACACTTGGACAAGTGACATAACTGCTCTGTATCTGGGTTTTCTTACCTTACCCTCTTCTCCTTCAAACACTGACTGGTGGATGTTGCATGCAAACAATGAGTTAGTTGGGAAGGTCATTGAAGTCAGTGATTGCTTGAAAGGCTTCCTCTGCGAAACACTGAGTTACAGCCCAGTCTCTGTCAATGCAGAGTAAGAAAAGTCCTCCATCTTCTGGGATGTGCCCCTGCTGCCTGGGGCACCTTATGCTGATGAAGTAAGATTCTCCCCTCATCCCCAGCAATGCATTTCTCTTATGTCTCTTTCCAAGGAGCACGTGTCTCTTTCAGCAGCACGTCTTTCTCAGCCAGCAGTCAGAGAGACTCCCTTTCCTGTCTTTTAATGGCCATTTGCTTTCTTCATGTATGATATTCTTGCTGTCATTCCACAACTCATCTGGTCTTCAGTCATTGGTGTTCAGTGCATCAAATCTATTCTTCAGATGGTTTCTCAAGTCAGGTGGGATATAATCAAGGTAATGTTTTGGCTCTTGTGGACATATTTTATTTTATTTTTTAGCTTCAACTTGAACTTGCGTGTGAGCAATTGATGGTCTGTTCCAGAGTCAGCTCCTAGCCTTGTTTTGACTGATGATATTGAGCTTCTCCATCACCTCTTTCCATAGATGTAGTCAATCTGATTTCCATGTATCCCATCTGGTGAGGTCCATGTGTATAGCTGCCATTTATGTTGTTGAAAAAGGTATTTGCAGTGAATAAGTCATTGGTCTTCCAAAATTCTATCATGTGATCTCTAGTGTCATATCTATCACCAAGGCCATATTTTCCTACTACCAATGATTCTTCATTTCCAACATTCTCATTCCTGTCACCAATAATTATTAATGCATCTTGATTGCTGTTTTAGGCTGGGTTCTCTAGAGAAGCAAAACCAGTAAAACTTATATAAGTAGAAAGAGAGAGAAATTTATCTTAGGAAAACAGCCCACACACTTATAGAAGCAGGCAAGTCCCAAGTTCCTGGATCAAACATCAAACTGGAGGCTTTTCCTGACTCACACAGCTGCAGGAGCTGATGAGCTCAAGGTTGACTCTGATGGATGATAAGTCCAAGATCACTAGGCATAATGGTGGATTGTTCATTCACAGACAGTTGTAGGCAGCACAAGAGGATCCAGTTCCACACAAGATTCTCTGATTTTTCCAGGATCTCCATCTATATACTGGAAACAGGCCACACCCTTAGGGAAACTCCCTTTCAATGGATTGGCTGCTCAAAGCATATACATCTGATCTCATCATGGGAATAACTACATCACAACTGCTTAAACCACTTAGAATCATGGTCCAGCCAAGTTGGACACAACCCCAACTATCACAATTGCATCTTTGATTACATGTTCACACTGTGCAGGTGGTAAAAATCTTCAATTTTTACATCTTTGGCTTTAGTAGTTGGTGTGTAAATTTGAATAATACTATTAACTGGTTGTTTTGGTTACAAAGTGCTGCTCTGAAAGGAATATACCACAAATGGAATGGCTTGAACAAGCAGGAGTTTATTCTCTTACAATTTTGGAGGCTTTAAGTCCAAGTTATGGCACTAGTGCCTAAGGCATTTGACTGATAACCAGAAGGTTGGTGGTTCAAACCCACCAACCACTCCTCAGAAGGAAGGTTGGGCAATCTACTTCTGTGGTGATACAGCCTCGGAAACCCAAGGATGGGTTGCTATGAGTTGGATCTGATTTGATGGCAGTGAGTTTGGTTTTTTTTTTGGTTTAAGTCCATGTTCCAGGTGCCAGGCTCTAGGGGCTGGGTGAAAGCCCCTGAACCTTGGGCTTCAGCTCTGCCTCCTGCTCCTGGCCCACTGCAGCTGGAGGTTTTACTTCACTCAGACATCTACTGGCAGCTGAGGCTGATAAGCCCAATGTTGACAAGTAAAAAGGCACAGTCCCAATGTTACCAAAGAACATGGTAGGCCACTAATTCAAGTCCAGATGAAGTCCCAAGATCGGCAAGACATGGCAGGCTGTTGAACAATGATTTGGCTACATGCAGGGTTCAAGCATGCCAAAAGGCTAGAGACTAATCCCAAAGATTCTCCTTATATGTGGGAAGCAGACCACATCCCTAAAGCAGGTACTCAGCTGCTCAAAGCAGATTCCACCATGGAGTTGATTGCCACTCTCATCATGGGGAAGAACTGCCTCCAGCTCCCCAGCCACTCAACCAGGCCCAGCCAAGTTGACAACAACCTTAACTACCACACTGATCTTCCTTGTAGCTGTATTAATATATTCCTACCACTGACAGCATTGTACTTCAGGGTAGATTTTGAGATATTCTTTTTGATGATGAATGCAACACCATTCCTCTTCGATTTGTCATTCCCAGCAGAGTAGATTGTTTGTCTGACTCAAAATGGCCAATACCAGTTGGTATTGCCTAGGATATCTAATTTTATGCATTTCATTTTTTGACAGCTTCCAATTTTCCTGGATTTGTACTTCATACATTGCATGTTCTGATTATTACTGAATGTTTCCAGCTGTTTTGTCCCATTTTGAGTTGTGCTCCATCAGCAAATGAAGATTCTGAAAGTTTTACTCTGTCCATGTCATTAAGGTGGACTCTACTTTGGGGAGGCAGCTTCACCAGTCCTATTCTGAGTGCCTTCCACCTGAGAGGATCATCTTCTGAAACTGTATCAAACAGTGTTTCAGAGCTATTCATCAAATTTTCCAATAATATATTGGACAATGTTGCACTGCTATTCATAAAGTTTTCAGTGACCAGTTTTTTCAGAAGTGGGTGGCCCTGTCCTTTTTCCCAGTCTGTCTTGGTCTAATGGCTCTGTTGAAACCTGTCCACCATGGGTGACCCTGCTGGTATTTGAAATATGGGTGGCATAGCCTCCAGCCTCACAGGAATAGGCAAGCCACCACAGTATGACAAACTGACAGACGAATGGTGGGTTGCCCTTTGTAGGTAACATTTTGTTTTTCCTGAGCTCCTCTTAAGATTCTTTCTTTGTCTTTGTCTTTGGAAATTTGATTGTGATATGTTTTGGTGACTTTCTCTTTGGATGTATCCCATAGGGTATTCATTAATCTTCTTGTATGAGCGTCTTTTCATCCTTCATAATATTGGATAAATTTTCTGCTAGCAAATCTTCGACAATTTTCTCTGTGTGTGTGTGTTTGTCTCCTCTTGTTCTGGATTTCCAATCAGACATATTTGTTTCTTTTCGATGTCTTCCCCTGTAACTCTTAGGTTTTCTTCATTCTTTGTTCTGATTTTTCCTCATACAAGCTAGTGTCAAGGGATTTGTCTTCTAGCTGGGAAATGTGTTCTTCAGCCAGTTCAATTTTACTCTTATCTTTGCAATGCTATCTATCTCCATAATTTTAGTGTTTATCTTCTGGATTTCTAATTGCTGTCTTTGTAAGATTTCTAATTATCTATTTATTTTGTCATTTTGTTCTTAT
>NW_006921617.1:12409699-12418037 GCF_000298275.1 Orycteropus afer afer | reverse complement strand
CTTGACTGCTAACCAGAAGGCTGGCAGTTCAAACCCACCAGCCACTCCTTGGAAGGCAGATGGGGCAATCTACTTCCATAGTGATACTGCCTCAGCAACCCAAGGAGGGGTCGCTATGAGTCGAGTCTGACTCGACAGCACATAACAACAACCATATATATATATGTATGTATATAAAATTTGAATTCCTTATCAAGTAGTTCTATTACCAGTTTTTACTTGGGAGATTTCCTAGTTCTTTATTTTGGTCACTTGCTTCTGCTATCTTGTCCTGTTTCGTTGTTTGTACTGAAGTAGTCTGTAGTCTCTGAGATTATTTATTTGCAGATTATGTGTTTGTTTGTTTCACCTTGGTTTTCTGTTTTGCTTGATTTGATATATTCAGATGTGTGGAGGCAGAAGTGCTTCTTCGGTTGTTAGCTTGACAGCACTGGGGCAATCCCCAGCTGTCTTTTTGTTGGTGAAATAACTGGTGGGAATGTGGGTGCAGGTCTTTGTTTGTCATGAAGGGGAGTGCAGATGGGATAAGCAGGTTTTGCCCACCATCTGTTGTTGATCCAGTGGTGCAGGAGTTAGTGGTAGTGGTTGTCTATTGGGTGAGGTGGTCAGTGCAGTAGATATGGTTGACTAGTTGAGAGTTAATGTCTTCCTCTTGTTGGATGGGGCAGGGGAAAAAAACAACAAGGAGAAAAAGAGAGAAGAAAAGGAAAAAACAGAATAAAAACAAAGGATTAAAAAATAGGGGAGAAAAAGAAAAGGAAGGGTGGATGAGATAAAAGATGGGTAAAATTATAAGAAGAAGAAGAGGAAGAGTGAGAAATGAACAGGTAAAGGGGAAGAAAAATTGAGGAAAAGGACAGAAGAAAAATAAGGGGAAGATTAATTTGAGGAGGAGGAACTTCTGTAGTTATGGTCAGAAGGGAGTTCTGGGACTTGATGGTCGTGGCAGAAACTACTGATCCACCAGGATGTGTGCCCAAGAAGGTGAAAGGAGCCTGACACGAGTGGGCACCACCAGTAGGAAAGGCTGCAAGTGTGTGCCTCTTGTGCTCAGAGTGAGAAAGATCAGTCAGTGTTGCAAATAGAGAAGGGGAGAGCTGTAGTCTCTGAGTTTGTTTGTAAAGAAGGTGGTCAGGGGATCCAAATGGGACTTCCTTGGCCACCAGCTTGGTGATGGAAGGGAAAGTTTTTGTCCCTATTTGCCAGGAAGCTATATTGTTTGGAGTGAAGAATGTGGCTCATCAGTTGCAATTTACTGGTGTGTGTTTGGCACCCCTCTGGGTACACACAGCCATTTATATAGCTCCTGCCCAGGCTCTAGTGAAAAGCAACCCTGAGACTAAATTCTCCAACTGACCCAGTACAGGCCTTTCTGTTCACTGAGGCAGGAGGTGCCTGATGTGAGTGGGCATCTCTGAGAAAGGAGGCTGCAGAGATGTGCTTCTTGTGTTCAATGTGAAAAGGTCTCTCAGTGCCTTAGGCACCTGGTGGGGAAGCTTCAGCCCTTTACTCAGTCTGCTAGAGATGGAGGTGTCTGGGGATTACGGTGGGTGAGGACAAGGTTCTCTAGACATTGGGTTTGTGGGGAAGGAAAGAGTATTATCCTTTTGTGTTGGAAATGTGTATGGTTGTTAGATCAGAGAGAGTATTCCTCCAATCTCAATTCACTGGCTGGGCCTGCTGTCCTTCTGGGCACATGCAGCCATTTAGCCAAATCTTGCCCAGATTCAGTCAAGAAAGATATTGTCCTGAGCCCAGGTTTTTCAACTGCCCCAGCACAGGCCTTTCCCCTTGTTTAGGTTTTGGTCTCCAGCCCAAAAGACCAATGTCTACCAGTGGTGAGTTATTCCATTCACTTTCTCTTGCTCCCTCCTCTATCTGTGGCCATCTGTGCCACTGTAAGTCTGACCTGCTTCTCTGTACATTCCCTCCCAGCCCCTGCATGTATTTTGCTGGCCTTGAATTCCTCTAGATCTGTCTGTACTGGGTCTTTATTGCCTTGTGGATTCCATGAAGTTTTTATTTCCTCCTTGTCCATATTTGATGGCTTTGTATTCAAAATGGCCATGCTTCTACTGATTACAGTTTCTTCTCTCTTCTCACTGACCTCACACTGTCTCCCTTTTCAACCAGTGCCCAGTCTAATTCTTTATCCTCTTGCTTGATACCAGAATTCCAGGATCATCATTTGTATCTGTTTCACTCCATTTTTCGGGATCTCTGTTGTAGAGGAATTGGGCAGCATGTATTAGCAGGACACCACCTCGTCTCCAACTCTTGCCTCTCTATTTAATTTTAATAATGCAAATAAACAACAAAGCCTCTGACACATAGATAAATAAGGATTTTTTTTTCTCTTAATTTATGATATTAGATTTTTAAATTACAGAAGTTCACACTTGTTTATTTCAACAAGATTAAGCAAGTCAGAGGCCTATTCTTCCATTCTCCCATCATTAATCTCTGAGATAATTGATGTAAATAATTATATACACTTATAAAAGATTTTCTCTCTCAAGTCATTACTCTGCAACTTGTTTTTTTAAAAACGTAGTATTCTTAGCTATCTGTCCAGGACAATATTTGTAAACCAATTCATTCTTTTTCCTAGTTAAATAATATTCTGTGGTATGGATATTCAGTTATTTATCTATCAATTCCACCATTGCTATACATATTAATTATTTCTAGTTTTTGTAAATATAAACAATATTTCAACAAATATCTTTTGATAAGTTGAAATTCACAGAGTCCAGAAATAACTCAAAGAATATCACTTGATATATGATGAAAGTAATATATCAATTCAGAGGGAAAAAGTGATTTATTTAATAAATAAGGCTAGCATAACCAAGTATTTCCATCTGACAAAAAAAATTATACTCCTTCCACCATATACAGACAAACACCAGATACAATGAGACTTAAATGTAAAAAAAAAAAATTAGGAAAAAATTAAGTAGTGTATTTATTTAGTTTCAGAGTTGGGAATTTTGTTGTTGCTTTTAAAGAAATTTTGGAAATCATAAAGTAAAAAAAAGGTGAACAAATTTGAATGTTATAAAAATTTTAAATGTTTTATCCTGCTATATGTCACAGATAACTTTAAAATTTTTTCTAAATGCCATCTTATGGACAAATAAATTTTCAAATTCTGGATTTTTTGTGGTGAAAACTGGCAAAAATCTTATTATTACAAAGTCTACATAACTATCCATATATAACTATATGTAACTATATAAATACATCTACATTATCTGATGTTGTAATGGTATTTATTCGAAATAATTATGTCTCTTGAAATCACATCTCTAATGTCTGGAAATTTAGCAGACCCAATAACAGACCCTTCTATTGGAGATCATTGCAAGGAAAGAAGTTAAATAGTGCATACCACTTCTAGTACCAAGAGGTTTATAGGTGTATGTGTTCATGTATGTGCTTTGAAGTTTCTTTTAGAGGGCATTTTGGAAGCTTCATTAAATAAGTGGTGGAGGTAATGTGATGGTTGAGGGGCATTTGAGAGAAATTAGAATCCTTTTGTTTGTCTTTTAGGTGGCAGAAAGCTTAGCTGTGGCTAGCACAGAACTATGCAATTGGATATTCTTTTTTAAAAATGACTTAAAAATAACAGACATTAGATTCTTCTTTCTCTTTGTTCTGGATGATTAGTTGTAACTGGATCAACAAAAGTTGGATTTGCCTCCTGGCACAATGGTGGAGTATCACTCTTAGATCTTTAGAAAGACATTTATTGCCTTATTTCACTAAGATCAATGGTTGTAAATTAGGATGTTTCCTCTGAAGTAAGGTTTATAAACAAAATCTTGTTTAATCAGAATTTTAGAAGAGGAAGGAGCCTTAACGATGATCTAATTCTCATCCAGTATCATATGTAAGATGGGAACACTGGGGCCAGAGGGATTAGGTAACCTCTCAGTTTACTAACATCAGAACCAGGACCAGAACCTCCCACTTTGTTAAAGATTCTTGATGGTGAACCAGGGCTGCCAATAATAGGTGGGGGAAGAAGACTGGTGCCAAAAACATTGTCTCAAAAGCACTTGAATTGGGAATATAATAATGTCTCCCTAATATTGAAGAATATTTTATATGCCATGGACTTACAGAAGAATGAAGAAATCAATTCTAGAAGAAATACAACTGAATGTTCCTTAGAAGTCAGGATGGGAAACTTACTCTTGCTTACTTTGGACCTATCATCAGGAAAGACCAATTGCTGGCAAAGGAACTCCTGTTTGGTAGAGGGTCAGCAAAAATTAAAGAAACTTTCAATGACACAATAGCTGCAACATTAGACTCAAATGTATCAAAGATCACAGAGGTGACACAGGCCTGGGCAAATTTTATTTTTTATATATATGGCTGACATGAGTTGGAGCCAACTCCATGGCAATTAACAACAACAAAGTTTTCCTACTGTCCTAGCATACTTCACTTCATGGGCAATACCCACTTCCAGATACTTTCTGTTGCTTTCTAGGAGAGTCCACTGAAAGAAAATGTCTGCAAAGCAACATCCTGATTGTACATGCCCTGCGTCCTGACTTTTCAAATGTCAATGGTTTTGTGCATTTGGACAATGATTGAATGAACAAATGAGGGCAGAAGAAGTGACTTATAGAACTTGACTAGGCAACATACATAAAGGTGGTTACTCATTTGATACATGTGTGTTGAATCCAATAAATTTTTCTGGTATAATTTACTTATGGTCTGATTATGATTTATTCATGCATCACATTCAGGAGGAATAAAAACAAAAGTGAGGAAGTTTTTATGCTTAGTTTTTGTGCTAAGTGGACACTTTAACAAAAAAGACTTAGCTGTGAAGACTGTTGTTGTTAGCTGCTGTTAAGTTGGTTCCCAACTCATGGTGACTGTATACACAAAGGAGCTAAATGCTGATCAGTTCTGGGCCATTTCCAGGAAAGGTTGAATTGGAACACTGTATTCTATGGGGCTTTTGTTGCCTGATTTTTGGAAGTAAATCATCAGACCTTTCTTCTTAGTCCATCTAAGTTTGGAAGCTCTGCTGACATCTACTCAACATTATAGCAACATGCAAGCTTCCGCTGACAGATGAGTGATGGCTGCACATGAAGTGCACTGGCTGGGGATCAAATTTGGGTCTCCCACTTGAAAGGTAAGAATTCTATCACTGAACTGCCCTAACCTGAGAAGACCTAAAACAAACAAACAAATCTGTTGCCATCAAGTCAACTCAACTTATTGTGATTCTATACGGCAAAGTTGAATTGCCCATAGGGTTTCCAAGGCAGTAACCTTTACTGAAGCAGACTGCCATATTTTTCTTCCATGGAGTAGCTGGTGGGTTTGAACTGCTGACCTTTTGGTTAGCAGACAAATGCTTAACCACTATGTCATCAAGGCTCCTTCCTGTGAAGACTGAAACCAAAACCGAACCCGTTGCCATTGAATCAATTCTAACTCATGGCCTCCCTGCAGGACAGAGTAGAACTGCTTCATAGCATTTGCGAGGCTATAAATCTTTTTGGAAGATCACTAGGTCTTTTCACCCACAGAGTGGCTGATGGGCTCAAACCACTGAACTTCTGGTTGGCAGCTGAGTACTTAATCACTGCACCACCAGAGAACCTTCTGTGAAGACTAGTGGGGGATAATTAGGAGGATATGTAGGTACATTTGCATGGTGTCTGAGAGGAAGAATTTTATAATGCATATTGGACCTCCACAAATTGCTCTGCTCTTTCTTGTAATTATATGCATTGGTCAGAGGTTTTCAAATTCACATGATGCTGGGGCAAAATGATAATCTTGTTGATTCAACTCTTCGTATCTTTTATGTTGGCTTCTTGCTTTCTGTCAGTGCTGCTCTATCTGTATTTTAGCCATTGATTATCTCTTGTTTAGGAAATTTCAATGGTCCTCTCATGAGTCTTCCTACTAGTGTCACTGCCCTTCTTATAATCTTCTATGCCACTTCCAGTATGATATTTCAAAAAATACAAATTCTTTTCCATTATTTTATAGGATAAAGTTTAAAATTCTTAGCCTGGTAGTCAAGACTCTTTAAGTCTTGGCCCCTGCATTCCTCTCCAACTTTATCTCCCATTGCACTCCTTCTGCTACCCTGATACTTCATTCAATCATGCATTCAATAACTGTTTATTCTTTGAATGCCCACTGTGTACCTGGGAGTGTGCTGCAAGTTGGCGACATAAAAGAATTAAGACAGGGCCCCCCAAAGGAGGTGAGAACAACTTGCTGTGGCCATTTGTCCCGATCAACTCTTCTGATCTCTATAAACTTAGCACAAACTCAAACCACAGACCTTTATATGATTTAATTGTTTAATCCATATCATAATGGTGTAATCTGGAGTAAAAAGATCTTTGTTAAACACAATTACAAGAGTGAAAAGACAATCCATGGAATAGGAGAAAATATTTACAAATCATGTATCTGATAAATTACTTGCATCCAGAATAAACAAAGGAGTCTCAAGATTCAAAATCAATAAAAAAATTTTTTTGATAAGCAACAAAACAATTTTAAAAATAGGCAAAAGATTGGAACGACATTTCACCAAAAAAAGATAGATGATGACAAATGATAATCAACATCATTAGTTATTAGAGAAATACAAATTAAAACCACTATGAGATATCGCTGTATACCTACTAGAGTGGATACAATTAAAACAAAAACAAGAACATGACAGTACCAAGTGCTGATGAGGATATGAAGCAACTGGAACCCTCATACATTGCTGGTGAGAATGCAAAACAGCAAAGCTACTTTTTTTTTTTTTTTTTTTTTTGCAGTTTCTTCTAAAGTGAAACTTAATGTTTACCATACAACTCAGCAATCTTGCTTCTCGATATTTATCCAAGTGAAGTAAAAACTTATGTTCACACAAAACCTTCATGTGACTGTGTATACTATCTCCAGATCCTTGTTTAAACATTAGAACCAAATGAGTTGTAATTTTCTGTGCAGTTTCAGCTACCTTGTTGGTCCCTCTACAATAAGCTATACTGTGTCATTGTTATTGTGTGTCATTGATTCTAACTCATGGCAACCCTGTGTGCAAAGTAGAACTGCTCCATAGAGTTTTCTCTATTGTAATTTGTAGCACATCACCAGAACTTTCTTTCATGGTGCTGCTAGGTGGGTTCGAAACCACCAAACTTTTGGTTACCAGTCAAGGGCAAACCGTTCATGCCACCAAGGTACCCTGAGCTATGTTGTAGAATAGGGGAATCCTTGGGATATTGTTCATGCTGCTTCGGTCCTCTCCTTCCCTGGGGGAGCAGCACAGTTAACCAATTGAGAGAGATGTTCAAACTGAATCCTTCTGTTCCTGCCCAACATATATCCACTTAACCCTACCTCCTAGTGAGTAATCTGAAGAATAGTTTATTAAATTGGAATTTATTGATAAATCAGCAGGTCATCTTTTTTTTCCCCCTTAATCATACCAAGATAATAATTTAGTTAGAACAAAGAGAGGTGCTGACTGTGGATCAGACCACCAACGCTCATATGCAAATTTAAGTTGAAGCTGAAGAAAATTAAAACAAGTCCAAGAGAGCCAAAATATGACCTTGAGTATATCCCACCTGAATTTAGAAACCATCTGAAGAATAGATTTGATGCTTTGAACACCAGTGACCAAAGACCAGATGAGTTGTGGGATGATACCAAGAACATGATACATGAAAAAAGCAAAAGTCATTAAAAAGACAAGAAAGGAAGAGAAGACCAAACTAGATGTCAATAGAGACTCTGAAACTTGTTCTTGAAAGGAGAGTATCTAAAGTGAATGGAAAAAATGATGAAGTAAAAGATCTGAACAGAAGATTTCAAAGGGCTGCTCAAAAGACCTGAAGATGGAAAATCAAAGAGGAAGAATACGTTCAGCATTTCTCATACTAAAAGAACTGAAGAAAAAATTCAAGTTTTGAGTTGCAATATTGAAGGGTTTTATGGGCAAAATATTGGATGATGCATGAAGCATCAAAAGAAAATGGAAAGAATACACAAGAGTCACTGTATCAAAATGAACTGGTTGATGTTCAACCATTTCAGGAGGGAGCATATGATCAAGAACCAATGGTATTGAAAAAAGAAGTCCAAGCTGCACTGAAGTTACTGGCAAAAAACAAGCCTCTTCAAGAGCAAAGAAGAAAGAAGAAAACCAAAATTAATGGAAACAATCAGTCCTAGCAACTGGTATACCATCTGATCTGCAACCTATACAACTATGAGACCAGAAGAACTAGATGGTGCCCGGCTACCACTGTCATCCACTTGAAAGGGATGTAGGAGA
>NW_006921617.1:12407701-12409339 GCF_000298275.1 Orycteropus afer afer | reverse complement strand
GAAAGCGAATTTGCTCTGTAAATCTTCACCCAACTCACAATAAATAATAATAATAATAATAATAATAATAATAATAATAATAATAATAATAAAACAAGCCTTTAAGAATTGATTGAATACCCATCGAGATATTTCAACAAATGGATGCAGTGCTAGAGTTGCTCACTTGTTTATACCAAGAAATTTGGAAGATAGCTACCTGGGTAATCAACTGGAAGAGATCCATATTTGTTCACATTCCAAAGAAAGGTGATCCAACAGAATGTGGGAATTACGGAACAATATCATTAATATCAGATGCAAGTAAAATTTTACTGAAGTTAATTAAAAAATGGTTACAGCAGTTACATTGACAGGGAATGCCAGAAATTCAAGCAGGATTCAGAAGAGGATGTGGAATATAGGCTATCATTGCTGATGTTAGATGGATCTTGACTGAAAGTAAAGAATACTAGAAAGATGTTTACTTATGTTTTATTGACTATGCAAAGTTATGTGACTGTGTGGATCACAACAAATTATGGATAACATTGTGAAGAATGGGAATTTCAGAACACTTAATTGTGTTCATGAGGAACCTGTTCATAGACCAAGAGGCAGTCATTTGAACAGAACAAGGGGATACTGTGTGGTTTAAAATCAGGAAAAGAGAGTGTCAGTGTTGTATCCTTTCACCATACTTATTCAACCGATAGCTGAGCAAATAAATAGAGAAGCTAGATTGTATGAGGAAGATTGCAGCATCAGGATTGGAGGAAGACCCAGTAACAACCTGAGATATGCAGATGACACATCTTGCTTGTTGAAAATTAAGAAGACTTGAAGCACTTATTGATGAAGATCAAAGATTGCAGCCTTCAGTATGGATTACACCTCAACATAAAGAAAACAAAAATCTTCACAACTGGGCCAATAAGCATCATCTTGATAAATGGAGAAAAAATAGAAGTTGCCTCAGATTTCATTTTACTTGGATACGCAATCAATACCAATGGAAACAGCAGAAATCAACTGATATACTGCATTGGGCAAATATGCTGCAAAGGACCTCTTCAAAGTGTTTAAGAGCAAAGATGTCACTTTGAAGACTAAGGTAAGCCTGACCCAAGCCATGGTATTTTCAATAACTTCATATGCATGTGAGAGCTGGACAATGAATAAGGAAGACTGTAGAAGAATTGGTGCTTTTCAAGTGTGATGTTGGCAAAGAATATTGAAGGTACCATGGCCAGCTAGAACAACTTTCTTAGAGAAAGTACAGCTAGAATGTTCTTTAGAAGCAAGAATGGTTGGACTTTGTCTCTCATACTTTGTTCATGTTGTTAGAAGGGTCCAGTCCTTGGAGAAGGATGCCATACTGGGTAAAGTGGAGGGTCAGTGAAAAAGGCGAAGACCTTCAATGAGATGGATTGACATAGTGGCTGCAACAATGGGTTTAAACATGGCAACAATTGTGAGGATGGTACAGGACTGGGCAATGTTTTGTTCTGTTGTATGTAGGGTTGTTCTGAGTCAGAATGGACTTGATTGCACCTAACAACAACCTAACATTAATTTAGATGCATTTTAGGGCTTATACTTTTCTATATTCAACATAAAAATGGATTCTTAAAGAAAATGAGCTACAAAATTATATAT
>NW_006921617.1:12395738-12406996 GCF_000298275.1 Orycteropus afer afer | reverse complement strand
CACTCCTCGGAAGGAAGATGGGGCAATCTACTTCCATAATGATACTGCCTCGGAAACCCAAGGAAGGGTCACTATGAGTCAGATCTGACTTGACGGCACATAACAACAACAGCTTAAACCAAAAAAAAAAACTCACTGTCACTGAGTTGTATCCAACACATAGTGACCCCTCCTTGGGTTTCTGAGGTGGGATCTCTGTGGAAGTAGATTGCCAATCTTCCTTCCGAGGAGTGGCTGGTGGATTTGAATTGCCAGCCTTCAGGTTAGCAGTCAGATGCCTTAGGCAATATGCCACCAGAGCTTCCCTTTATTACTCTTGCTGGTGTATCTTTCCTTCTCTAGGGTTTTGTCTCTGCTGAAGAGTCCAGGAAAAAAAAAAAAAGTCAACCTTACTTATGAGAGAATTACTTACTGCTTCAGTCTTTTTTTTTTCTTTATTCTTTTGAACATTTTGTGCTGGTTTTGGTGAAAACTTATAGAGCAAATTTGTTTCCCATTCAACAATTTATACACATTTTGTTTCATGACATTAGTTTAAATCCCCTGAATGTAATAACAGTCTTCCTAGGTCCTCCCTGGGTTCCCTGTTTCTATTCTTTCATGCCCCTTCCTGCCTTCCAAACTTTGTGTTTGGGCAAATGCTGCTATTTTGATCTCGCATGGTTGGTTACACGTCAACATAGAGAAAACAAAGGAGGAACACATTCCTCATGTGTGTTGTGGTAGTTAAAGTTGAGTGTCAGCTTGGCTGGGCTGTAGTTTTGGCAGCTGGATGAATTTATTCCCCATGATAACATTATTGTTGTTGCTATTATGTGCCGTTGAGTCAGACCCGACTCATAGCGGCCCCTCCTTGGGTTTCCGAGGCAGTATCACTATGGAAGTAGATTGTCCAACCTTCCTTCTAAAGAGTGGCTGGACATTGAATGTGGTATAATCAACTCCATGGTGGGATCTGCTGTGAGCAACTAATTAGTGCCTTCAGGATATGGCCTGCTTCCAGTGCATAAGAAGATGCTTTGAGAAAGGTCTGGAGCTTCTTGGCACATCTGGATCCTGTATTTGGCCAAGACTTTATCTCAGTGGCCTGCCATGTTGCCTGCTGATCTTGGAATTATTTCTGGGCTTGAACTAGTGTCTTGAACAACATGGGAATGTTGCTGGATAATCTTAGGACTCTGCCATTTTACTTGTTGTGATAGTTGGAGCTGCGTGTAAACTTGGCTGGTCTGCAATTCTGTGGTTTAAGCAGTTGTGATGTGAGTTATTCCCATGATGGGATTGGATGCATATGTTTTGAGCAGCCAATCCATTGAAAGAGAGTTTCCCTAGGGGTGTGGCCTGCTTCCAATATATCTTTGGACATCCTGGGAAAAGAGACATTCTTCTGTGGATCAGGATCCTGCTGTGCTGCCTACAACTGTCTGTGAGTGAACAATCCACCATTTGGCCTGGAGATTTTGGATTCGTCATTCATTGGAGTGAACAGCTGATATATTTCCTGCCAACCTTGAGCTCCTCAGCCCCTGCCACTGTGTGAGTCAGGAAAAGCCTCCAGCTTGACATTTGTTCCAAGAACTTGGGACTTGCCAACTTCTATGTGTGTGAGTCCTTTCCCTAAGAAAAATTTCTCTTTCTCTATATGTATATATAAGCTTTATTTGTTTTGCTTCTCTGGAGAACTTAGCCTAACACATCTGATACCAGGAGTGGTTCTAGAGAGACAAAATCATAAGGATGAGCTTCCTTAATTGGTTCTCACCAATTCTGTTTTTGTTCTCCAATTTGATTAATCGTAAAAGTACTGGTGACTCTGCCTCCATTAGTAAAGAGGGCTCTGCTAATCCATGGCATGAGGTGACAACATTAATATGCAAAATAGCACCACCAATAGATCAAGGACTTTTGAGAAGTGAGGCTTTGGGTGATCGTATATTTGATACTTTTCTGCAATTTTGTCAGCATGAGGAGTATAAGGAAGCTGGTTGGTTGGTCTGGCTTATGCTAGACAGTGGTGAAAGAGTGAGATGAGTTCAGGGCTGCTGAGTCACTGCTCAAGCACCACAGAAAAGACCTCAATGTTTCCAGTTGTGCTCTGAAAGAAAGCCTTATTTCTTCTAGCAACAGAGCTGATATTGCCAAAAACCAAACCCAGAGTCTTATTGTAAGTGTGGCTGGATTACAACACCAATTAAATTACCAACACAGAATGGTGTCTGAAGTTAAAATGAGGGCATTGATTGGGAAAAAATGGGATCCTGAAACCTGGAATGGTGACATATGGGCAGATAGTCAGGAAGATGAGAATATGGAGCCTGTAAATTCTGTTGAATCCCTCCCATCTAAAGGGATTACTGTAAAACCATTATCCTTTCCAACTCAGTTTGATGGGATTAATCCAACTGTTCCTGCTGGCCTGAGGTAGATGCCATTGAAAACATTGCTGAATGTTCTCAGGAACTTCCCCAACCACCCATTGTTGGTGCTAGACTTATACCTAAAATTAAGTCCAAGCGAGCCCCAAAAGGTGAAACACAAAGTGTGACTGAGGAGGTGGTATGCTACCCCAAAGAGACCTACTTGTTTTGCTAACATGTACAGACAGAAACCTGGAGAATGTATATGGGAATGGCTACTGAGGGTGTGGAATAATGGTGCAAGGAATGTAAGATTGGATCAGTCTGAGTTTATTGATTTAGGCCCACTAAGTATGGATTCTTCATTCAGTGTTTCAGCTTGAGAGGTTAGGACAGGATCTAATTGTTTATTTGGTTGGCTTACTGAAGCATGGATTATGTGGTGGCCTACCTTAAGTCAAGTTGAAGTACCAGACCTGCCTTGGTATAATGTAGAAGAAGGTATCCAGAGGCTTAGGGAAATTGTCCTGTTAGAATGGATTTATCAGATTAGACCCCTAGAGGCAGAAATAGAAAGTTGAGAGGACACGTCTTTCACCAGTACAGTGAGGAACAAAATTATAAAGGGAGCACTAGCATCCTTGAAGACTGCTGTGATTGCTATTTTATGTAAGCCAGATTTGACAGTGGGAACTGCTCTAATTGAACTAGGACACTTAACTACAATGGGGCTTATTGGACCCTGTGGTAGTAGGGGCCAAGTGGCAGCAGTTAATCAACGAAGACAAGGTGAGTGTGGTTACCATAATGGACAGCAAAGTTGAAACAGTAATCAGAACACTTTGACTTGTGTTGAATTATGTCATTGGCTACTTGCGCATGGTGTTCTTAGTAGTGAAATACATGACAAACCTACTAAATATTTAGTTGATGTGTATAGACAGAAGAATTCTAGGTTACATGAACAGCAGCCTAGAGCAAATCATCAGAATACAGAGTCACAGCCTCTCAAGCAATTCCCAGACTTGAATCAGTTTATAGACCCACAACACCTTGAATGAAGATGAGGTAGGATCTCCTTGAGGAAGGACACTACTACATTGCCAAAAATTTATAATGTCAGTTTTTCTCCCAGCCTCCCCAAAGGGATCTGAGGCCTTTTACGAGAGTGACTGTTCACTGGGGAAAAGGAAATAATCAGACATTTCAGTGATTACTGGACACTGGCTCTGAACTGGCACTAATTCCAGGACACCCAAAGCATCATTGTGGCCCACCAGTCAGAGTGGGGGCATATGGAGGTCAAGTTATTGATGGAGTCTTAGCCAAGGTGTGTCTCACAGTGGGTCCAGTGGGTCCCCGAACCCATCCTGTAGTGATTTCCCCAGTTCCAGAATGCATAATTGGAATAGACATATTGAGCAATTGGCAGAATTCCCACATTGGGTCCCTGACATGTGAAGTAAGGGCTACGTGAAGTAGAGAAATTGGTCTATTAAAATGGATTTATCAGATTAGACCCATAGAGGCAGAAATAGAGAGTCCAGAGGGCATGTCTTTCACCAGTACGGTGAGGAACAAAATTATGAAGGGAGCCCTAACGTCCTTGAAGACTGCTGTGATTGCTATTTTATGTAAGCCAGATTTGACAGTGGGAATTGTTCTAATTGAACTAAGACGCTTAACTACAGTGGGGCTTAATGGACCCCATGGTAGTAGGGGCCAAGTGGCAGCAGTTAATTGACAAAGACAAGGTGGGTGTGGTTACCATAATGGACAGCAGAATTGAAACAGTAATCAGAATACCCTGACTCCTGTGGAGCATGATTGGAAAATCGGTGAAAAGGATGTATGGGAAAGAGGTATGTGGATAGATGTCTCTGACTGGGCCAAAGGAGTAAAGATATCTGGGTTTCATGTGAATGTTCACCAAAAGGTGACCTCAGCACAGGAAGACTTTAATAATCAGGTGGATAGGATGACATGTTTAGTGGAAAACAGCCATCCTTTCCCCCCAGCTACTCCTGTCATTGCTCAATGGGCTTGTGAACAAAGTGGCCATGGTGGCAGGGATGGAGGTTATGCATAGGCTCAGCAACATGGATTCCCACTTGCCAATGCTGATTTGGCTACTGCCACTGCTGAGTGCCCAATATGCCAGCCATAGAGACCAACACTGAGTCTGTGATATGAAACCATTCCTCGGGGTGATCAGCCAGCAACCTGGTGGCAGGTTGATTACATTGGACCACTTCCATCATGGAAAGGACAACGTTTTGTTCTTATTGGAATAGATATGGGAGCTCTGGTGATGTAGTGTCTAAGGCATTTGACTGCTAACCAGAAAGCTGGTGGTTCAAACCCACCAGCCACTCCTCAGAAGGAAGATGGGGCAATCTACTTACATAGTGATACCACCTTGGAAACTCAAGGAGGAGTCACTATGAGTTGGATACGACTCCATGGCAGTGAGTTTGTTTTGGTTTGGATTAGATACTTATTCTGGATATTGATTTGCTTTCCCTGCATGCAATGCTTCTGCCAAAACTACCATCCATGAAGTTACAGAATTCTTATCCACCATCATAGTATCTCACACAGCATTGTTTCAGATCAAAGGACTCATTTCACAGCAAATGAAGTGCGACAATGGGCCTATATTCATAGAATTCATTGGTCTTCCATGTTCCCCATCATCCAGAAGCAGCTGGCTTGATAGAGCGATGGAATGGCCTACTAAAAACATAATTACAGTGCCAGCTAGGTGGCAACACTTTGAAGGGTTGGGGCAATGTTCTCCAGGAAGCTGTATATGCTCTAAACCAGCACCCAATATACAGTGCCATTTCTCCAATAGCCAGGATTCACAGGTCCAGGAACCAAGGGGTGGAAATGGGAGTGGTACCACTCACTATTTCCCCTAGTGACCCACTCAAAAATTTTGTCCTTCCTGTCCCTGCTACCCTATGCTCTGCAGGTCTGGAGATCTTAGTCCCAAAGGGAGGAACACTCCCACCTGGAGACACAATACTGATTGAATTGAAATGGAAGTTAAGAATGCCACCCGGCCATTTTGGTTTCCTCATGCCTCTGGATCAACAGACAAAGGAGGGCATTACTCTACTATCTGGTGTGATAGAGCCTGATTACCAAGGGGAAACTGGATTGACATTACATAATGGAGGTAAAGAAGAACATGTCTGGAATACAGGAGATTCTTTAGGATGTCTCTTAGTACTACCATGCCCCGTGATTAAAATCAATGGGAAATTACAACAACCCAATTCTGATATGACTACTAATGGCCTAGACCCTTCAAAAAAGAAGGTTTGGGTCACCCCACCAGACAAAGAACCACGACCAGCTGAGGTGCTTGCTAAGGGCAAAGGAAATATGGAATGGATGGTAGAAGAAGATAGTTCTGAATATCAGCTACAGCCATGTGACCAGTTGCAGAAATGAGGACTGTGATTGTTATATTTTTTCATTGTGTATGTGCATCAAATGTTTTTTTTCCTTCTGTTATGAACTGTGAAATGTAAACAAGGTTAATGTGTTTCAGTTGTATGTGTGTTAGCGTATCATGTTAGGTATAAATATGACTTTATAATTGTCCTTATTTAGAGATTATGTATGGTTAGGAAGATGTGTACAACTGCCAAGTTGACAAAGGGTGGACTGATAGTTGGAGCTGTGTGTCAACTTGGCTGGACCACAATTCTGTGTGGTTTAAGCAGTTGGTATGTGGGTTATTTCCCTGATGGGATTGGATGTATATGTTTTGAGTAGCTAATCCTTTGATAGGGAGTTTCCCTAGGGGTGTGGCCTGCTTCCAATATATTTATGAAAATCCTGGGAAAAGAGACACTCTTCTGTGGATTGAGACCCTGTCTTGCTGCCTACAATTGTCTGTGAGTGAACCATTCAGCCTGGAGATCTTGGATTTGTCCTTCATTGGAGTCAACAGCTGGTATATTGCCTGCCAACCTTGAGCTTGTCAGCCTCTGCAGCTGCGTGAGTCAGGAAAAACCTCTAGCTTGATGTTTGATCCAAGAACTTGGGACTTGCCAGCTTCTATAAGTGTGTGAGCCATTTTCCTAAGATAAATTTCTTTCTCTATATGACATAGTGGCTAAAAGCACTTGACTGCTAACCAGAAGGCTGGCTGTTCAAACCCACCAGCCACTCCTTGGAAGGAAGGTTGGGCAATCCCACTTCCGTAGTGATACTGCTTCGGAAACCCAAGGAGGGGTCGCTATGAGTCGGGGCTGACTCGACGGCAAATAACAACAACAACAACATATGTATATATAAGCTTTACTGGTTTTGCTTCTCTAGAGAAACTCAGAATTCTAGCCTCCTAAACTCTAAGAGAGGAGCTCTGGTAGCATAGTGCCTAAGGCACTTGACTGCTAACCAGAAGGCTGGTGGTTCAAACCCACCAGCCACTCCTCAGAAGGAAGACTGGGCAATCTACTTCCGTAGTGATACTGCCTCGGCAACCCAAGGAGGGGTCACTATGAGTCAGGGGCCGACTCGACGGCACAACAACAACAAACTCTAAGAGAATAAATCTGTTTGTTAAAGCCATCCATTCGTGGCATGTCTGTTATAGTAGCACTACAGAACTAAAGCAGATATTAATGTTCACTTTATAGGCCTGCCTATTGTTTGGCTGAAAGGCAGTCTATAGGAATGGGTTCAGGTCCAGGCTTGAAGAGTTGTAGTCTCTGAGGTTCCACCAATCTCTATCAGTAAGTCTGGTCTTTTTTATGATATTGAATTTTGTGCTACATTTTTCCCACTTTGTGTGGGACTTTTTTTGTGATCACAATCAGAGCAGTTGGTAGTCATAGCTAGGTACCATCTATTTCTTCTGGTCTCAGGGTAGTGGTGGCTGTGGTTCAGGTAGTCCATTAGTCCTTTGGACTAATTGTTTCTTTGAGTCTTTGGTTTTCTTCACTCTTCTTTACTGCAGGTGGGTAGATATCAATGGTTGTATCTTAGATGTCTGTTCACTAGCTTTTAAGATCTGAGTCACTACTCACCAGTATAGCATGTAGAACATTGTCTTTATGGACTATATTATGCCAATTGACTAGATGTCACCAGAGACTATGGCCTTAAGTCCCTCAAGATATTTGATTATAGCTAAGAAGTTTGCATGACTTTATCCATTAGACACCCTACTATATACCTTGTAATAATTAAAGTTGTGTGTCAGCTTGTCTGGACCATGATTCTGAGTGGTTTAAGCAGTTGTAATGTAGTAATCCCATATGATGAGATCTGATGGAATGTAATCACCTCTATGATGAGGTTTTATGAACAGCCAATTAGTTGAAAGGGAGTTTCCTCAGGGGTCTAGCCTGCTTCTGATAGATATATGGACATCCTGGGAACATTCCCTGACTGGAACTGGAAACTTCATATAGCTCATCATCATCCAGTTCTTGGAACTGAACCAGTGGCTTGCCGTATTGCCTACTGATCATGGAAATATTGCCTTTGCAGCGTGTGAGCCAACTATCTTCATTTTATCTGCTATCTTGGATTCATCGTCTGCTGAAGCCAGCAGCCTGGTATACTGACTGCTGATTTTAGGTACATCATCCTCTGCAGATGTGTGAGTCAAGAGAAACCACCAGCTTGACATTTAACCCATGAACTTGGGACTTGCCAACCTCTACAACTGTGTGAGACATTTCCCTGAGATAAATTTCTCTCTCTCTCCCTCTAAGTTTCACTTATATATAACACTTAATTGTGTTCATGAGGAACCTGTACATAGACCAAAAGCAGTGGCTCAGACAGAACAACGGAATACTGAGTGGTTTAAAATCAGAAAGGGCATGCAACAGGATTGTATCCTTTCACCATACTTATTCATTCTGTATGCTGGGCAGATCTGAGAAGGTGGACTGTATGAAGAAGAATCAGGATTAGAGGAAGGCTCATTAACAACCTGCAATATGCAGATGACATGACCTTGCTTGCTGAACGTAAAGATGACTTGAAGCACTTACTGATGAAGATCAAAGATTGCAGTCTTCCATAAGGATTACACCTCAACATAATAAAAACAAAAAATTCTCACAACTGGACCAATAAGCAACATCATGATAAATGGAGAAAAGACTGATGTTGTCAAGGATTTCATATTACTTGGATCTACAATCAACACCCACGAAAGCATCAGTAAAGAAATCAGACGTTGTGTTGCATTGGGAAAATCTGCTGCAAAAGACCTCTTTAAAATATTGAAGAACAAAGAAGTCACTTTGAAGATTAAGGTCCAACTAAAGCAAGTCATGGTATTTTCAATCACCTCATATGCATGTAAAAGCTGGGCAATGAATAAGGAAGACTGAAGAAGAATTGATGCCTTTGAATTATGGTGTTGGTGAAGAATACTGAAAACATCATGGACTGCTTGAAGAACAAACAAATCTGTCCTGGAAGAAGTGCAGCTGGAATTCTCTTTAGAAGCGAGAATGACCAGACTTCATCTCATCTACTTTGGTCATGTTGTGAGAAGAAACCAGTCCTTGGAGAAGGATATCATGCTTGGTAAAGTGGAGGGTCAGAGAAAAAGGGGAAGACCTTCAAGGAGATGGATTTACACAGTGGCTGCAACAATGGGCTCAAGCATAGCAAAGATTGTGAGGATGGCACAAGACCAGGCAGTGTTTCATTCTGGTGTACATAGGGTCACTATGAGTTGGAATCAACTTGATGGCACCTAACAACAATAACAACAAAAGTATAAGCTTCACTGGTTTTGCTTCTCTAGAGAACCCAGCGTAAGACATAGTTGGGTATCTTTGCAGAACATATGGATGTGCACATAGAAATATCTTCTGCCAAACCTACAGATGCTCATGGATGTACTCCCACAGAACATCCCACACCCATTCAGCTTACATAACTACCTATGTACCAGTTGTAAATTGTTATTGTTATTGCAGGATTGTGCATGTAGTAGTATTTACCATTATTGCCTTTTACTCTTGCACACCTCCCAATGTCTTCCTTTGGTTTAGTCATGTTGTGCTGATCTCCCCCTTATTGTGTATTGCCTTTCCCTTCACCTATATTATTAATATATGACTACTGCCTAGGTAAGGACCTCTGGTGGTGTGGTGGATAAGGCATTTGGCTGCTACCTGGAAGGTTAGTGGTTCAAACCTACCAGCTGCTCCATGGAAGGAAGATGGGGTGATCTATTCTGTAAAGAGTTACAGTCTTGGAAATCCAATAGGGGTCACTATGAGTTGGATTCTACTCAATGGCAGTGAGTTTAGGTTTTTTTTTATTATCTAGGTAGTGATACACCTTTCTTCCACCTCCCATCACTGGTAACCATCAAGGAATATTTATTTCTATGCATAAACCTTTTCTTGACTTTTTATAATAGAGGCCTTGTACAATATTTGTCCTTTTGTGACTGACTTATTTCACTCAGCATAATGTTGACCAGGTTCATCTATGTTGTAAGTTGTTCCACAGATTCATAATTATTCTTTAAAGTTGCATTGTACTCCATTGTTTATCCACTCATCCGTTGATGGTTACTTAGGTTGTTTACATCTTTTTGCTATTGTGAATAATGCTGTATGAACATGGGTGTGCATAATCTATTCATATTATGGCTCTTATTTCTCTAGGATATATACCTAGTAGTGGAATTGCTAGATCATGTGGTATTTCTATTTCTAACTTTTTATGGAAGTGCCATACCATTTTCCACAGTGGATGCACCATTTTACTAGTCCCACTAGCAGTGTACAAGGGTGCCAATCTCCCTACATCCTCACTAGCATTTGTTGTTCTCTGTTTTTATTTTGATCATTGCTATCATTGTTTTGATTTGCATCTCTAGGTGCTTTGATAGCGTAGTGCCTAACGCATTTGACTGCTAACCAGAAGGCTGGTGGCTCAAACCCACCAGCCACTCCTTGGAAGGAAGGTTGGGCAATCTGCTTCTGTAGTGATACTGCCTCGGAAACCCAAGGAAGGGTCACTACGAGTCGGATCTGACTCGACAGCGGTGCAGTGCGTATTGGCTAATGAGGAGCTTTTGTGGCATAGTGCCTAAGGCATTTGACTGCTAACCAGAAGGCTGGCGGTTCAAACCCGCCAGCCACTCCTCAGAAGAAAGGTCAGGACAATCTGCTTCTGTAGTGACACTGCCTCCAAATCCCAAGGAGGGGTTGCTATGAGTTGTATCCGACTTGACGGCAGTGACCACCAATGGCTAATGATCATAAGGATTTCCTCATTTGTTTTTTGGCTGCCTGAATTTCTTCTTCAAAAAAGAAAAATAAAAATTCTTACATGTTCAGTAAAATTAGATAGATATATTTGTTAACTTTTTGTGATTTAGGTTAAAGTTTACGGAGCAAATTGGTTTCCTGTTCAATAATTTGTGCATATTTTGATTCATGACACTGATTGCAATTCCCACAATGTAACATCATTTCTCCCATTTCCTCCCTGTGTATGTCATTTCCATTCCACCTTTTCTCCTAAACTTTCCTGCCTTCTGAACTTTGTCCTTGGGCAAATGCTGCTCTTTTCATCTCTAATGGTTGATTGTTCTAAGGAATGTGTACTTTCCTAGAATTATTGTTTACCTGATAGCCCTGTCTGTTGTTTCACTGTAAATTGAGCTATGGGAGTGAGTTCAGTTCCATGTCCAAAAGGTGACCAAAGGCCATAGACTTGGTTCTACCAGTTTGTATCAGACCAGTGATCCTGGTGTGTGTGTGTGTGTGTGTGTGTGTATACATATATATCCACTTCTCAGAAGGAAGATGGGGCAATCTACTTCCGTAGTGATACTGCCTCGGAAACCCAAGGAGGGGTCGCTATGAGTCGGGTCCAACTCGATGGCACATA
>NW_006921617.1:12393622-12394834 GCF_000298275.1 Orycteropus afer afer | reverse complement strand
ATAAATAAATATGAATTTTTATTGTGATTTGGGTGAAAGTTTAGAGAGCAAAATCATTTTCCAAACAGCAGTTCACATGCATTTTGTCTCATGCCATTGACTACAATTTCCCACAATGCAATAGTTCTCCTCCCACTTCCTTCCCATAGTTACCTCTTCCCTGTGTCCTTCCCTTCCATGCACTCCTGCCCCCCAGTCTGTTTCCCTGTGCATGCACACCCCTTCTATTCTCCCATGATTGATCTCTCCAAAGAGTGTATCTACCTAGTGTAAACATTCAGCTCATATGCCTGTCTTTTATTTGGCTGGAAGCCACAGGAGTGGATTCAATCTCAGACCTGAAGGGCAGCTAGGGGCCATAGTCTCAGGAGTTCCACTATGCTCTATCAAACCAGCAAACCTGGTCCCCCCTCCCTTTTATTTTCAATGATTTTGAGTTTTGTTTTACACTGTTTTCCCACTCTATCCAGTATCTGCTACATAGATTCCCCCTCTGAGTGGTTGACAGTGGTAGCTGGGTACCATCTAGTTCTTCTGGTCTCACAGTCACTGAGGACTGCATAGTGTACCAGTCACTTGGACTAATTGTTTCCATGAGTCTTTGGTTTTTTTCATTCTTCTTTGCTCTGGATGGGTAGAATCAATGTTGCATCTAGATGACGGCTTGCAAGCTTTTAAGAGGCCAGTCACTACTCGCCGAAGTAGGATGTGGAACATTTTTGTGTAGTATGTTATGCCAATTAAGCTTGATGCCCCCTGAGACCATGATCTTGAGCCCACAGGTCTAACTCTCTACTATATTAGGTAGAGTATACACTCTACCTATATATACTACACTCCTTGGAGAGAACAATCATGGGAGAATAGAAGGGCTGTGTATGCACAGGGAGACAGCTTGGGGGGTCAGGAGTGCATGGGAGGGAAGGACACAAGGAAGAGGTAGCTATGGGGAGGAAGTGGGAGGAGAGCTATTGCATTGTGGGAAATCACAGTCAATGTCATATAACTATTTTATAGCTCTACTATATATCTGGTAATTCTTAAAGAACATACAAATATACTTGCAGAAATATTGTCTGCCAACTGTATACATGGTCATGGGCACACTCCCCCCTGCACAAACGTACCTAATCATTCAGCATGTCCACCTATCTATCCACTCATAGATCAATGTTTTCCGTCACTGACAATGAAGTACTGTATGTGCAAAAG
>NW_006921617.1:12384889-12389267 GCF_000298275.1 Orycteropus afer afer | reverse complement strand
TTAATTGGTTTCCCTTCTCTTTGTTGAAGAGGGTCTGTGCAGTCTTTCTGCCTAGTCTGCCATCTTGCCGGAACATCTGCACGGCCCATTTCTTCATTAAGATGCAAAGAGTAAAAGACTAGTTCTTGGACTCTGAATTATTATTTTTCTGTTTTAATTTGTTTGCTTGACTCAAGTATAATTGAGTTTTCTCCATGCTGAATTTTAGAATTTCCCAAGATGCACCTGGATTCAGTTCTACTGAAATAGAGTATCTCCAAACTTAGTACTTTCTATGTGAAAATAAAACCGAGATTTCTCTGTGAAAGTAAACAAGAGCATTCGCTGGTCAGAGCAGCACAGAAGAGAAAGCAGGGGGGCCTACTTCCCTCCCCCTCCTTGTCAAGTGGAGGAGGGGGAAAGTGGAGGGCAGAGCAGAGGCCGAGATACAGCATTTCCTGGAGTCCAAGCCTTCATGGAAGCTGCTTTTGACCATTTTCCTTTCCTGCAATGAAGGCCAGCATTCTTTTACAATTCCAGAGCTGACCCTGCTGCAAAGATTAAGTTATTTTTCCTGAGTTCATCTTGTCAAAAAATTCCAGGGCCAGGACCCTAACTATTTCCAAGTCAATCTTTCACCCTAATATTTCCCAGTGATACTCTTAAAGGAGTGATAAACTTGGTTAGTTTCAGACTAGGTGACTCAACTCACCCAGGACAGTTCATACGTAGATTGTTCTGCAATCGCAGCCTCAAGTGGGCCATTCTTGAACCGATGTTTTTTTTCCCAACTAAGCCAGTGACACGGCCACTTAAAAGGAAACTACCAAGTCCTCACCTGAGTATTCTTACCTTCCAGTATCTTCCCAGCTTCTCAAGCCTAGTTTAATCTCATCTTCACCAAGAAGTCTTCTCTCAGCACTAACTTCTCATGGAGGATCATTTGCTTCTCCTATATGGTTTAAGTTCCTAGTTATATTTCTTAGGAAACCTCAAATGGTGCTAATATAATACCTTCTCAATCTGCCTGAAGCTTAGAGTTCACTTATGTTTCTAGAGCATAGATATAATTTGTAGGCAGGTAAGTACCTTCTGGAGTCCCTGGGTGGTGAAAATAGTTAACACATTAGGCTGCTAACCAAAAGGAGACTTTGGAATTGAACTCACTCCTGTGGCTTCTAGGTTTGAATGTACCCAGAGGCATCTTGGAAGAAAGGCCTGGCAATTTGTTTCTGGAAAAAAAATCAGCCATTGAAAACCCTATGGAGCACAGTTCTACTTATGGAGTCTCCATGAATTGTATTTGACTTGACAGTATCTGGCAAGTGTTGTTGTTGTTGTTATGTGCCGTTGAGTCAGACTTGACTCATAGTGACCCCTCCTTGGGTTTCTGAGGCAGTATCACTAGGGAAGTAGATTGCCCCATCTTCCTTCCAAGGACTGGCAAGTAGTAAAACATAGTTTAGGTTTTGCTAACAGACTGCATGGGTTTATATTCTATCTCTGGGGCTTAGCAGTTGCATGACCTTGCAAAAATTGCTTAACTTTTTTGTGTCTCACTTTCCTATCTGTAAACAAGGACAGTAATAGTCATTTTTCAGAGGGTTTTGAATAATATATTAGTCAACATAGGTAAACCTTTTTTTTTTTTTTTTCTTTCTTTTTGTGATTTGGGTTAAAGTTTTTAGAGCAAATTTATTTTCCATACAGTAGTTCATACTCATTTTGTTTCATGACATTAATTGCAGTCCTCATAATGTAACAGCTCTCTTCCCACTTCCTCCATTTTCCCTGTGTCCTTCTTTCCCATGCATTCGTGCACTCTCAGCTATCTCACTGTGCAAATACTACCCTTCTGATCTCCCATGACTGATTGTTCTAAAGAGTGTACCAGTTGTTTGTTGTTGTTAGGTGACATTGAGTCAGCTCTGACTCATAGCTACCCTGTGTATGACAGAACGAAACACTGTCTGGTCCTGTGTCATCCTCACAATCCTTGCTATGCTTGAGCCCATCATTGCAGCCACTATGTCAATACATCTTGTTGAGGTTTTACCCTTCTTTGCTGACCCTCTACTTTAATAAGCATGAAATCCTTGACTCCTCCACAATATAAAGGAGTGTACCTACCTGGTGTAACTGTTTACCTTATATGCCTGACTATTGTTTGGCTAGTATCCACAGGAGTGAGTTTAATTCCAGGCTTTAAGGGTGACTAGGGGCTACAGTCTCAGGAGTTTCACCAGTCTCTATCAGAGCAGTAAGCCTGGTCTTTTTTTTTTTTTTTATGATTTTGAGTTTTATTCCATATTTCTCTCCCTCTCTATTCAGGATCTCCTGCACCAATCCCTTACTGAGTGGTTGTATTGAGTAGGCTGAGGTTTGCATGGTCCACCAGTCCCTTGGACTAATTGTCTCCATGCATCTTTGGTTTTCTTCATTCTTCTTTGCTCTGGATGAGGAGAGACAATGTTGCATCTAGATGGTGGCTTGCAAGCTTTTAAAACCCCAGTTGCTACTCACCAAAGTAGGATGTAGAACAATGTTTTTGTGTAGTATGTCATGCCAATTGAGATTGATGTCCCCTGTGACCACAGTCCCAAGCCCACAGTCCCAACAACTTGGTGCCTCAGGGTGGTTGGCCATGGTTAAGAGGTTATCATAACTTTGCCCTCTAGTTAGTTCTATTTATATGGACATTCTTACAGCACATACAAACACGTATATAAGTCTGCCAAACTTATATATGCTCATGAGTATATTCCCTTTTGCTTAGACATCATTCAGCCTGTCTACCTATATATCTACCTGTAGATAAATGTTTGTTGTTATTGATAATGCAGTATTGTGTATGTAAAAGTGTTTATTTTTGTTGTGTGTAGCTCTTGTGCACCTCTCTACATCTTCTTTTTCCTTAGTGTTATTGTGTTGGTCACTCGCTTTTGGTATATTGCCTTTCCCTTCACCTAAATCAATACTCGTCTCTTACCTATCCAGTAATTTTCCCTCCCCTCCCCTCCTATCCCTGGTAACAAGAAGGAAAGTTTTCTTCCATATGTAAACCTTTCCTTGAATTTTAACTATAGTGGACTAATAAAATATTTGTTCTTCTGTGATTAACTTATTTAACTCACCATAATGTCCTCCAAGTTTGTCTACGTTATGAAATGTTTTGCAGATTCTACATTATTCTTTAAGGTTGCATAATATTCTATTGTGTGTATGTATCATAGTTTGGTTTTCCATTCCTCTGTTGATGGGCACATAGGTTGTTATAATTTCTTTGCTATTGTCAATAGTGCTGCGATTAACATGAATGTTCATATATCTTTTTATGTCTTGGCTTTCACTTCCTTAGGGTATATACCTAGTAATGGGATTGCTGGATGAAATGGTATTTCTGTTTTCAACTTTTTAAGGAATTGCCATACCAATTTCCATAGTGGTTGTATCATTTTACAGGCCCACCAGCAGTGTATGAGAGTCTCAATCTGTCCACATCCTCACCAGCATTTGTTATTTTCTGTTTTGTTAAACTTTGCTATTAGTGCTGGGGTGAGATGGTGTATCTCATTTTTTGTTTTGATTTGCATCTCTCTAATGGCTAATGATTGCAAATATTTCTTCATGTGTTTTTGGTCACCTGAATATCTTCTTTGGTGAAGTGTCTGTTCATGTCTTCTGCCCATTTTTAATTGGATTTTTTTTTTTTTTTATGTTAAAGTGGAGTTTTCTATAAAGTTTAGAGATAAGTCCCTTGTCAGATGTGTCATTGTCAAATATTTTTTCCCAACCTATAGGTTCTCTGTTTACTCCTTTGGAGAAGTCTTTTGATGCACATTAAGAATTTAAAATTTAGAAGGTCCCATTCATCTAGTTTATCTCTGCTGTTTGTGTGCTTTAGGTTATGCTTTTTTATACCATGAATTAGGGCTCCTAAGTTTGCCCAGTAGCATAGTGCCTAAGGCATTTGACTGCTAACCAGAAGGCTGGCGCTTCAAATCCACCAGCCACTCCTCTTAAGGAAAGTTGGGCAATCCTACTTCTGTAGTGATACTGCCTCGGAAACCCAAGGAGGGGTCGCTATGAGTCAGGGCCTACTCGATGGCACATAACAACAACAAAAAAAAAGTTTGCCCATATTTTTTCTTTGATGAACGTTATAGTTTTAAGTTTCACATTTAAGTCTTTGATCCATCTGGAGTTAGTTTTTGTGAATAGTGTGAGGTGTGGATCTTGTTTCATTTTTCTGCAAATGGACCCCCAGTTTTGCCGGTACTAGTTTTTAAAGACTTGTTTTAATCTTTAACAATTAAAACAAGTCCAAGAGAGCCAAAGTATGATCTTGAATATATCCCTCCTGAATTTAGAGATCATCTAAAGAATAGATTTGATGCAT
>NW_006921617.1:12381320-12383119 GCF_000298275.1 Orycteropus afer afer | reverse complement strand
AAGAAGGGACCATTCCCTGGAGAAGGATGTCATGCTTGGTAGGGTGGAGGGTCGACGAAAGAGGGGGAGGCCTTCAACGAGATGGATTGACACAGTGGCTGCGATGACGGGCTCAAGTATAGCAGGGATTGTGGGGCTGGCGCAGGATCAGGCAGTGTTTCGTTTTGCTGTGCATGGGGTCGCTATGAGTCGGAAATGACTCGACGGCACTTAACAACAACAACAACAGTTTTTAAAGAGACTCTCTCTTCTCCAATTAATGGATTTTGGCCCTTTGTCAAAGATCAGCTGATCATAGGTAGATGGATCTATTTCTGGGTTGCCAGTTCTGTTTTACTGGTGTATGTGTCTGTCACTGTACCAACACCAGGCCATTTTGACTACTGTGGATATATAGTAGGTTTTGAGATCAGGGAGTGTGAGACCTCCTACTTTGTTCTTCTTCAATAGTGCTTTGCTTATCTGAGTTCTACATAAAATTAGTGATTGGTTTTTCCATGTCATTAAAGAATGTTGATGGAGTCTGGATTGGTATTGCATAGAATGTATAGATTGCTTTGGGTAGTATTAACATTTTCACAATGTTCAATCTTTCTGTCCATGAATGTACTATGTTCTTCCATTTATATAGATCTCATAGTTTCTTGAAGTAGTGTTTTGTAGTTTTCTTTGTATAGTTCTTTTGTTCCCCTTGTAAGATTTACTCCCAAGTATTTTATCCTTTTAGTAGCAATTGGAAATGATATTGATTTCCTTTTAAGGGACCTCATTGCTGATGTAAAGAAATCTAACCGATTTTTGTATGTTGATCTTGTATCCTGCAACTATGCTAAACCTTCAATTCGTTCCTGTAGCTTTCTTGCTGAGTCTCTTGGGTTTTCTATGTATAGGATCATATCATCTGCAAATACAGATAGTTTTACTTCTTCCTTATGAATTTGGATGCCTTTTATTCCTTTTTCTTGCCTTATTGGCCTGGCTAGGACTTCCAGTACAACGTTGAATAGAAGTGGTGAGAGAGGTCATCCTTGTCTGATTTCTTTTGCAAGGAGAATGGTTTCAGCCTGTTTCCTTTGAGAATAATGTTACCTGTTGTTTTTGCATATATGCCCTTTATTATTTTGAGGAATGTCCCTTCTATTCCTAGTTTGCTGAGAGTTTTGATCAGAAATGGGTGTTGGATTTTATCAAAACTTTTTTGCATCAATTGATATGATCATGTGGTTCTTTTCCTTTATTTATGTGATGGATTACATTGATTTTTTTTCTAGTGTCTAACCATCTTTGCATACCTTGTTTGAATCTCACTTGGTCATGATGTAATATTATTATTTTTTGATATGTTGTTGGGGTGTATTGGCTAGGATTTTGTGGAAGATTTTTGTGTCTATATTCATGAAGTATGTTGGTCTGTAGTTTTCTTTTTTTTAGTGATGTTTTTGCCTGGTTTTGGTATCAAGGTTATGCTTGCTTCATAAAATGAATTTGGAAGGATTCCACCTTTTTCTGCTTGCTGGAATAGTTTGCTTAGGACTGGTTCAGCTCTTCTCTGAATGCTTGGCTGAATTTTCCAGTGAAAGCATCTGGGCCAGGACTTTTTTTGTTGGTAGATTTTTTAGTTTCTTCTTTTGTTATAGGTCTGTTTAAATTTTCTAGCTCAGTCTGTCTTAGTTTAAGTAAGTAGTGTATTTCTAGAAATCTGTCTATTTCTTCTGGGTTTTCAAAATGTTAGAATATAGGTCTTCATAAACCTTGATATTATCCTTTTTATTTCAGTTTGTTCTATTGTGATGTCACCC
>NW_006921617.1:12361700-12375136 GCF_000298275.1 Orycteropus afer afer | reverse complement strand
CCTTTGCCCTTCCAATGTGTTATCTATTTCTGACAATTTAGTATTAATCTTTTGGATTTCTATGTGTAGATTTAGAATCATTTCTAATTTTTCATTTTGTAGACTGTGGAGTTGTGTTCACCAAGTGTCAGGCACTATTTAGAGCATCTTATCTATGTTATTTAAGTCCTTATAACAACCTCATGAGATGACTATCCTTATACTCATTTTAGAGTTAAGACTCAGTAGTTCACTTAGATCATTCTACTAATAAATGGTAGATCCAGGATTCAAACTCAGGGCTTCCTGCATCTAAATCCTTGCCAATTTGCTGATCAATCTTCTCATATTAAAGGGACTAATCATAAATATAGTATATTAATTCTGGCAGCTAATTTTCTTTTAGTCTGGATTTGGGAGAAAAGGAGACATCTATTTTTTTTCCTCTTCTTCCTTGACGTCTTGTCTCCTATTATGGGTGGCAAAATGCCTTGCTAACATTTAGGAGTTAAGTGAAAGTAAGGCAACCATCAATCATAGCTTTCCTAGGCCTTCAGAAATATTTTAAATTGTATAACTGAGCTCATAAACATGTAAAGGAAAGCCCCAGGATCCAAAAAAGGAAGAGGAAATTGAAAACCAAAGTGGTATACATTTGAGCTAATGTTGGTCTGTCTTAGGCAAGAGGCTATGGTCCCACCAACTTGAAAGTATGGCTTTTAATGTCCAAGGAACATAGGGGATTTGAGACCTGAATAAATCTGGGACACTCAAATGGCCACACTCAGTAAAAGGATGGAATTGGGGTGGGAGATTTAACCCATCAACAAAGGAAGACAACAAGTGAACTTGGCCTGGGGTATGGTAGAATAAGACATGTCCTATGATATTACTCAGTCACAAAGAAAGTGAAGTCCTGACACATGTTACACATGGATAAATCTTGAAAACATTATGCTGAGTGAAGTAAGTTAATCATAAAAGGACAAATATTATATGATCCCACTTATATAAAATACGTAGATTTTGGCAAATGTGTTGTTGTTATTTGCCATCGAGTCAGACCTGACTCATAGCAGTCCCCCCTTGGGTGTCGGAGGCGGTATCATTATGGAAGTAGATTGCCCAGCCTTCCTTCTGAGGAGTAGCTGGGGGGTTTGAACTGCCAGCCTTCTGGTTAGCAGTCAAGTGCCTTAGGCACTATGCTAACAGAGCTCCTATTGGCAAATGTATAGAGAGCAAAGTTTGTAAGTGGTTACTAAAGGTGAAAGGGAGGACGGGAAGGGAGAGGTACTGTTTAGGGGACATTAAGTTTTTGTTGAGGGTGATTAAAAAATTTGGAAATGGATAGTTGTGATGGTTATACAACATGAGTGCATAATGAGTGTGCATGTAAAACATGTTGCAATGGCAAATATTTTGTTGTATATATTTTTACCACAATTTTTAAAAAGTTAAAAAAAAAAAAAAAAAAGGATGTGTCCTATAACAATCCATAACAATGGATCTGCCTTCACTTGAGTTTGGGCTTTGAATTGATCCATGAGGCCCAGGAGGGCCTTCCCAGCCAACTGATTAATGAAAGTAGGGCTTTGATGATATACTCCTGGGGTACCTGCAGAAACGAATGCAGAACTGCTCTGGAAGGATATACCATCAACCCAGACTGCACAGGGTTGTCTATAGAATATAGGTGCACAACTCAAAATCACAAAACACACAAACACACCATGAGTGTGTGTCAGCACACATCAGTGGTTGTGGAAAATGTCATGGAGCAGCAAGATTTGGAAGATGTCGTAGGATGACTTTAACAGCTGGAGTTACCTGGGCTTGGCTGCAAGCAGACAGGCTGGAGTTCTAAGTGTGCAGATGGGCATAGACAAAACAAAGAGCTAAGTATTCCCAAATCCTACTTGAGGATACTGACTACTCATCTTAAGCAGGAGGTGTAAGTTTTGTTTAGGGGTTGACCAGAGATATAACTGAAATATTAAATTAGGAACAAGCTATGAAGGACTTTGAATATCTTACAAAAAGGTAGAGAAGTGATATGGTGAATGTCTGGTGATGCTATAAAAATACAAGGGAATTTTATTAGAAGGGAAGACCAGAGTTGTGTCTGGTGGACATATAGCAGGTAGGGAAAATGGACAGGGAATGGAGTAAGAGCAGGAGATAAGCATGTTCCTAAAAGAAACAAACAAAATCAAACCAGTTGCTGTCAACTGGATTCTGACCTATAGGTGTCAGAGTAGAACTATGCTTCATAGGGTTTTTAAGACTGCGTGACCTTTTGAAAGCAGGTCACCAGGCCTTTCTTCTGAGGTGCCCCTGAATGAGTTCAAACCACCAACTTTTTAGTTAGTAATTGAGCATTTAAGAGTTTGTGCCACCAGGGACTCCTGGATAGTGGGTGTTACTGCTAGTTGCTGTCGAGTTGATTTGGACTCATGATGACCCCATGTGCGTGGAGTAGAACTGCTCTATAGAATTTTCAAGGCTGGTAGCATAGTGCCTAAGGCACTTGACTGCTAACCAGAAAGCTGGTGGTTGAAACCCACCAGCCACTCCTCAGAAGGAAGGTTGGGCAATCTACTTCCATAGTGATACCACCTTGGAAACCCAAGGAGGGGGTCGCTGTGAGTCGGGGCCCACTCAATGGCACATAACAACAACAACAACAACATGACTTTCAGAAGCAGATCACAAGGTCTGTCTTCTGAGTTGCCTCTGGATGGAGGTGTCTCTGAGTGGGTTCAAATCACCAAACTTTGAGCTAGTATATGAGTGTTTAACTGTTTGCACCATCCAGGGACTTGGGAAAGTGTGTTAAAGACCCACTGCTGTCAAGTCGGATCCGACTCATAGCAAACCCGTCTTGGGTTTCCAAGGCAGTATCACTACAGAAGTAGGTCCCCTTATTTACTCCAGAGGTTTTCAAACTGTCCTTCAGAACCAGAGTATTCCTTTGAGATGCCTCATGGACCAATGTGGAAGAACAGTTTGCTGTTCACGTTGTGTGCAGTTTATCTCTACATAACTTTGCATATGAAAAAATAATATTGCTACTTTGAAAAAATAGTCAAGGCCTTTTTTTTTTTTTTCCCAATCAAAGGAGTAAGCTAGTCTTAGGCTAAAATGTCTTAGGAGAGAAGCCATTGGGATGTTATAGCTTGTCCTGCAGCGTGCTTGGCATAACTGACAGGTAGGTGCTTTGAACCCACCAGACACTCGATGGGTAGAAGGTGAGGCAGGAAAGAATACAATATTGGAATCCTTATGAAGCAGCTTTATCCTGCCCTAGAGGGTCCCTGTGGTGTAGTGGGTAAGGCATTTGGCTGCTAACCATACGGTTAGCAGTTCAAAATCCACCAGCTGCTCCATGGAGGAAGATGAGGTAATCTTCCGTGAAGATTTATAGCCTTGGAAACCCAATGGGGATCTCTATGAATCAGAACTGACTTGATGGCAGTGGGTTTGGTTTTTGGTTTCCAGGGTCTCTAAGCTGGAATTCAAACCCACCAAGCACTCCTTGGAAGGAATGTTGGGCAATCTACTTCCGTAGCGATACTGCCTCGGAAACCCAAGGAGGGGTCTCTATGAGTCGGGGCCTACTTGACGGCACATAACAACAACAGCAAGCTGGAATTGACTAGATGGCAACAGGTAAACAGGTATGGGTGGTAACAATTGGCTAGCCTCTCCCAGTAACTCCAACCAGCATGTCATCAGCTTTGTGGAGGTCATCTCCATCCCTCTCATGTTGTTGTTGTTCACTGCCGTGGAGTCAGACCCAACTCATAGCGACCCCTTCTTGGGCTGCTGAGGCAGTGACACTACGGAAGTAGATTGCCCAACCTTCCTTCCAAGGAGTGGCTGGTGGGTTTGAACCACCAGCCTTCTGGTTAGCAGTCAAGCTACTCATAAACCTGTTATCAAGTCTATTCCAACTCATGGGGACTCCATGTGTTAAAGAGAATAACTACACCATAGGGTTTTCTTGGCTGTAATCTTATAGAAGATGATAGATAGGCTTTCCTTCCACAGTACTGCTGAGTGGGTTTGAACTACCAACCTTTCAGTTAATAGCTGATAGTAAACTCTCAGTGCCATCTAGGGTCCTAGATCCACCCATGTTGTTGTTGTTATCATGTGCTGTTAAGTCGGACCAACTCATAGTCATCCCTCCTTGGGTTTCCAAGGCAGTATCACTAAGGAGGGAGCTCTGGTAGCGTAGTGCCTAAGGCACTTGACTGCTAACCAGAAGGCTGGCGGTTCAAACCCACCAGCCACTCCTTGGAAGGAAGATGGGGCAATCTACTTCCGTAGTGATACTGCCTCAAAAAACCAAGGAGGGGTCGCTATGAGTTGGACTATGAGTCGGGTCTGACTCTACAACACATAACAACAACAACAACATCATTAAGGAAGTAGATTGCTCAACCTTCCTTCCGAGGAGTGGCTGATGGGTTTGAACTGCCAGCCTTCTGGTTAGCAGTCAAGTGCCTTAAGCACTACACTACCAGAGCTCCCAAGATCCACCCATAACCATATCAAAATCTAAAGAAAGCCTGTCCAAGCACCCAAAGAGAACAATTGACATCAAAATGAAGACTTTATTTATTCCACAAACATTGACTGAGTATAGACCTCTGTGTTAGAAACAGCACATTTTCAAGTGAGGAGAAGGGTGTTTTTGTCTGGATGAGCTACAATAAGGTTTTCTCCTTCTGTTGAAATTGGCTGGGAGGGGGCCTAAGAGTTTGAACCTGAGAAGACAAAAAGGGAAGGAGGTTTTGAGTGAGTTTCATGTTGGGTGTGCTCTAACCCCAGCTTTGTCAGGTCCTTGGCAGAGGAAGTAAAGTGAGCAACCTGATTACAAAGTAGGGATGTGGGAGAATTGGGGCCTAGAATGGGCTGAAACTCCTAGAAGATGCAAATTGGTTAAACATTAAGACAATGAGGCTCTGCTAATCCTTTGACAAAGGACAAATTGCTAATCTAAACTCACCACCAGGATGGTTGCCTCAGTTTAACAAAGGCAGCATTTATGCCTTATGTTTTATTTGTAAACTGACAATGCTGGCCAGTTAAATGGATTTACTCTCACCTGCCTCCCAGGGGGAGGGGAAGTGGCAGGTAATCCTTTCTTTCTCTAAATGTCTCAGGGAAACGGTCACCTGATCTGACCAGTATAGGCCTAGAAGGAGGTGCCAAATTTTAGCCACTTTAGAGTAACTGCCAAATTGCTTGTCAACAATAGGGCCAGTGTCTGCAGGGGAAAGGGCTGGGGAGAGGTGAGTTTTTCAACTCATAATTCATGAAAGGTCTCTGTTTTCCCTGTTCCTCTCCAGACTCCCAATTCCAGGGTTTGAACTTTGAGATTTTCTGTGGGATTGTGGTTGTCAGTGCTTGTGGGTGCTAATAATTCTTGGAAATGTCACCCTAGCTCCCTCCTATGCAGTGCTCTGTGCAGAGCTCCCCACCAGCCTAGCCCCATGATCTCTCTTCCTTCTCACTTCCTTCCCAAGGCTGTCACTCAGCCTCAGGCAGCAGTTTATTCAGTGTTACACTGACCTTTGGAGGCAAGTCTGGCTCTGAGATCTGACACCAACACACATAGTGCTGGCCCAACAGTCACCGACCGGGGAGATACACAGATAAGCTACATCTCCTGTCATCGCAGGCCTCCTTTACCCGTCTTGGCTTTACCTTCATCCCACTTCTTCCACTCCAAGTCTCAGGACGTTCTTCTGGCTGGAGTGAGGGGTGTGTGTGGCTATCCAAGGGGAACAAATGAGTATTTTCTGAAGTACCTGCCTCTCCTAAAAGACACCTTGCTGTGATCTCACACATAAGGATTTGCTCTTGCCTGGGTGTCCTTGAGGTGTGAAAATTCCAGAATCTTCACACCCCGCAGGGCTGAGGACCAGGAGGATATTTCAATCATTGCTGAAGCCCCAAACTCATGACTACAAAGAAGTGGTAGTTGCAAATATGGGCTCAGAATAAGTCAAGGAGCTGGCCTTAGTCCAAAGGGGCCTTGAAGATGGCCATGTTTTGAGACCTTCTCCTCTGTGC
Source organism: Orycteropus afer afer (assembly GCF_000298275.1). NCBI lineage: Eukaryota > Metazoa > Chordata > Mammalia > Tubulidentata > Orycteropodidae > Orycteropus > Orycteropus afer. Next base: position 12,369,073 of record NW_006921617.1, on the reverse strand, counting down.
CAGATGCAGGATGTGGCTTAAAGAGGTTTAGGGAATGCAACTCCTTCTACTATACCCTGGTATACTGATATGTTAAGACCTGTGAAGAATTTCTATCTGTGTAGACTCAGGTGTCTATTTCAAGACCCCAACCAAAGGGCACCCCCTGGGACTTTATGTCCAGGTGACAGATTATAGGAGTAGAAGGTCAAAGCTGACTGGACTGAACTGATGGGAACCTTAACTTGGTTTGGATCTGATGCTTAGCTCACAAAGATCCTTCCTTTCTCTTGCTCCTATTTGTCTTTTTTACAGTCCCCGGGTGATGCAAATAGTTAATATGGTCAGTTGCTAATGAAAAGGTTGGAGGTTCGAGTTAAACCAAAGATGTCTTGGGAGAAAGGCTTAATGATCTACTTCTGAAAAATAAGCCATTGAAAACCTTATGGAGAACAGTTCTACTTTGACACACATGGGGTCCCATGAGCCAGAATTGAGTTTACAACAACTGGTTTGCTACACCTCCTTTTAAGTATCCCCTTTATTATCTTTCCTGATGATGACAGTAATACCAGGCTCTGTGCCCACCATGCTCTTGCAACTGCTCCAGTCACTCCTGCCAAGGTCCTCACTGATCTCCATGTTGCCAAACCCACTAGCATGTTCCAGTCTTCATCTTAGAGGCAATTCTAGCATGCTGGCCACTTGCCTTTTGACACTCTCTCTCTTGTCTTTAAAGACTCCTTGCTGTCCTGATCCTTCCTTCTCATTGGCTCAAACTCCTTCCCATGGCAGCTACTTCCTCTCTCTAGAATGTCCTCCTTCCAGAGCTCAGTTTTTTCAATGGCACATCCTCAGAGACCAACTGCCTGCAACCTCTGCATCTTTCTTCTCTCATGGCACTTTCTTCTTTCCTTCCATTTTACCTCAATTTCTAATTGGCTTTTATGTTTATAGACTATACAATTTAGGTCAGATATCTCCCCTCCAGATTAAACCCCATGATGGAGACCATGTCTATGTTGTCAAATTATTCACCCATTGCCTATCATAGTGTTGGCACAGAGTAGGTACTCAAAAAATATTTGTTGCAAGTGTGAACGGATGGATGAATGCAAGCTTATGACATACTCAGGATGATGCTGAACAATTCTATACATTATTCTATTTAATTATCACATTAATCTTATGAGGGAACTACTGTCATCATTTTATAGTCGAAGAAACTGAGGTTTAGAGAGGTTAAGTGAATTGCTTAAGGTCATAGTTGTTATCAGTGTTGAGATTAGAACTCAAATCTGGCTGACTCCAAGCCCTCTATGTACTCTTTCATCTCTTGCTCCTACACCCTGGAGTGGGTGGACTAGCATTCTTCAAACTCTATTTTCATCATATCAGTTTCTTACTCAAGAACCTCAGTGGTATTATCCATTGTATTTATACCAAATTCCTTGCTGGACCTTCAGGCTTAGAAAGCACTGATGTCTAGTTACTCTTTGACACAGAATTTAAACTTCAGATAAGCAAATTTAGAACAGCTTAAGTATAAGCTTCTATTTTCCTGAATGTTTGCTTAAGCAACTAACCATGCACATTCTAGTGCCAGCCAGCCTGGGCTCAAATCCTTCCTCATACCTGTAACCCTGGGCAAACTATTTAACCTCTGCCTCAGTGTCCTCATTTGTAAAATGGGGATAAGTTCTCCCTTTTTTTTTTTTTGGCTTGCTTTGAATTTGAGAGACTCTCTAAAACTACAACATTATGTAATAAACGCAACGCAACCACTGCCGTGGAGTCGGACCTGACTCATAGTGACCCCTCCTTGGGTTTCCGAGGCAGTATCACTACAGAAGTAGATTGCCCTGTCTTCCTTCCAGGGAGTGGCTTGTGGGTTTGAACCGCCAGCCTTCTGGTTAGCAGTCAAATGCCTTAGGCACTATGCCATAAGTTCACCTTTTTTTTTTTTTTTTGACTTGCTTTGAATTTGAGGGGCTCTCTAAAACTACAACATTATATAATATTCATGTGTAAAAAATATAACTTACTTAAAAATGTGATGGAAATTTCAGTTAATGGGGCAGGTAGAGAAATGATATTTGTTAATTCTGTCTCCATCTCTTAATTCTCTGTTCCAGAGGATGATTTCACTTCTTAATTGTTATATAATGATAGCTGAGAATTAATATAGGAAATCACAATGTGCTAAGCACTATTTTAAGTACTTTATATATATCAACTCTTTTAATTTTCACATATCTGTTTTTTTGGAAAACTGAGGCACACAGAGCTATGTAACTTGCCCTAGATCATAGTAAATGGTATTGCGAGCATTTGAACCTAGGCAATGTGGAGTCCAGGCAGAGTTTCCATGCTTAAACACCATGCTGTATCATGCAATAAAAACAAGGAGTTCATTAAGGAGTACTTTACAACAAGCATAACAATTGCACATAAACCATCTATAAGTACACACCTGTGAGGCTGGTGTTACTCTTCTCATTTTATAGATGAATGATCTGGTGGCAGTGCTAAGCAAAGTAACAAAGAAAAACTGCAAGTGGTGAGAATTATGGCTCTGGAGTTAAAAAAAAGAAAAGGAGCCCTGGTAGCGCAGTGCTTAAGCACTCAGCTGCTAACTGAAAGGTCAGCAGTTTGAAACCACCAGTCCCACTGAGGGAGAAAGATGTGACTGTCTGCTTCAGTAAAGATTACAGCCTTGGAAACCCTATGGGGCAGTGCTACTCTCAGCTATAGGTTCACTATGGTCAGAATTGACTTGATGGCAGTGAGTTTGGTTTGGAGTTAAACAAACTTGGATTTCAACCTCTGCTATGTCTTTCCACCTGTGTAACCTTGAGCAAGTGACTTAACCTTCCAATCCTGTTTCCTCACCTATAAAATGGAAATAAGAGGAGTACATATCTCACAGAACAAATATGAAAGTTAATGGAATAATGCATAGAGACTGCTTAGCTCAATGTCTGCAGCCAGCAAGGGCTTGAGAAATGTTATTGCTGTTGTTGATATCAGTAACCTTCCAAAGGTCACAAAGCTACTTTATAGCACCAGAACCCAAAAGTTGTCCACTTTAGGAATTAGCTCCCAGATTTATTTCATGACTCCTCCGTAGTAATAAAGTACGAAGTGAATCCAGGGGATGATTTGGTAGACCAATCTGGAATCTTAAAATACTGTTCATCTTGGAAGTACAAATCTCAGTGCCACAGAAGTATCTTTTTTTTTCCTCTCCCAATTGTTGTAAGAATATATATAACAACATATTTGAATTTAACATTTTTCAAGTGTACAATTTAGTGATATCAACTATATTCCTCAGGCTGTGCAACCATCACCCCAGAAATATCTTGTTTTGGACCGTCTGTTCTGTATGTCTTATTTTCTAGAGGGTAATTTGAGGAAAACTTCACACCTTGAAATGACCAATTTGAGGACTGCCCTTCTGCTTACTCTTGTAATCAACTAATTTTACTAACATTCATTTTACAATTGCACTGAGCATACTGATGAGGTTAAGATGACTTCCTATGTTTCTTCTAGGAAGTTCCAGTGGTGGTGAGTTCTCTCAGAAATTTTCTCTGAGAAAGGAGATGAGTCTTACTTGGGAGGAGTGGGGAGAAAACATCTTTCAATCCAGTTATACACTGAGGTGTTCAGTTCTCCTATGTGGGAGGCCAAGCTTTGAAATTTTCTTTCTAGGACTGTGATAGCTTCCAGGAAGCTATGGAGACTGTATGTAAGAAGAGTCGTTCCTACAAATAAATAGTAAAGAATCTTTTGAATGCCTTAGCTAGAGCAAAACAAGAGCAGCGAATACATGATAAAAATTCCTGGAGCCATTTGCAGAATGTTATGAATAAATCTCATCTCTCCTGTTTCTGTAATGTTCAGTTTCCTCATATAGAGGTTATCTAAACCTATTCTTCACAGACCAGCTCTGGTACCAACCCTAGGTCTGCAAACAGTGGCATTGGAAGTTGCGTGAGATTTGTTCCTGGTTTATGGTAGGGAACATAGTCATGGTCTTGGGCTAACTCCTGGATACCTTTCCTGCCTTAGGCTATTTGTGAGAAGAGGAAAGATTGTTTCTAGGTAGGCTTGGCAACCATGTGTCCCCCACATCACCTTCGCAGCCTTGTCTAGGTAGCAAGGTTAGGGGATGGAGTTCAGAGCCTGGCCCTAGTAGTCTATCACACATGAGTTTGTCCTTACTAGCTCTGAGATTTGATGCCTGACATTTCATTTCCTTGGACCTTAATATTCTCATTGTAAATGGGAGAGCTATTAGGTACCATACTAGGTGTGTTCATGAGAAATGGGCGGTGCTGTACATGGCACTCAGCAAGCCACCATCAAGGTGAGGTAGGCTGTTGTCATCTCAAATATTGTCCTACAGAAACCTTCACTCCTGCCAGGCTGCTCTACTTGATTGTAGGAACTTCTGCACCTTACTTGGTTTTGGACCTTGGTCTTGGCTCAAACAGTTTTCCTTCAGGAATGACTTTTGGACTACTTCCCTCTCTCTGCTGCTCAACAGCATCTGTCCCCCACGGTCATCTCAGAGACTGCCTCCCAATGATGCTGAAAAGCCGAAAATCTAGCTTTCTTGCAGGTCAGCACTTAACCTACTGCACAGTTGGCCTCTAGTGGCGTTTAGTGAACTGTGTTTCTTCTCCTTTTATGTGTCCATTTTAATTCAGACCTATATTTTAAGGTTTTAAGGCTATGGCCCTAAACTTCTTGCCATCCTCACAGCTCCTAGCACAGTCCTCCCTAGCAGGCAGGGTAGTGTGGTGTTTAGGAGGACAGGCTGCAAGTGTGAAGCCCAGCTTGTCCACTTACTACAAGTGTAGTCTTGGACAAGTGACTTTTCCTCTCCATGCCTCACTTTTTCCTCACTTTTCCCACCTGAAAAGCAATCATGGTGTATTGCTCATAGCATTCTTCAGTGGTTTAAATGAGTTAATAATGGCAAACACTTTGAACACTGTCTGGCACATAATAAGCCACTACTGTAATTACATAGGAGCTCTGTTGGTGCAATTGTTAAACACTTGGCTGCTAACCTATAGGTCATCAACCACTCCACAGGAGAAATATGTGGCATTTTGCTTCCATAAAGATTTACCACCTTGGAAACCCTATGGAGCTGTTTTGCTGGGTCCTTTTGAAATTGACTTGATGGCATGGGTTTTGGTATTATTATATAGTGCACATAATCAGATATGGCAGTGACACATTCACAATTGAACATCCTATATTTTCCATAAGCTGCTAACCAAAGGTCAGTGGTTTGAATTTACCAGGGGCTCCATGGGAGAAAAGGCCTGGCAATCTCCTCCTGTAAAGATTACAGCCTTGAAAACTCTATGGGGCAGTTCTACTCTGTCATATATGGTCACTATGAGTTGGCATCAGGAGCTCTGGTGGCACAGTGCCTAAGGAATTTGATTGCTAACCAGAAGACTGGCAGTTCAAAACCACCAGCCTTCCTCAGAAGGAAGATTGGGCAATCTACTTCCGTAGTGATACCACCTTGGTAATCCAAGGAGGGAATCAATTTGACAGTGCACAACACTTGTTTTCCCTGTAAACCTGCTTCTTCCCCATAATTCTATTCTCTGTTAATGGTTCATAAAATGGTTAATGGTTCAATAAAGTCAGCACTTATAGCACATCAAAGACAAAGTTATTTCAAGCCTCTTTTTTCACTTCTCTACCAGGGTTTCAAATTATCCCTCAATTCCTTGGCTGGACTATTGTGATTATTTTTTGAACATTCTAATTGCTGTAAAAATGTAGATAACATCACATTTGCCATTTCAACAATTTTCACATACACAGTTCAGTGAGTTAATTACATCAAACATGTGCAACCATCAGCTATATCTCACATCCTATACAAAAACTAACTCAAAATGGATTAAAGACCTAAATCTATGATCTGAAACTATAAAACTCTGAGAAGATATAGGAGTAATGCTTTGGAACTTAGTCTTCAGTAATGGATTATAGGCATGACACCAAAAGCACAAGCAACAAGAGACAAAATAGAGAAAAGGGATCTCAATAAAATTAAAAAGTTCTGTATATCAAAGGACTTTGTCTACAAAATGAAAAGAAAACCTAAAGACTGGGAGAAAATCTCTGGAAGCCATGTATCTCACAAAGGTTTACTATCTGGAATATATAAAGAACTCATACAGCTTAACAATAAGAAAACAAACAACCTAGTCAAAAAATGGGCAAAGGACCTGAATAGACACTTCACTAAAGAGGGTATGCTAGTGACCAATGAGTATGTGAAAAGATGTTTAATGTCATTAGCTTTTAGGGAAATGCACATTAAAGTCACAGTGAGATACCACTTCACTCCCACTAGGATGGCTAAGATTAAAAAAAAGTAATAATAACAACTGTTGGTAAGAATGCAGAGAAATTGGAACATCTACATCCATTGCTGGTGGGAATGCAAAATGGTACAGCTGTTGTGGAAAACAGTTTGTCAGTTCCTTAAAAAGTTAAACATAGAGCAATCATTTGACCCAGCAATTCCACTCTTAGGTACATACCCAAGAGACTTAAAAGCAGAAACAAGAACAGACACATGTACACTAATGTTCATTGGTGTCTTCATTGCAGTGTTCATTGCAATGATCATTTACAGTAGCCAAAAGCTGGAAACAACATCATTCATCAACAGATGAATGGATAAACAGATGTGGAGAATACATACTCTGCCATTAAGAGAAATGAAGTCCTAATACATGCCACAACATTGATATATCTTGAAAATATATGTTGAATGAAATAGGTCAATCATATTTTATGATCTCACTAATATGAAGTAAGGAGCTCTGGTGACATAGTGCCTAAGGCCTTTGACTGCTAACCTGAAGGTTGGAGGTTCAAACCCACCAGCCACTCCGTGGAAGGAAAACTGGGCAATCTACTTCTGTAAAGATTTACTGCCTCGTAAACCCAAAGGGGGTTGCTATGAATCAAAATCGACTCGATGGCAGTGAGTTTGGTTTTGGTTTTAATATAAAGCACAAAGAATTGGTAAATATATAGAAATTACAGTCCAATAGTGGTCACCAGGGACGGGTGGGAGGGAGAATGGAGTGAATTATTGTTGATGACATATATGATATCCTTTTACCTAACTCATTAGTCCCTTCAGTAAATACCCCATGGCATAGGGAACTTCTCCTCCATCCCTTCATTTCCCTCTACCACCTCCTTTTCTTTTTGACACCTTGATAGGTACAGAAAACTTTAAAGAAGTAGAAACATCCTCATAATCTTACCACTCAGATGTGTCTCTGTTAATATATTGGTTTATACAATTCTAGACTTTTGTTAGAAACTTGTTA
>NW_006921617.1:12360042-12361386 GCF_000298275.1 Orycteropus afer afer | reverse complement strand
ATAATTAAAATAAGTAATTGAAATGAATTAATCAAATATATAATTTCCATTGGCTGCATAAAATTCCTTTACAGAGTTTACCTGTACCTTAATTTATAGCAGTCCCTGGGTGGTGCAAACTGTTAAGTGCTCTACTATTAGCTGAAGGTTGGCTGTTTTTACCCACCCAGAGCAGCCTTGGAAGACAAGCCTGGAGATTTGCTTCCAGAAGGTCATCAACTTGAAAACCTTGTGGAGTACTTCTACTTTACACATGGGGTTGTTGAGTGTCAGAATTGCCTCTACAGCAACTAACAACAACAATATACTTTACCTTTTGAAGTCTCTACTGGATTTTCATGTTACTCAAAATCTCTTGCTGTTTATTACATGTGGCACTGAGATAAACATCTTGGGACATAAAACTTTGATCTCATTATCATTAGAGAATGTTGCTATCATGGCTATTTCAGGAAATGTAAGCACTAAATCAAACCTCCAGTTGCCCTTGAGTTGACTCTGACTCATGGCGACCCCATGTGTGTCAGATCAGAACTGTGCTCCACAGGGTTTTCAATGGCTGATTTTTTTGGAAGTAGCTTACCAGAACTTCTGAGGTTCATCATTTTTCTCAAAAGTTTTAAGTTATTATAGGATTAGAATATTAATGCCTTGAAATGTATTGCAAATATTTGTGTTTTCTTTTTAATTTTGTTGATTGTTGTTGTTGTTATATGCTGACGAGTCAGACCCGGCTCATAGCGACCCCTCCTTGGGTTTCCGAGACAATATCACTATGGAAGTAGATTGCCCAACCTTCCTTCCAAGGGGTGGCTGGTGGGTTTCAACTGCCAGCCTTCTGCTTAGCAGTCAAGTGCCTTAAGCATTACCCAGAGCTCTTATTTTGCTGATGGTATATGCTTTTTAGAGAAAGTACTAATTATAGCAAATCTAGCAATCTTTTCATTTTTGGACAACATTCATGGTTGTATGTATTTCATTTTTTTAAAAAAATTTCTTTCTTTCAAAATAAGAACAAAGTAGGAGATCTCACATTGCCGGATCTCAAAACCTGCTATACAGCCATAGTAGTCAAAATTGCCTGGTATTGGTTTGATGATGGACACATAGACTAATGGAATAGAATTGAGAACCAGAAATAGATCCATTGCCCTATGGTCAGCTGATCTTTGACAAAGGGCCTAAATCCATTAAATGGGGAAGAGAATGTTTCTTTAATAAATGGTGCTGGCAAAACTGGATACCCATTTGCAGAAAAATGAAACAAGATCTGTACCTCACACCATACACTAAAACTACCTCCAGATGGAGCAAAGACTTAAATGAGAAACTTAAAACTATAGA
>NW_006921617.1:12356441-12358033 GCF_000298275.1 Orycteropus afer afer | reverse complement strand
GGAAGGAAGTGGGAGGGGAGATTTAGCATTGTGGTAAATTGTGGTCAATGTCATGAGACAAAGTGTATGTGAACTGCTGTATGGGAAGTGAATTTGCTCTGTAAATTTTCACCCAAATCACAATAAAAAAAATTAATTAATTTTTTTTTTATAAAAGAAAGAAAGATATACTCCTTAGTATGATTAATCATGAGAGAACAGAAGGGTAGTAGTTGCACAGGAAGGTAGCTCAGGGGGCAGGAATACATAGGAAAGAAGAACACAGGGAAGTGGTAACTAACTATAGGGAGGGAGTGGGAAGAGAGCTGTTACATTATGGGGAATGCAGTCAGTGTTATGAAACAAAATGTGTATGAACTACAGTATTGAAAATAAATTTTTAAACCTTCACCCAAATCACAATAAAAATTAAAAATTAAATAAAAAGTATTTTTAAAAAATTCTTTCTTTTAAAATGCTTGATGAATTCATCTGTTTAATACTTTTTCTCTAAAGTAATCCAGTGCAGTTCAGAAAAATTAGAAATTACAGGTAAGCCAAATTTCACCCTTGTCATATTTATAATGCAGACACAGCCACTATTATTTATTTATTTATTTATTTATTTATTTATTTATCCTCCCTTCCCTTCTCACCCCTGGTAACCAACAAAGAAAGTTTCCTTCCATATATAAACTGTGGTAGTTCAGTTTGTGTGTCAACTTGGCTGGGCCTGGTTGAGTGACTGGGCAGCTGGTGGTAGTTATTCCCCATGATGAGACTGGCAATTAACTCCATGGTGGGATCTACCACAAGCAGCTGAGTAGCTGCCTTTGCGATGTGGTCTGCTTACTGTATGTAAGGAGAAGCTTTGGGAATGGTCTCTGGCCTATGGCACGCTTGGACTCTGCATGTAGCCGTGTCGTTGCTCAGCAGCCTGTTATGCTCTGCCGACCTTGGGACTTACGATGGACTAAAGTTAATGGCCTGCCGTGTGGTTTGGTAACATCAGGACTGTGCCTCTTTACTTGTCAATCTTGGGGCTTTTCAGCCTCAGTAGCCAGCAGTTGTCTGAGTGAAGATACACCTCTAGCTCCAGTGGGCTGGGAGCAGGAGGCAGAACTGGACCCCAAGGTTGAAGTCTTTCACCCAGCCCCTAGAGCCTGGTACTTTAAACTTGGACTTAAAGCCTCCAAATTGTAAGAATAAACTCCTGTTTGTTAAGGCCATCCCATTTATGGTATGTTTCCTGTCAGAGTGGCACTAGGTAACCAGAACAGAAACCTTTCCTTGACTTATTACAATAATGAACTAACACAGTATTTGTCTTTCTGTGATTGACTTACTTCACTTAGGATAATGTCCTCCAAGTTCATCCACATTATGTGGTGTTTTATAGATTGTACATTATTCTTCAGTGTTACATAGTATTCTACTGTGTGAGACATGTTGTTGTTGTTGTTATATGCCGTCGAGTTGGCCCCAACTCATAGCTACCCCTCCTTGGGTTTCCGAGGCAGTTTCACTACGGAAGTAGGATTGCCCAACCTTCCTTCCGAGGAGTGGCTGGTGGGTTTGAACCACCAGCCTTCTGGTTAGCAGTCAAGTGTCTT
>NW_006921617.1:12355229-12355716 GCF_000298275.1 Orycteropus afer afer | reverse complement strand
AGATGGCAGCTTGCAAGCTTTTAAGATCCCAGTCACTACTTGTCAAAGTCGGTGGTGGAACAATGTTTTGTGTAGTATGTTATGCCAATTGAGCTTGATGTCCTCTGTTACTATGGTCCCGAGCCCACAGGTTCAACTACTTGGTCCCTCTGGGTAGCTGGCTGTAACCAAGAAGTGACTACAACCTTGTCCCTTGTCAGCTCTACTATACACCTGGGAATTCAGATCAAACAAATATGTTTATGGGATCATTGTCTGCCAACCCTATACATGGTCTTAGGTACACTCCCTGCTTCAGAGACATACCTAATAGTTCAGCCTGTCCACCCATCTCTCTACACATATACCCATGTTTGCCTTCACTGACAATGCAGTACTGTATTTGCAAAAGTGTTCATCTTTGTTGTCTGTACCTCCCATGTACCTCTCTATGTCTTTCTCTTCCTCAATGCCACCACATTGATCACTCACATTTGGTACATTGCCC
>NW_006921617.1:12347842-12354639 GCF_000298275.1 Orycteropus afer afer | reverse complement strand
AATTCTAGAGATAAGTCCCTTGTCAGATATGTCATTACCAAATATTTTTTCCCAATCTGTAGGTTCTCTTTTGACTCTTTTGGAGAAGTCTTTGGAAGGACATAAAAATTTAATTTTTAGAAGGTCCCATTCATCTAGTTTCTCTTCTGTTGTTTGTGCATTTTGAATTACGCTTGATAGTCTATTTATGCCATATGTTAGGTTTCAGTCTCTTCTTCAATGAGTATAATGTTGGCTGTTGGTTTTACATAGATGCCCCTTATTATGTTGAGGAATGTTGCTTCTATTCCTATTTTGCTGAGAGTTTTGATCAGGAATGGGTGCTGGATTTTATCAACTGCCTTTTCTGCATCAATTGATATAGGTATTGAATTTTATTGAATAAACTTTTAGTATCTATTGAAATCATTTTATTTTATTAAAAAGTATTCTGACTGATTAATTTCCAATGGTCATAGATTTCCTAATATCAAACTGTCTGGGTAATCCTGATAAATGCTATCTGGAGATAATACGATGTAACACTGCTTTATAAGCTCTGGTGGTGGAGTGCCTAAGGCATTTGACTGCTAACCAGAAGGCTGGTGGTTCAAAGACACCAGGAACTCTTTGGAAGGAAGGTTGGGCAATCTACTTGCATAGTGATACTGCCTTGGAAACCCAAGGAGGGGTTGCTGTGAGTCAGATCTGACTTGACGGCAGTGAGTTTGGTTTGATTTATACTGCTTTAATTACATTTTCTAAGACTTTATTTAGAATTTTCTCATCTGTCAGAGAGAGTTTCTAATAGGTAAAAGTAAGCAAATAATTTCATGCTTCACATTTGCATTGTTTTGTATAGTTCATTTATACTGTATAATCAGGAACCTACTCTTTTAACGGGATTTTATTCTTTTACCCTCTGCACTCTGATAAAACCAAACCGAGCTGTTCCTGGTTCTCTAAGTAGGTTATCCTCTTTCATACCAATGTGTTTTTGGAAATGGTATCTTCTTTGTCTGAAAAGCATTTCCTACCCCAAGTCTACCTAGGAAATCTTACTTATCCTTCAAGTCTCAACCAGGGGTCATCACTTTCATGCAGCCTTCCTTCTCCCCACCCCACCCCCCAGCTGAGCTCATCACTCCTTCTTCTATGGTGTTTAATAGCCCAAATTATAGTACTCATCACATATGAATTATTTGCTTTCAAGGTTTTCTTATCCACTAACCCAATGGTTCCTGTATATAATAGATTGGTATTGTATAAGAAAGGACATGTGAATGAAATATATATATATATACACACACACACATATATATATATATAAATTTACACATGTTGAAAGTGTCTGCTCAATTTCCTTTTTTTTTTTAACTGATGGGGCAAATAATAAAACAATGTTGTAGAACACTGCAGTAGACAAAGATTCTTGAAAGTGGGGTCTTGATTTAACCTAATTTTATATCCTCCTCCACTATTACTGTAACTGCCACAAAATATGTGCCTAATAAATAATTGAAAGGTTGCATTAAAGAGCCTGGAAAACATAGGCACTTGATAAGTTTTTTATGCTGGAGATTCAGTAATATAAAGCTAATAAATAGTAAATCATATAGTAATCCAACTCAAGTGATGGTTATTAAGGTTGATTGTTTTTTTTTTTTTTGCAAGGAAAAATATCCCTAAGTGGAGAGGAAATTAAGCACTGTGAACTATGGACTCTTGCATATGGCTGGGAGTCCATTTAAGTAACTGGGGGTGGTTCTGCACCAGACAACAGGCACCCTCACGTAAGTGTCTCTGCATATGGTTTGAGGGTTTGCTGCCACACCCCTGGTTCCTGTATATCCTTCTTGCTCTGACTTCTTGATTCATTACCTTATTTTCAGACTGTTTCCCCATCATCCCATCTGTGCTTCAATGTCAGTGGCCTCAGAAGTAGGATTGCCAGGTAAAATACAGGACACATAGTGAAATTTAAATTTCAAATAAATAATAAATAAATTTTAGTGTAATTATGTCCAAATCTTGTACAGAAAATACTCAATAGTAAACATTTTGTTTGTTTTTTATTAATCTGAAATTCAAATTTCACTGGATGTCCTGTATTTTTATGGGCTAAATCCAGCAACCCTACTCAATAGTCTCAGGGGTGTTCTCCATGATAGATAATAATGGCTAGCCCTCATTGAGGCTTATTCTGGAGTAGGTACAGTTGCTATGCAATATCTCTTTTAAACTTTATAATGTTTGGAGGTAGGTATTATCGTCTCCGTTTTTACGGCTAGAGAGCCTGGGGTTTAAAGGTGTTAAGCAATTTGCCCAAAGTCATCCAGTAGGAATTGATTAAATAATCATTTGGACTCAGGTCTAACTCCAAAGTCCATTTCTCATGGAGATACAGATTAAGTTCAACACACAGGCACATTTTTACCAGATAAAAATGTCTCAAATAGGAGCTGGGCATCATGAAATGTGGTGAGTCTTCCACCACTGGTGGGATTCAAACAGAAGCTGGGGAGTATGGATTTTGTAAGTTTCCTTTGCAGGGGCATAAAATTTGGGCAAATGTCCTTTGAAGTCTTTTCCTTTCAGGCTGAAAAACTCTTCAATATTGTTCAAGGATTTATACATACACATGTGTATTTTGCAATGGAAATTCTTTGTCTTCTCAATGGGAGCTCTAGCAATACAGGGACAGGATCAGCCTCGTTGGAGGAATCAGTGATCACATCATTAATTTGGTATTATTTCATAGTCTGGTATTGAATGGAACCCTTGGCTTTTATTCAGGTTCTTTTTCTCCAAGTCTGATCCTACTCATAAGCCTTTCTGAGTTTGAAGTAGATTCCTGTAGTTAACACCAGATTTTCAAGTAGGAAAACAAGTTTAAAGTGATTTTTTATATCTCAGGTTTATTTTTATATTCAAAGTTAAATCTCAAAATGAAACCCACTGTCCTTGAGTTGATTCTGACTCATAGAGAACATATAGGACAGTGTAGAACTGCCTCATAGGATTTCCAAGGCTGCAGATCATTTTTTTAAATTTATTTTATTGTGCTTTGGGTGCAAATTTACAGAGCAAAATTTGTTTTACATTCAACAGTTTGTGTACATTTGATTTCATGCCCTGATTACCATTCCAGACCATAATAAACTCTCCTCCCCTCCCGTCCCTGTGACTACCCCCTCCCTGTGCCCTTCTTAACTATGTGCTCCTGTCTGTCCAGTTTTCCCTCTGTGTGAACACTGTTGCTCTGGTGCCCTACTGCTGATTGCTGTAAGGGGTGTATCCCCCAAGAGTAGGTGAGTGCATGGCTTTGGGATAGTTGTTCTGCATGTAGGTCTTTCTACTGTTGGGCTGAGAGCCAATCCATGGGAGTGAGTCCAATTCTATGCCTGAAGAATAATAACTTGGGGCCATAGTCTTGGGGGTTCCACCAGACTCTATCAAGCCAGTAATTCTGGTCATTTTTGTACTTTTGGATTTTGTTCCACATTTTTCCTCCCACTCTATCCAGGATCTCAAGGTTTGATCTTTTCCTGAGTGGTTGGCATTGGTAGGTGGGTACTATCTAAGTTCTTTTGGTCTCAGGGTCCATCATATCCTTGGACTAATTGTTTCCAGGTGTCTTTGATTTTCTTCACTCTTCTTTGCTTCAGATGAGAGAAGACCAATAGTGACATCTTAGATGGCCCCTCAAAAGCTTTTAAGACTGCAGTTCCTACTCACCAAAGCAGGCTGTAGAACAAGATTTTTATGTACTATGTTGTACCAATTGAATTTGGTGTCCCCTGACACTATGGTCCCGAGTCAGCAGACCCGGTGATTCTCATTCTCAAGGTGTATGGTTGTCTCTAAGAGGTTACTCCAACTCTGTGTTCTGTTGCTTCTGTGATGTGTGTGGCTAGTTTTGTAGCACAAGTGCCTGTGTAAGATTCAAGGCTGCAAATCTTTATGGAAGCAGACTGCCATGTCTTTCTCCTATGGAATGGCTGGTGTGTTTGAACTGCTGACCTTTTGATTAGCAGCTGAGTGCTTTAACTAGTTTGCTACCAGGGCTGGCTATGGTTAAGTTTAGATAAGTTATGTTAGACAGAGGCCTATTTCTGGGATCTTGGAGATGAATTCTGTAGTCTAAAATGCTAACAGGAGTTGTTTAAGTTCTTTCTGCAGTGCCTCTTGAGCTGAAGGATTTATTCATTGTTGTTGTTTGTTTGCTTGCTTTTTATAATTATTAATCAGCACCAAGAAAAACGCAACTACTGAAACAGGCTACTAGATATGAAATATGAGAGCTTACATAAGAACAGGAATAATCTCTCATGGAGGTTACCTGTTGAATTACTGCAGAAGGCAATTGAGGAAGGGATCATCCCAAAACATTGTCCCCACAGGTATTAAAGCAGAAAAACAGGGATTGTGGTGTGGAACAGACCTGAGATCATAATCTGTCTCCAGCCTCTCTAAACTTCAGGGTTTTTTTTAATCTATAAAAAAGGGATAATAAAACATGGATCACTGGTTATTTAAACCACACAATAGTTTAGTTTAATTAGTAAAGAATATCTGCTTTGAACATTGTGCTCTTTTAAGATCAGTCTATATGGGATCAAATTGACAATATTGTTGTTGTTGTTATGTGCTGTTGAGTCGGACCCGACTCATAGCAACCCCTCCTTGAGTTTCCAAGGCAGTATCACTACGGAAGTAGATTGCCCAGTCTTCCTTCCGAGGAGTGGCTGGTGAGTTTGAACTGCCAGCCTTCTGGTTAGCAGTCAAGTGTCTTAGGCTCTATGCTACCAGAGCTCCTCAAATTGACAATGGCAACTAAAAAGATTAGGTAGAAAGCTTAGGGGACATTGAGTTTATGTTAATGAAAAAGGAATGATTCAGAAAAGGAAGCTGAGAATCGTTGCACAACTTGAAGAATGTAATCAGTGTTATTGAATTGTACATGTAGAAATCTTTGAATTAGTGTATGCTCTGCTGTGTACATGTTCAACAATAACAACAGAAATAAAATATTTTTTTTAAAAAAAACCTCATTATTGAACTGTGGTGAAAGTTAATCGAGATGGAATGTGTGAAAGCACCTAACAGTGCCTGACTCATAGTGGATGCACCAACGAAGGTGCTGTCAGTCGTAAGCAGCAACAGCAACAAAAATCAACCCCAACTGGCTTAAATAACCAGGGAATATATTGCTTTATGTCATTGAAAATCCAGAGGGCAGGCTTCTGTGTTATTTCAATTCAGTTGCCCAATCACGTTACCAAGGCCTTTTAATATGTTGGCTTCATCTCAGACTGCCTCCCTGCCTTCTGGCTAGATGGATAAGACCATTGCTCAGGACTGTGTGCTTCCTCATCAGTGTCAGAGAGAGAAAAATAGAGAAAGAATGTCTCCCTTCACCATGGAACAAAAATCCAGGCTTCCCTCTTATTAAGCCATCTTTGGTCATATGCTTTCTTCCCCTGAAACAGTGGCTCTGCTTGTGAAATGCTAAGTGTTGATTGGCCAGGTCTGCTTTGGGTGCCTGTTCTGGGTTAACTTGTGTCCCTTGTAATGATTTGTTCAAGTCCTAACTCCTGGTATCTGTGAATATGACCTTATTTGAAAGTAGAGTCTTTGTAGATGTAGTCAAGTTAAGATGCTGTCATACTGGATTAGGGTGGGCCCTAATCCAATGACTGATTTCCTTATAAGAAGAGGGAAATTTGAAACACATACAGGAAAGAAGGCCATGTGAAGATGCAGGCAGAGACTGGGGCAACAAGTCTACAAGCCAAGAAATGCTAAGGGTTACCAGCAACCATCAGAGCAAGGAAGAGACAAAAAGGGCTTCTTTTCTAGAGTCTTTACATGGCTCATAGCCCTGCCAACACCTTGATTTTGTTCTAGAATTGTGATAAAATAAATTTCTGTTGTTGTAAGCTGCCTAGTTTGTGGTAATGTGTTATAGCAGCCCTAGAAACCTAATATAGTGCCTATCCCTGAACCAGTCACTGGGACAAGGGGCATGAAATAACTTTGATGAGTTCAGATCAATCAGAATACACACCCAAACTTCATGCTTAAAGGGAATAGAATTCATTCTAGAGGGGCAGCTACCAGGCCTACTGCACCATGCACCTAATAAAATTGTTATCGTTGTCCTATCAATTACAAGATTCCACATTCTGGAGTGTAAATTTCCTTAGGGCTGGTACTGAGTCTTCTCTGCTTTTAAATAAAAAATATTGCCTTTTGAGTAAGAAATATTACATTGTTTTATTTAGGCCTATACCATAATCATAGATCCAAAACCCTCAAGTGCTTCTTCAATGAGTTTTAAGCGAATTCCTAGGTCATAGCTGGCTTAGATCCGAAGTTTTTTTTTCTATGAAGGTGGCGATAGTGGTGATGGTATCCTCATCCAATGACTGATTTCCTTATAAGAAGAAATGAGACAGAGCTGGAAAAAATATATAAGCCATTGGCTATTTGGACCTGCCACCCAGATGGCTATGGAGTCTTTCATCATGCGGAGTTTTACTCTATGGACCAACTCCATGAAGTGAATAGATTACATGCATTAGATGAGAAGCATATTTGTGGCTTTGAAAGAAGATGGACATGAAACAAAACCACATGCAGACGTTTCAGCTGATGAATGACCTGTTGATGGGCAGGTGCTGCCATTTATAGCTGAGGTCTGGGAAAGGGAGTAGGAAAAGAAATGGAGGGCAACTTCTTAATTTCTCAGGCTTGTGGTTCCCACTTGATGGCAAGCACAACTGCCGGGGGGGGGGGGGGGAAATGAAAAGAAG
>NW_006921617.1:12337381-12339171 GCF_000298275.1 Orycteropus afer afer | reverse complement strand
TGTGTCTGTGTTAATTGGTTTCTCTTTTCTTTGTTGAAGAGGGTCTGTGCAATCCTTCTGCCTAGTCTGCCATCTTGCCCCACCTCTGGCTTAGGTTTTCTGAAGATATTGCTTAATCTCTGTGAGGGATGATCATCTCTTATATTTTTCTACATGACGTTAGAGTCTGCCTGTCACGTACACTTGTCTAACAGGAGTTAGAGCTTAGCATTCCCTCTGGAGATGTGTATGAGACAAATCTCGGGTTGCTTGCCACTGACATCTTCCACACCTCACAGGACAATACAGCTCTGCTTTCTGTGGCCCAATTTTTTTTCCCTGAGAAATTTAGGAAACATATTGGAGTCAGCTGTACTTCCTGAGAGTGAAGCAGCAAAACATTTGCGATTATATTCATTTCCTATTGCTGCTATAACAAATTACCACAAACTCAGTGGCTTAAAACAACACACATTTATTATGTTAAGATTCTGGAGCTTGTTGTTTTTAGGCCACTGCTCATCTGTCAGTTTGTCATACTGTGGTAGCTTGCATGTTGCTGTGATGCTGGAAGTAATGGAGGTATTTCAAATACCAGCAGTGCCACCTATGGTGGACAGGTTTCAGTGGTGCTTCCAGACTAAGACAGACTGGGAAGAAGGATCGGGTCATCCACTTCTGAAAAAAATTGGCCACTGAAAACCTTATGTTATGCTGCTATATTATCACAGACTCACTGGCTTAAAACAACACAGATTTATTATCTTACAATTCTGGAGGTGGTTGTTGTTGCTGTTGTTAGGTGCCATCAAGTCATCTCTGACTCACAGCGACCCTATGCAGAGCAGAATGAAACACCGCCTGGTCCTGAGCCAGCTCCATGATTCTTGCTATAATTGAACCCATCACTGCTGCCACCATGTCAGTCCATCTTGTGGAGGGCCTTGCCCTTCTTCCTCCACCCTCCACCTTACCAAGCATGACATCCTTCCCCAAGGAGTGGTCCCGTCTGACAACATGACCAAAGTAGGTGAGATGAAGTCTCGCCATTCTCGCCCTCAAGGAGCATTCTGGCTGCGCTTCCTCCAGGACAGACCTGTTAGTTCTTTAGCAGTCCATGGTATTTTCAGCATTCTTTGCCAACATTACAGCTCAAAAGCATTAACTCTTCTTCATTCTTCCTTATTCATTGTCCAGCTCTCACATGCATACGAGGCAATTGAAAATACCATGGCTTGTGTCAGGCTCACCTCAGTCCTCAAGGAGACATCTTTGCTCTTCAGCACTTGAAAGAGGTTCTTCACAGCTGATTTGCCCAGTGCTATATGTCGTCTGATCTCCTGATGGCTACTTCCATTGGCATCAATTGCAGAACCTAGCAATGTGAAGTCTTTGGCAATTTCAATCTTTTATCTGGAGACTGGAAGTCCTAAAATCAAGGTGTTGGTGGGGTAGAATATATATATAAAGGAGCTCTGGTGGTGTAGTGATTAAGACATTTGGCTGCTCATCAAAAGGTCAGTGGTTTGAACTCACCAGCCACTCCACAGAACAAAGATGAGGCAGTCTGCTTCTGTAAAGATTTATAGCCTGGAAAACCCAATAGTGGCCTGATGAGTCAGAGTTGACTAGATGACAATAAGTTTGCTTTGGTTTATATATACAAATATATGTTTCCAGTTTATATATATTTACTATTTTTCACCTAACTTAGAGTTTTTTCCATGTCCTCAACATATTTTTAAATTTTGATGATATTCCATTGTGTAGATGTACCATAGCTTTTTAAAATATAGGCATTTAATGCTGTA
>NW_006921617.1:12326554-12337180 GCF_000298275.1 Orycteropus afer afer | reverse complement strand
ATGGTGTTTAATTTCCATGTGTTGGTGATTTTTGTTTTCTTCTGTTATTGATTTCTGCTCCATTGTTATTGATTTCTATTCTTTGTCTTGTTTTCATTATAATCAGAGAACATATTTTGTATGATTTCAAGTCTTACCACATTTTGTTTTTTTATATTTTTAAATTTTGAGATAATTATAGATTCACATACACTTATTAAAAATAATATAGAAAGATCCTGCACACCTTTAACCCAGTTCCTCTGAATGGTAGTATCTGCTATAACTATAGTGCAATGACAATCAGAAAATCAACATTGATATAATCCATTGACCTTATTCAGTTTTCACCAGGTTTACATGCATTCATTTGTGTGCATGTGTGTGTTTATTTGTATGTATTTTTATGAAATTTCATTATGTGTAGATTAATGTGCCTACCACCACAGTCAAACAAAACAGACCCATCAAAAATATCTCTTGTGCACAACAATTGGCACAACAAAATACACAAAAGCCTTGTTCCTCATCCTACATTGGTGAGTAGTGACTGCGGTCTTAATCTAAGATGCAACTAATGGTCTCATCCTCAGAAGCAAAGAAGAGTGCAAAAAAACAAGGACATTTGGAAGTAATCAGCCCTAGGACATGATGGCCCCCTGCAAAAAGGACAAGGAGGCCACATCTTCCGACCTCTAACCCTACAAGAGGAAGACAGGATTACCAGCAGTAACCCAAGGCCTATTCCTACAAGGCCAGACATGCTGCCTCCCTCCAGCCCTTTCTCCAACCGTTCCTCTCAAAGCACCCACCACCTCTTTCCTGGGTTTGATAATTCACTGCAGTGGCCACACAGAACTCACAGATTATGGAGTTTACTAGGGAGGCACCAGGCTACAATTCAAGTTCAGGAAAAATGCTCAGTTTCTCTCCAAGCCCACCATCTCTCAGCCAAGTCTTTCACAGTCTCTCCCCCAGCAGTGCATGTCCCTCGGTGTCTTACTCAGCAACGCGTGTCTCTTGTGTCTCTTTCCCAGCAGCACGTGTCTCTTTCTGGAGCGCGTGTCTCTTTCAGCAGTACGTCTTCCTCAACCAGCAGTCAGAGAGAGTCCTGCCTCTAGGAGGCCTCCTTTTGAGCCTGGGAGAGTGGCCAAACTAGCCAATCATAGCATCAGAACTCTAAGCACCTGAGAGAGAGTGGGAACCTCCCAGAATATTGTTTTGTGCCACTCCCAACAGAAATACTCCAGGTGGACGACTATAGCAATCAGGATCTCCTCAGTTGCTAATAGCAATTCCCACCTTAGAGTTTACAAAGACTTATGGATAGAAAAGCCACACTAAGTAATTTACTACACTGCACCCTCAAAACCAGAAGAACTAGATGGTGCCCGGCTACCAAGGCCAACCACTCAGGAAAGGATCAAATCTGGAGATCCTGGATAGAGTGGGAGAAAAAACATGGAACAAAAATCCCAAAACTCAATAATGACTAGAATTACTGGTCAGATGGAGTCTGGTGAGACCCCCAATACTATGGTCCTAGGATACATTCTGGGCCTGGAGTAAAGCTCACTCCCAGGGGCTGGCTCTCAGCCCAATAGTAAACAAGATGTACATGCAGACCACTCAACCCAGGGTGACACACCTACATAGTCTATGGAAATGCATCCCTTGGAGCAATCGACCATGGGGCATCAGAGAGGCAACATTCACATGGAGGAAAAGCAGGACAAACAGGAGTGCATAAGTATGAGAAGCATGAGGGGAGGGTTACTGGGCAGGGAGGGGAGGAGACTGGGTTAGGGTTGGGCATGGTAAATGAGAGTGAAACTAAATGTACACATAATGTTGAATGTAAAACAAACTATTTATATCTATATCTACATATATCCCTTGTGCTACCCTTTAAAAGACATAACTTCTTCCTTGCAAACCACTATTCTTTGTCCATCTCCATAATTTTGTCATTTCAAAAATGGTGTATAAATGGAATCATACAGTATAAAACCATTTGAGATTCATTTTGTTCACTCAGGATAATTCCCTCGATATCCATCCAAAATATTGTTGTTGTTGTTATGTGCTGTTTTAAAAAAAAATCCATTCTGCCAATCTAGTTCTTTTAATTGATTTATTTAAATTATTTATATTTAATATAATTACTTACATGTTTAGATTTAAGCCTACCATTTTATTGTTTGTTTTGTTTTTCAGTCCTATGTTTTCTATATCATATATTCTTTGAGTTATTTGAACATTCTTTAGCATTCTATTTTAATTCATTTATCAAGATTTTTACTAATATCACTCTAAAAAGCTTTTAGTGGTGGCTCTAGGTACTACAAAATATATCCTTACCTAATCATATTTCAGGAGCTCTGGTAGCATAGTGCCTAAGGCACTTGACTGCTAATCAGAAGGCTGGCGGTTGAAACCCCCCAGCCACTCCTCAGAAGGAATGTTGGGCAATCTACTTTCGTAGTGATACTGCCTCAGAAACCCAAGGAGTGGTCACTATGAGTCGGGTCTGACTCAACGGCACATAACAACAACAACAATCATATTTTACCCCTTTAGGTTGAGAAAACTTACAACCACATAGGTCCCTTTACATTCCCCCCTTTATATTGTAGTTGTCTTATGTATTATAACTATACACATTGTATCAAACAATGTTAGAATTTTGGATTTCAACATATTTTGAAGAACTTCAAATTTTAAAAATAGTCTATTCAACCTAAGAATAGGCCCCACTTGCCAAGGACTGCATGGGCAACCTCACTGGTGGCTGACAACCAGAAAGGTATGAGATTCTCCTTATTCCCTTTGTACACTACATGGTCTTGGTGAATGGGGGTGTGGCCATCCCCCTCCTCACACACCTTCTGGACTGGCAGGAATTCCATTCCAGTCCAGGTGCCCTGCCAGCACCTGTCTTCTGGGCAGGCAAGAATTGGTCCCAGCTTTAAGTGTCCTGTTCTCAGCCACTTTTGTGGCCAGTATGAATTTTTTCCTGAGATCAGGTACCCTACACCCAGCTGGCTGCTGGGACAGCAGGAACTTTATGCCCGATTACCTTTTGAGACAGCAGGAATTTTTTCACCTAGATACCCTACCAACAGTTGCTTTTTGAGCTGGCAGGAACTCTCTCTGGAACCAGGTGCTTTGCTTCCAATCACATTTTGGACCAGGAGGAACTTTTTCAGGTTCCAAGCACCCTGCCCCTAGTTACCTTCTGGGTAGATTGGAACTATTCTGATATCAACTGCCCTAGTCTCAGCAGCATTTTGGGATTGCAGGAACATTTGCTGATATCAGGCACCCTATATTAAGCCCTATTTTAGGATGGTAGGAACATTTTCTGGGAGTAAGTTCCCTGTGCAAAACTGCCTTTATGGGACAGCAGGAACTTTTTCTGAGACCAGACACTCATCTCTGGCTGCATTTTTAGCTTGCATGAATCCCTTCTGGAACCAAGTGTCTTGCCTGACCACCATTTCCGGTTTCAGGTGTCCTGTCCTCAAACATCTTCTGGTTCACAAGAACTTGTCTGAGATCAGGAATCTTACCCACATTTGCCTTCTGAATAGACAGGAACTAGTACCAGGATGTCTCTACCACCTGCATGGCCAGCAGAGACAGAGCCCAGGTGCCCTACCTTGCCCTGGTTTTGTTTTTGTTTATTAGTTTCTATTCTTTTCATTCTTCCCATCCCTGATTTTTCTTTTGGCATTTTTCTTTATTGTTCTTTTTCTTTTCCTCTATTCTCTTATTCCTCCAACCCCAGAGATTGTTTCTTTTCTTTTTCTCTCTGTCCTTCTTTATTTTTCTTTTCTTTTCTTTTTTTTATTCTTGCAGTTGTTGCTATTTGCATATGTTGTTTGTGCTTTTTGTTCCCTTTGTTTTTCTTTTCTTTTCTTTTTTTTGGTGGTGGTGTGTTTTTTTTGGGTCACATCATGTGTGAGACAGCAACAGTACCCAAATGACCCAACCATACCCACACCTTCTTCAGCCCCACCCACTGGGGAGAGTGACCACCAGCTTCTGCACCAACTGATCAACAGCAGACAGTGGCCAATACCAGCCCAAGTCATCCTCAACTACTCTTCACAGACAGCTAAGAGAGATATGTGCACACATTTTCATGTTCTGTCATACTCGCTAGGAGACAGGTGGTGAGTACCTAAGTGCTGCCAAACTAGTAAACACAGTAATACACCAGACCTGCTTGCTTGGATATATCAAAACAAAATAGAGCCACAAACAAACAAACAAACAAACAAAAACCTGGGAAAATCATACCAGTATACAACCACCAATTAAATATAAATACAATGGCATCACATTGTCTTGGACACAACTGACAATCCTGGATCACACAAAGAAGCAAGACAAAGTAGTACAAACAAGGGACCAGAAAACAGAGCCAGAAAACCTCCCTGAGGAATAAATGCAGTTGGAACTACCTGATAATGAATTTAAAAGAATTATATTCAGGTACCTTCAAGGGATTGAGAGACAGGTCAAGGAAAACACAGACAAAATCAAGGAAAATACCAATGAAATTAAAGAAAACACAGACAAACTCTAGAACAATTTAAGAAGATAATATAGGAACAAACTAACAAAATAAATGAAAAATTAGAAACCATACAAAAATAACAAATAGAAATCCAGAAGATTAATACTAAGATTTCACAAATAGGCAACACATTGAAAAGGAAAATAAGTAGAATTGAATCAATGGAAAGTAGAATTAGTGAGATTGAAGGCAAATCTCTCAATACTACTTCATTAATGGATCAGTGAGAAAGAAGATCAGAACAAAATGAAGAAAGCCTAAGATTCATGTAGGACACCATCAAAAGTAATAACTTGCATGTGATCAGAATTCTAGAACAGAAAGAGAGAAATAAAACTACAGAGAACACTGTTGAAGAGAACTTTCTTAATATGATGAAAAATGAGAAGATATCCATTCAAGAAGTTCAATGAACCCCAAACAGGATAAATGTCAAAAGGAAATCACAAAGACATATAATCAAACCTACCAAAAATGAAAGAAAGAAAGAATCCTGAAAGCAGCACAGGAAAAGTGAAAAGTTACCTACAAAGTGCAACCAATGAAACTAAGCTTTAATTTCCCAGCAGAAATCATTCAGGTGAGAAGGCAATTGGATGACATATATAAAACCCTGAAAGAAGAAAAAAATATCCAACTAAGAGTTATATACCTAGCAAAATTGTCCCTCAAATAAGATAGCAAAATAGGACATTTCCAGATAAACAGAAATTAAGGGAATTTGCTAAGACCAGATCAACCTACAAGAGATACTAAATGTAGTCATTCACACAGAGAACCAATAACAGCAGACCACAACATGATGATATCTCCCAGAAACCAACCCAGATATAGAAGTATCCAAAATAAAATAATCTTACAAGACTATAAACAAGGAACCAGAGACATCAGTTGGTAAATGAAGACAACTATGCACTAAAAAGAGGTAATAAATAGCATAGGTACAGAATTTTCATAGGGATAGAACAGATTCTTTTAACCTTGGGAAGAAAATAACAAATCACAAGGTAATCTCAAAGAAAATGAATAAACCTCATCAAAATAAAACAGAAGAAAGGCACAAATATTTGGCAAATATGAAAACAATAGCAATGATGGAAATGATGAAACAAAATTCATAAGCAAAATGAGCTCAGCATGGAAAATTATAATGAACAAAGAAATCAGCAACACCACCAAAAAACACATAATAAAATGACAGAAATAAACTCATACTTTTTGATAATTTTGCTTATGAATGTAAATGGATTAAATGCACCAATCAATAGACAGAGAGTTTCAGCATGGAAAAGAAAACATGATCTATCAATATGCTGTCTACAAGAGACTCACCTTAGACCATAGACAAAAATACCAAAGGTTGGAGAAAGATATATTAAGCAAGCAGCAATCGATAAAAGAGTTAATTAATATTAATTTCTGATAAAATAGAGTTTAACACAAAAGCTACTATAAGAGACAAGGAAGGACATTATATATAATGATTAAAGGATCAATCAAACAAGAGGATATAACCATAATAAATATTTATACACCCAATGAAAGAGCCCAAAAATGCATAAGTCAGACATTAACAGAATTGAAAAGACAAATAGATGACTCCACAATAATAGGATAATTTAATGCACCATTTTTTAACAAAAGATAGAACAACTGGAAACTCAACAGACACAGAAGAGCTAAACAATACAGTCAACCAACTTGATCTTATGCACATCTATAGAGCGCTCCACCCAATAACAGCACAATATATATTATTTTCTAATGCACATTGAACATTCTCCAGAATAAAGCATATGTTGGGCCACAGAGCAAGTCTCAATAAATTTAAAAACATTGAAATGCTGCAAAGCATCTTCTCAGATCACAGTGCTATAAAATTATAAACCAACCATAGGAAGAGCAAGAAAATAAAAACAGGCACATAGAAACTGAATAACACCCTCCTTAAAAATGACTGGGGAATAAAAGAAATAAAAAATGAAATTAAAAAGTTCCTTGAATCAAACGAGAATGAAAACACAACATACCAAAGTTTTCAGGACATAGAAAAAGCAGTGATCAGAGGGCAATTTATAGCAATAAATGCATACATCAAAAAAGAAGACAGAGCCCAAATCAATTTCTTAATCCAACATCTCTAACAATTAGTAAAAGAGTGGCAAAAAAGTTTACAGTCACCAGAAGAAAAGAAATAATAAAGATTAGGGCAGAAATAAGTGAAACAGAAAAACAATAGAAAGTATCAATAGGACTAGAAGTTGATTCTATAAAAAAGATTAATAAAATCAACAAACCACTGGCAAATTTAGCAACCAACAAAAAAGAAGATGCAAATAGCATGAATAAGAAATGAAATGGGTGATATCACAATAGAACCAATTGAAATAAAAAGGATAGTAAAGGTAGTGAAAAACTATACTCAAACAAATTTGAAAACTTACAAGAAATGGATAGATTTTTAGAAACACATTACATACCTAAGGTAGGTAGAAAATTTGAACAGATCTGTAACAAAAGAAGACATTGAACAGGTCATTTAAAAAAAAAAAACAAAAAATAAATAAACCTACCAACAACAAAAACCCTGGCCCAGACGGCTTCAATGGAGAATTCTGCCAAACATTCAGAGGAGAACTGACATCAATCCTACTCAAACTATTCCAGAACATAAAATAGGATGGAATCCTCTCAAATTTATTTTATGAGGCAAGCATAACCTTGACACCCAAATGAGGCAAAAATGTTAGTAGAAGGGAAAATTACAGTATTGTATGCCTCATAATTATAGATGTAAAAATATTCAATAAAATTCTAGCCAATAGAATCCGAAACCATATACAAAAAATGAAACTACATCATGACCAAGTGAGATTCATACCAGATATGCAAGGGTGATTCAACATTAGAAAATTGATCAATGGAATTCATCATGTAAGTAAAATAAAGGAAAAGAACCAAATGATTACATCAATTGATGCAGAAAAGGCATTTGATAAAATCCAACACCCATTCCTGATTTAAAAAAAAAAAAAAACTCTCAGCAAAATAGGAATAGAAAGATATTTTCTCAACATAATATGAACATATATGCAAAACCAAAACCAACAGCCAATATTATTTATTCTCAACAGAGAGATACTAAAAACACTACCCTTGTGAACAGGAACCAGACAAGGATGCCCTCTATAACCCCTTCTATTAAACATTGTGTAAGAAGTCCTGTTGTTGTTATGTACCATGGAATCAGACCCAACTCATAGCGACCCCTCCTTGGGTTTCCGAGGCAGTTATCACTACAGAAGTAGATTGCCCAACTTTCCTTCCGAGGAGTGGCTGGTGGGTTTGAACTGCCAGCCTTCTGGTTAGCAGTCAAGTGCCTTAGGCACTATGCTACCAGAGCTCCCAGTGAGGTCAATAAAGCAAGAAAGGGAAATAAAGGCATCCAAATTGGTAAGGAAGAAGGAAAACTATCCTTATTTGTGTGATAAGATCCTATGCATAGAAAATCTCAGAAACTCGCAGAAAATGGCTGAAATGAATTGAAAGATTCAGCAGAGTGGCAGCATCAAGATCAACATACAAAAATCAGTTGGATTCCTCTACACCAACAAAGAGATCTCAGAAAAAGAAATAAGGAAAACAATACCATTTATAATAGCTATTAAAAAGATATACTCAAAACCACTTGTCTGCCAGTTTGTTGTACTGTGGTGGCTTGCGTGTTACTGTGAGACTGGAGAATATGTGACTAGTATTTCAAATACCAGCAGGGTCACCCAAGGTGAACAGGCTTCAGTGGCGATTCCAGGCTAAGACAGATTCGGAAGAAAAAAGGGGCCATCCACTTCTCAAAGAACTGGCCAGTGAAAACCATATTAATAACTGTGAAACACTGTCTGATATATTACTGGAATACTTTATTAATAGCCCTGAAACATTGTCTGATATGGTACCAGAAGAAGAGTCGCTCAGGTCTGAAGACATTCAAAATACAACTGGGGAAAAGCTGCCTCGCTGAAGTAGAGTAGACCTTAATGACGTGGATGGAGTAAAGCTTTTGAGACCTCCATTAGCTAATGTGGCATGACTCAAAATGGGAAGAAACAGCTGCAAAAATCCATCAATAATCAGAACATGGAATGTATAAAGTATGAATTAAGAAAATTGGAAATTGTCAAAAATGAAACAGAACACATAAAGTTTGATATCCTAGACATTAGGGAGCTGAAATGGACTGGTTTTGGCCATTTTGAATCAGGCAACTATATGATCTACTATGGCAGGAATGATGATTTGAAGAGGAATGACATGACATCATCATCATGACAAAAATGTTTCAAGATCTATCCTGAAGTACAGTGCTGTTAGTGATAGGATAATATGCATACACCTACAAGGCAGACCGGTTAATACTACCATTATTCAAATTTACTCACCATTCACCAATGCCAAAGATGAGGAAATTGAAGATTTTTTACCAATTTCTGCAGTCTGAAATTGACCAAATGTGCAACCAAGATGTATTGATTGTTACTGGCTATTGGACTGTGAAAGTTGGAAATGAAGAACCAGAGATAGTTGGAAAATATAGCACTGGTGAAAGAAACAATGTCAGAGATCACATGACAGAATTTTGTGAGACCAGTGACTTATTCATTGCAAATACCTTTTTTCAACAACATAAATAGTGGCTTTACATGTGGATCTCTCCATTTAGAATACACAGAAGTCAGATCGACTACATCTGTGGAAAGAGGTGATGGAGAAGCTCAATATATTCAACCAAAACAAGGCCAGGAGCTGACTGTGGAACAGACCATCAATTGCTCATATGCAAATTGACATAGAAGCTGAAGACAATTAAAGGAAGTCCATGAGAACCAAAATATGACCTTGATTATATCCCTCTTCAATTTAGAGACCATCTGAAGAATAGATTTGATGCACTGAACACCAGTGACCAAAAACCAGATGAACTGTGGGATAACATCAAGAATATCATCCATAAAGAAAGCAAAAAGTCATGTTCTGGTTACCTGGTGCCCCTTTGACAGGAAACATACCACAAATGGGATGGCCTTAATAAACAGGAGTTTATTCTTACAATTTGGAGGCGTTAAGTCCAAGTTCAAAGTGCCAGGCTCTAGGGGCTGGGTGAAAGCCCGTCAACCTTGGGGTTCAGCTCTGATTCCTGCTCCCAGCCCACTGGAGCTAGAGGCATTTCTTCACTCACCCAGCTGCTGGCTGCTGAGGCTGAGAAGCCCCAAAGTTGACAAGTAAAAAGGCACAGTCCTGTTGTAACCAAACCACACAGCAGGCCATTAACTTAAGTCCATTGGAAGTCCCAAGGTTGGCAGAGCATAGCAGACTGCTGAGCAATGACATGGCTACATGCAGGGTCCAAGAGTGCCATAGGTTAGAGACCACACCCAAAGGCTTCTCCTTATACACAGGAAGCAGACCACATACTCAAAGACAGCTACCCAGCTACTTGTGGTAGATCTCACCAAGGAGTTGATTGCCAGTCTCATCATGGGGCTTAACTACCACCAGCTGCCCAGCCACTCAACCAGGCCAAGCCAAGTTGACACACAAACCAAACTACCACAGTCATTAAAAAGACAGGAAAGGAAGTAAAGACCAAAGTGGATGTCAGAAGAGACTCTGAAACTTGCTCTTGAAAGGAGAGTAGCTAAAGCAAATTGAAGAAATGACAAGATATAAGAGCTGAACAGAAAATTTCAAAGAGCAGCTCCAGAAGACAAATTCATTATAATGAAATGTGCAAAGACCTGGAATTAGAAAAACAAAAGGGAAGAACACACACAGCATTTCTCAACCTGAAAGAACTGAAGAAAAAACTCAAGCCCTGAGTTGAAATATTGAAAGATTCTGTGGGCAAAATATTGAATAATGCAGGAAACATCAACAGAAGATGGGGAGGTGGGGCAAGATGGCGGACTAGGCCGAAGGATTGCACAGACCCTCTTCAACAAAGAAAAGGGAAACCAATTAACACAGACACAGAAGATAATCTTGGACCCCTGAGCCCTGAAGGA
>NW_006921617.1:12308597-12317309 GCF_000298275.1 Orycteropus afer afer | reverse complement strand
TTTCAACAAATGGATGCCATGTTGGAGGCACTTACTCGTCTATGCCAAGAAATTTGGAAGACAGCTACCTGTCCAGCTGACTGGAAGAGATCCATATTTGTACCCATTTTAAAGAAAGTGATCCTACAAAATGTGGGAATTATTGAACAATATCAGTAATATCACACACAAGTAAAATCTTACTGAAGATAATTAAAAAATGGTTGCAGCAGTATATTGATAGAGAACTTTCAGAAATGCAAGCTGAATTCAGAAGAGGATGTAGAATGAGAGATACCATTGCTGATGTCAGATGGATCTTTGCTGAAAGCAAAAAATACCAGAAAGAAGTTTACTTGTATTTTGTTGACTATGCAAACACATTCAACTGTGTGGATTATAACAAATTATGGATAACATTCAGAAGAATAGGAATTCCAAAACATTTGATTGTCCTCATGAAGAACCTGTACATAGACCAGGAGGTTTTGTTCAAACAGAACAAGGGGGTACAGTGTGGTTTAAAATCAGGAAGGGTGTGCATCAGGGTTGTATGCTTTCACCATATTTATTCAATCTGTATGCTGAGCAATTAATCTGAGAGGCTGGACTACATGAAGAACGCAGTGCAGCATCAGGATAGGAGCTGTAGTAGCATAGTGCCTAAGGCACTTGATGCTAACCAGAAGGCTGGCGGTTCAAACCCACCAGCCACTCCTTGTGAAGATGGGGCAATCTACTTCCATAGTGATACTGCCTCAGAAACCCAAGGAGGGGTTGCTATGAGTCAGGTCCGACTTGATGGCACATAACAACAACAACAACAACAGCAGAATCAGGATTGGAGGAAGATTCATTAACCACTTGTGGTATGAAATGATATAACCTTGCTTGCTGAAAGTGAAGATGACTTGAAGCACTTACCCATGAAGATTGAAGACTACAGTCTGCAGTATGGATAATGCCTCAATATAAAGAAAATGAAAATCCTCACAACTGGACCAATAAGCAGCATCATGATAAATGGAGAAAGACTGAAGTTGTCAAAGATTTCATCTTGTTTCCACAATCAACACCAATGGAAGCAGCAGTCAAGAAATCAGATAATGTATTGCACTGGGCAAATCTGCTGCAAAAGACCTCTTTAAAGTGCTGAAGCGCAAAGATATCTCTTTGAAGACTAAGGTGTGCCTAACCCATGCTATGGTGTTTTCAAATAACCTCATATGCATGTGAAAGCTGGAATGAATAAGGAAGACTGAAGAAGAGTTGATGATTTTGAGTTGTGGTGTTGGAGAAGAATACTGAAAACATCATGGACAGCCAGCAGAATGAACAAGTCTGTCCTGAAAGAAGTACAGCTGGAATGCTTCTTGGAAGCAAGAATGGCCAGACTTCGTCTCACCTCCTTTGGTCATGTTGTCGGAAGGGACCATTCCCTGGAGAAGGATATCATGCTTGGTAATGTGGAGGGTCAGCAAAAACGGGGAAGGCCCTCAAAAAGATGGATCGACACAGTGGCTGCAATGATGGGTTCAGGTATAGCAAAGATTGTGAGGCTGGCACAGGACCAGGCAGTATTTCATTCTGTTATATGTAGGGTTGCTGTGAATTGGAGCCAACTTGACAGCATCTAATAACAACAACAACCAGAATGATAAAATCCTTAGGAATGAATCTTACCAGGGACACAAAAGACCTATGCAAAAGCAACTACAAAACACTACTTCAAGAAAGTGTAAGAGATTTATATAAGTGGAAAAACATACCATGCTTGTGGAAAAGAGAATGTCAGTATTACCCAAAGCAATCTATATGTTCAATGCAATCCCAATCTAGATACCATCAGCATTCTTTAAGGACTTGGAAAAACCAATCACTAATTTTATATGGAAAGGAAAGAGACTTTGGGTAAGCAAAAACTACTGAAGAAGAAGTAGGAGTACTTATTCAATCTGTACACTGAGCAAATAATCTGAGAAGCTGGATTATATGAAGAATGCAGCATCAGGATTGCTCTGATCTCAAAACCTACTATACAGCCATGGTAGTCAAAACAACCTGGTATGGTACAAAGACAGACACATTGATCAGTGGAACAGAATTGAGAACCCAGAAACAGATCCATCCACCTATAGTCAGCTGATCTTTGGCCAATGGCTGAAATCCATTAAATGGGGAAAAGACAATCTTTAATAGTGTTGGTACAACTGGGTATCCATTTGCAGAAAAATGAAACAAGATCCATACCTCACACCATACACAAAAACTAGAGCTCAGGATGGATCAAAGACTTAAATTTAAAACATAAAAGTATAAAGTTCATCAAAGAAAAAATAGAGGCAAACTCAGGAGTCCTCATATAGGGCATAAGTAGACAATCAAACATAGCTAAACATGCACCGACAGCAGAAGATAAACTAGAGGCCTGGGACTGTCTAAAAATTAAATTTTTATGTGTGTCAAAAGACTTCTCCAAAAGAGTAAAAAGAGAATCTACAGACTGGGAAAAAAATATTTGGCAATGACAAATCCAAAAAGGAACTTGTCTCTAAAATTTATAGAAAACTTCAACAGCTCAACATGAAGAAAAGGTTGGTGAAATCCCTGAGACTACGGCCCCTGGACAACCTTCGGGTCTGGAATTTGAACTCACTCTCATGGCTTCCAGGCAAACAATAGACAGGCCTATAGGGTGAACAATTGTACCAGGTATGCACACTCTTCAGAACAGTCAAAATTTGGAGATCAGAAGAGCAGCATTGGCACAGGGAGATAGCTCAGAAGGCAGGAATGCAAAGGAAAGAAGGACACAGGGAAAAGCTAACCACAGGGAAGAAGTGGGTAGAGAGCTGTTGCATTGTGGAAGTTGTAATATCAATGTCATGAGACAAAATATGTATGAAATTTTGGATGGAAAATGAATTTGCTCTGCAAACTTTCACCCAAATCATCATCATCAGCAGCAGCATCATAAAAGTCTATTATATTTACCCATATCTTTACCATTGCTTTTCCTTCATTACTGATATTCCAAGTTTCCTTCTGGTATAATTTCCTTTCTGTTTGTAGAATGTCTTTTAGAAAGGTCCACTTGCAACAAATTCTCTTTTCTTTGTTCTGAGAGGTATTTATTTCACTTGCATCGCTGAATTATATTTTGCTGGGTATTGAATTCTCGCTTGATAGTTCCTTTTTCAGTATTTTAAAAATTCTGTTCCACTTCGTTCTGGTGTCCATGATTTCTTATGAGATATCTCCAGCAATTCAAATCATTTTTCCCTTGTAAGTAATACGTCTTTTTTCTCTGGTTGATTTTGAGATTTCTTCTTTGTCTTTAGTTTTAAATACTTTCTGGGTATGGATTTCTTTGAGATTATCTTGTCTGGGATTTGCTGAGCTTCTTGAATCTGTAGATTTTATGTATTTCATGAAATTTAGGAAGGTTTCAAGCATTATTTCTTCAAATGTTTTTCTGTACTGCATTCTTTCCCCTCCATTTCTGGGATTATGAAGATACAAATTTGTTAGGCCTCGGTATTGTCCTACAGATCTTTGAAAATCTGTTCACTCCCTTCCCCACGTCCCCCAATCTTTTTCATTTCAGTTGTTTAGATTGGAATATTTGTATTGATCTATCTTCCAGTTCACTGTCTTCTCTTTTCTGCTCTTGAACTCATCAGTGATTTTTAAAAAAATTATTTCAGTTATTCCCCCCACCCTCACCAAAGAAATTCATTTATTGTGTTTTCCAGTTCTAAAGCTTACTTGGTTCTTCTTTATACTTTCTATATCTTTTCTCCTTAGAAGCAAGGATGGTTTGTCTCACTTACTTTGGACATGTTATCAGGAGGGACCAGTCACTGGAGAAGGATCTCATGCTTGTTGTTATGTGCCATCAAGTCGGACCTGACTCATAGCAACCCCTCCTTGGGTTTCCAAGGCGGTATCACTACGAAAGTAGATTGCCCAACCTTCCTTCCGAGGAGTGGCTGGTGGGTTTGAACTGCCAGCCTTCTGTCAAGCAGTCAAGTGCCTTAGGCACTATGCTACCAGAGCTTCTCTTGGTAAAGCAGAGGGTCAACAAAAAGGAGGAATGTCCTCAATGAGATGGATTGATGATGTGTTTGCAACAATGAGTTCAAGGATAGCAATGATTATGAGGCTAGTGTGGGGTTGGGCAATATTCTGTTTTGTTGCGTATAGGGTCATTATAAGTCTGAGCTGACTCGTTGACACCTAACAACAACAACAACAACAACAACACATCTTTGCTGGGATTTTCTATATTTCCATTCATTTAAAGAAAGTTTAATTTTACTTTTTGGAGCATTTTTGTAATGGCTGCTTTAAATCTATGTCAATTTGATATTGGGTTCGTTGGTTATGTTTTCCCATTTGAGTTAAGATTTTCCTGGTTCCTCATATGATGAGTAATTTTGTATTGTATTCTGGACATTTTAAATATTATGTTATGAGACTCTGGTTCAAATATTATGAAAAATTGTTGATATTTTCACTTTAGCAGTTTGGATTCAGGCTGAAAGTTCTAATCACAATCTACTGGTTGTATTTTCAATGTCAGTTCCATTTTAAAAATCATTATGGTGCTGTTTAGATCTGTCCTGCGTGTGTACCACACGATGGTCATTCTTGGATGCAACTTGGTAGTCCATCTCATGTCTTTAGTTCTACCTCAAAGTTTCTGATATACATGTTAGGGTCATATTCACATTAGTGAAGCTTAGTGGTGAGTTCAGGGGTACATAACAACTTTACCAGGTCCCTTTTTTGAACATTTCCCTTTCTATAATCTCCTCAAAACTTTCTAGTTCCAGTCTGTCCAGTCAGAGAGCTGGGGATTTCTTTGCCTCATTCTCCTACTCACTTTCTGTGATTATACCTGGATCCAGAACCAAGTGGTGGGAGGACAGAGAAAGAGAAAAAAGCAAGAAAGATTTGCTCCTCCTTTTGGGACAACAGGTTCTTCTTCCTCAGTATTTTAGATCCCTTCAGGCCCCCAACTGCTACTGCTGTTGCTGCCATCATTGTCAACCTGGGATTTCTTAGGGTCTGAGGTATAAGAGAATGAAGTAAGGAAAAAATAAAACAGGTAATGCCCCATTTTTTTGAGCATTAGGAGACCCCTTTCCTGTTCCTTGAACCAGATAGAGGAGGAATTCTCCTGGAACTCTCTGTTGATGTAGATACCCACTTGCAGGTTTCAGGCTATGTTTTGTCTAGACTGAAGGATACTGAAGTTAAAACATGGCAAACTCATCACTGGCTCAATGGCATTCTGAATTCTGATCTCTCCCAATTCATCTATTACTATTTACTTTTCAGAGACCTAAAAGAGCTACTTCATGCATTTTGTCCAAGTTATAGCTGTATTCTGTGGGAGAGACAGGGTGGCG
The DNA here is from genome assembly GCF_000298275.1 of Orycteropus afer afer. Taxonomy (NCBI): domain Eukaryota; kingdom Metazoa; phylum Chordata; class Mammalia; order Tubulidentata; family Orycteropodidae; genus Orycteropus; species Orycteropus afer. The sequence continues at coordinate 12,311,913 of NW_006921617.1, read as the reverse complement.
TGTGCTTACACTATGTTACGTAGAACCAGGGGCCAAGTTTTGAATCATGTTAATCTAATCAATATCTAATTGTCTTGGATGGGTTCTCTAGAGAAGCAAAACTAACAAAGCTTATATATACATAATTCACTACCATCAAGTTGATTCTGAGTCGTAGTGACAACCGCTGGATTTCCAAGACTATAGATCTTTATGGAAGTAGATATGCCTCATCTTCCTCCCACAGAGTGTCTGGTGGGTTTGAACTGCTGGCCTTTTGCTTAGCAACCAAATGCCTTACCTGCTATGCCACCAGAGCATGTATATATATATATATATAGAGAGAGAGAGAGAGAGAGAGAGAGAGAGATTTAAATGGCTCACACAGTTGTAGATGCTGGCAAGTTCTAAGTCAGTGGGTCAGACACTAGGCTGCAGACTTCTCCTGACTCACATAGCTGCACGGGCTGACGAACCCAAGATCATAAGTCAGATGGCAAGCTGCTGACTCATGGGCTGTGGAGGCTGATGAATCCAAGATAGGCAGGTAAGATGGCAGATTGCTAGCTCAAGTCTTAAGAACCAGAGGCCAGATATAGGGTCCAGATTGAGCAAAAAGCCAAAGAGCTTTTCCAGAACATCCATAAATATTGGAAGCAGACATATCCCTGAGGCAACTCCCTTTGAACTGATTGGCTGTCATAGCAAAACCATTGTCATGATTATGTTATATAAGATCTCATCATGGAGGAGAACGACATCATAACAGCTAAACCACTGAGAATCATGGCCCTTAACTCTTAACCATCACACTAGTTAATGGACAGTTGGGCTATTGGACCTACCTTTTAAATTGTGGTGTTTCTGAACATTTGGTTTTCAGTCCTCTTCCTTTGTCCCTTCATAACAGTGGTTCTTAACTTGACCTCTCATCAGAATCACTTAGAGACTGAATAATTATAATCTCATTGTCCAATCTACACACCAGACAGATTAAATCAGAATCTGTAGTGTTAATCATCTCAGTGACAGCAGAGGTGAACCAGCAAATAACCAAGAGGGTTACATCAAGGAGGACAAGCTCATAGGCACACACTAGACAGGGACTCATGTGGAATGATGTGTGAGCACTGTGGTACACTCCCTCCCCCCCAGCTATGGGGACAAATATGATGTTTGCGGCTTTTGTAAGTTAAACCTCATTGTAAACTGGAGATGCTACCATCTACTTCACAGGACTGTTTTAAGGAGCAAACAAAGATATTTGAAGATGTTTTTTAACACAGTGCCTGACACAGGATAGGCGCTCAAAAGATTATTTTTGGTCCCTAAGAGGTAAGCAAGGTAAACAAATCTTCTTACTTGTACTTTCTTACTAATCTGTAATGTAGTGAACAGTTTCACAGTGTTTGACTTTGTGAAATTGGCCACAGGGCCAATATCTTTGTGAAATTGGCCAGAGGGCTCTTGGCTGCCTGAGGAGAGGGGAGTCGTGTTTCACTTGGCTTGGCATTTCCACCTAACACCTGGAAAAACGTGACCATTGGATACCCCACGTTTCTTATTTGCAAATATCCTTCACATCAATTTCTTGGGAGTGCTGGTGGCATAGAAATAAGCATCAGGAAAATCCTAGTGAAATCATCCAAAGTACATTTTAGGAGACACAGGATAAAGCTACTAATTTATTGACTTATTTGTATATGTCTCCTTGCAAAGAACATAACTTAGATATGACAAGCAGATTGGAAAGTACAGTTTCTGGATGTCAATTTAAGGAGAAAGACATTAACAATGGAATTGATAAACAGTATTCAAATTGCAACAGTATTGACCAACAGCTTTGCATGCATAAAAATAAGGAAAAAACAGTAAAAATTGAAAATTATAATCCAAAATCTTTTAAAAATCACCAAATTGACTCTAAAATAAAAGTCACTATGCTGGAAATGTCTGCATATCTGCACAAACATGAAAAGTGCTCAAATAAAGACTTAAAAAGACCTAAGACGTCTGAGAAAAACACTCAACTTAATAGTATAGAAAATTATTGCAATAAAGACAATGAAGGTTTCAACTGCAAAAATCCAGACCAATTAAAAATTGAACAGTGTAAGAACGAAGACACATTTGATAACAAATCTCGAAACTTCTCAGAGAAAGGGTATAAAAGATTGTTTGTCTGCATGTGAACTACTGAAAAATACAGAGGCACTGAAAACTATACCACTGAAAAACTCAAATGCCTGGTGAAAATATAATTGTCATTCTTTGGATGGAACTTCAACTAGGGCCTTCCATCCTCAAACTGGATTGCCTCTACTTTCAAGTCCTGTTCCTCAAAGAAAAACACAGTCAGGTTGCTTTGATCTGGATTCTTCATTATTGCATCTGAAAAGCTTATCCTCTAGAAGTCCTCAGCCATGTTTAAATATTGAAGATGATCCAGATATTCATGAAAAACCATTTCTGAGTTCTAGTGCTCCACCTGTAACAAGTCTTAGTCTCCTAGGAAATTTTGAGGAATCTGTCTTGAACTATCGTTTAGATCCTCTCGGCATTGATGATGGTTTCACTGCTGAGGTAGGGGCAAGTGGTGTTTTCTGCCCTACGCATTTGACTCTTCCAGCTGAAGTGTCATTCTACAGTGTTTCAGATGATAATGCTCCTTCTCCTTACATGGGAGGCAAACTTGTCTGTCGGTTTGTCCTACCGTGGTGATGTGTTGATGTGAGTTTTGAGGCTGAGACACTGGTATTTCAAACCCAGTGGGATGCACATGGTGCACAGGTATCAGCCAGCTTACAGACTGAGACAGACTAGGAAGGAGGAAGCTGTCCACTTCTCAAATAATTGGTCAGGGAAAACCTTATGAATAGCAAAGACGTACTATTTGATACATTACCGTGCAACTTTATGAATAGTCTGGTTAGGTTAGAAGGCTCTCAAAATAGGACTGGGAAAGAGTTGCATCATCAGAGTAAACCCAGCCTTACTCCTATGGATAGGGTAAAGCTTTTGAGACCTCCATTTGCTGATGTGGTACCACTCAAATTGAAGAGAAACAGATGCAGAAATCCATTAATCATAGGAACATGAAATGTATGAAGTGTGAATCTAGGAAAATGGGAAGTTGTCAAAAATGAAATGGAACACATAAAGATTGATATCCTCGACATTAGTGAGCTGAAATGGACTGGTTTTGGCCATTTTGAATCAGACAACCATGTGATCTACTATGCTGGGAATGACAGGTTGAAAAGGAATGGCGTGGCATTCATCATCACAAAGGATGTTTCAAGATCTGTCCTGAAGTACAATGCTGTCAGTGATAGGA
>NW_006921617.1:12301027-12303952 GCF_000298275.1 Orycteropus afer afer | reverse complement strand
AAATGCTCTTTGGAAGGGAGAATGGCCAGACTTCGTCTCACCTATTTTGGTCATGTTGTCAGAAGGGACCACTCCTTGGAGAAGGATGTCATGCTTGGTAGGGTGTAGGGTCGACGAAAGAGGGGGAGGCCTTCAACGAGATGGATTGACATGTTGGCTGCGATGATGGGCTCAAGTATAGCAGGGATCGTGGAGCTGGCGCGGGATTGGGCAGTGTTTCATTCTGCTGTGCATGGGGTCGCTATGAGTCAGAAGTGACTCAACGGCACCTAACAACAACATAATGTTAATGATAATAATTTAAAACAAAACAAAACAAAAACAAAAGCCAGAATCTATGAAAGTAGGACTACCAGGCATTAGCATTTAAACAAACAAGCAAAAAAAAAAAAAAACATTTTACATATCACATTTACTTCCCTATCCCCCAATCTGCTTTTCCTATAGGGTGCCCTGTATTATTTAATGTTGTCACCATCCACCAGACTCCAAAGCAAGAGACTGAGAGTTGGCCTGAACTCAGTTCCAGAATTCTTTTCACTCAGGCTACTTTCTGACTTGTCAGTGTTAACTCAGACATGTCTACCAATGTGGTCCCCATCTCTATTTCTTTTAATCAAGACCCATCTTGCATCTGGATTATTGCATAACCATCTCACTGATTTCTGCGTCACTGGTCTCTCTCTTTTACCAATAGCTCTCACTGCTGCTAAGGGAGTCTTCTTAAGAGAAGAATCTCATCATGTCACTCCCCTGTTCACAATCCTCCCCGGCACCTCCTTGCCCATAGTATGGAGTCTAAACTTCTGAATATGAGGCCTCCAGTATCTGGCCTGGACTTCCTCTCCAAATCCCTCTCTTATCATCTGTATATCTGTCCTCCCAGCATCCCAAAGTCACACAGATGATTCTTGAAATACTCCAGGCCTTACGTCTTCTAGCAGTGGCTCCTGCTGAATGCTTTCTCCATACTCTTATGTTGCTAATCTCCTTTTCAACCTTTAAGAACGAACTGAAATGTTAACCACTTGTCAGTGTTTCCAAGCTGATTTCATTGCAAGATCCTGTCTGTGTTTGACAGCTTTGGCCACACTTGTATTATACCAAAATTAAACCCCTTGCCATTGATTTGATCGTGACTCATGGAGACCCTGTGTGTTGCAGAGTAGAACTGCACTCCATACAGTTTTCAAGGCTGTGACCTTTCAGAAGCAGATTGTGAGGCCTTTCTTCCGAGATGCCTCTAGGTATTCTTGAATTGCTAACCTTTCAGTTAGTAGATGAGAGCTTCACCATTTGTGTCAAACACCCCGCCCTCCGCACAGCCACTAAGTCCATTCCAACTCATAGTGACCCTATGACAGATTAGAACTCTCCTGCAAGGTTTCAAGGCTGTAAATCTTTATGGAAGCAAACGGCTTCATCTTTCTGCCATGGAGTGGCTGTTGGATGGTAAAGAACCACTGCAGCACCAGAGCTCCTTTTTGTGCTACTCAAAGACTCCTAATTGTGTTATTATTTTCATTATACTCAATTGTAATTGTCTGTTTGCATGAATGTCTTCCCCAATAGACTGAGAGCATCTTGAGGGTGGGAACTTATTAACATTTGTCTTTCCAGAAGGAATACGGTGCCTAACTCTGAGCAGATCCTCAATGGGCATTTGAGCAAATAAATGAATATATAGCAAGTGGAGGCAAGAGAAATAGCTTTGTGAGATCAGAGATGTGAAAGAGGATGAAATGTAGGTATTAAAAGACTGCAAGAATGTTTACAAAAGGGATTGAGATTACCAACATTTCTCTGCTAAAAGAGAGTAGTCATTTCTGGTTTGGGGGGAAGGTGTTGATACTCTTGACAACCAGCCTGGATGTTTTCTTATCTGAAGAAAGGAAGGATGCCAGGGAAATATAATAGGTTTGTGAAACAGGCATAAGCTCAAACTCCAAGGAGCTGAGGACATGCCTCTGGTTTGGAAAGCAGCAGCGTCTTGCCTGGCTTGAGTTCAATTCCCAGCTCAACACTTGCTGCTGGGTGAACTTAAACAAATTATTTTGCCTCACTACATCTCAATTGTCTAATCAATATAGTGGAGACAATGTTTCCCACTTCATAGGAGTGTTTTGAGAATTAAATGACTTAAGGACCCAGTAAGAGATCTGGTAGCGTAGTACCTAAGGCACTTGACTGCTAACCAGAAGGCTGGCAGTTCAAACCCACCAGCCACTCCTCGGAAGAAAGGTTGGGCAATCTTACTTCATAGTGATACTGCCTCGGAAACCCAAGGAGGGGTCGCTATGAGTTGGGGCCGACTCCACGGCACATAACAACAGCAAGAACAAGGACCCAATAAATAGTAAGTATTCTTATTTTTATTTTCTGATGACTAAGGGAATAAGTTGGAAGGAAGGTTGGGCAATCCTACTTCCATAGTGATACTGCCTCGGAAACCCAAGGAGGGGTCGCTATGAGTCAGGGCTGACTCGATGGCATATAACAACAACAACAACAAGGGAATAAGTTGGCAGAAGGAGTGAAAAGAGGCATGTGTATACTTCAGTTGAGTTCTTTATTATTTCCAGTTCCATGGAGGAGAGAGCCTCAGGAATCCTGAGTCCCAGAGTGCAAGGCAGTGGACAGGCCAGCGTTTCTCCTCTGATTTTTGAGTCAGAGCTGTTGGTCCAGTTGGACTTCTCCCTGACCTGAGGAGTCACAAAGCTGATAAGGACAACATGACCCCCTCCTTGCAGGAAGGATTTCATTTCTCATTTAAGTGTCTTTGAGACCTGAAATAATTGAGCAATATTTTAACATGCTATACCTTGACAGCTCTGGTAAGCATAGTGGCTAAAGCACTTGACTGCTAACCAGAAGGCTGGCGGTTCAAACCCACCAGCCACTCCTCGGAAGGAAGGTTGGGCAATC
>NW_006921617.1:12295472-12300927 GCF_000298275.1 Orycteropus afer afer | reverse complement strand
ACAACAACAACAACAATACCTTGACAGGCGCTCTAGTGGTGTAGTGGTTAAAGTATTAAGTTGCTAACCAAAAGGCTGGTGGTTCAAATCCAAAGCTCTGTGGGAGAAAGTTGAGACATCTGCTTCTGTATAGATTACAGCCTTGGAAACCCTTGGGGCAGTTCTAGTCTGTCCTATACTGTTGCCATGAGTCAGATCAACTTGATGGTAATGGTTTTTGGTTTGGTATATCTGGGCAGCTACTACCTATCAAGGACATTCTAAAAGTATACTATTGGTATATTTTAAAAAATCCTCCTCCTGATTCTAAACCCAAAAAAACCTCACTGCCATCAAGTCAATTCCGACTCACAGTGACCCCACAGGACAGAGCAGACTTGCCCCATAGGGTTTCCAAGGCTGTAAATCTTTACAGAAGCAGACCGCCTCATATTTCCCCTGCAGAGTGGCAGCTGGGTTCAAATCATCAGCCTTTTGGTTAACAGTCAAATGCCTTATCCATTGCACCACCAGAGCTCCTTTCTGATTCTAAAGATATCTGGAAGTGCTACTCTCTAAATTTATGTCAATGGAAATAGTCAGATCTGAAGATGTCCATTCAAGGTATATGAAACATCCAGCTACAAAGAGCATTAGCTTTAATTTTTAGTGTACAGAATGATTACATTATTATAGTTGCTGCTTCTGCTACTTAAATTTTATTAATGGATCTGTATTGTTCATACTTGTACTTTTGTTCTCTGATAAATGTTGTAGATACTGAGTCTCTCAATCAAACAATCAAAATAAAGCAAGTAGAGTCCCTGAAGATGACTCATTACGTCTGTTTATCCACAATCTCCCCTTTTACTGGACAGACAAAAAGAACTGCAGCTTGCTAGATCATATGTGGAAAACATCTCAGTTACAACAGGAGAAGGAAGGACAGCAGCAGTCCTTCAATTGAGAGCAGTGTCTATTTTCCTCATTAGTACTTGCTGTCAAGTCGATTCTAATTTATGGTGACCCCATGCGTGTCAGAGTAGAAGTGTGCTCCATTGAGTCTTTGATGGCTGATTTTTTGGAAGTAGATTGCCAGGCCTTGCTTCTCAGAGACCTCCGGGTCAACTTGAACTAACTTGAACTTGGTTAGCAGCCAACCATGTTAACCATTTTCACCACCCAGGGACTCCGTTTTCCATACTCTCATTAAATCCTTGCAAAATTCTACAAGAAAAGTCTTATTATTTCTACTCTTACAAATGTTTAAACTGAGACTCAGAGAGATAAAATGACTTGTCCAGATTTACTCAGGCAGTATGAAGCAAATCTGAGGTTTGAATCTAAATCAGCTCACTCTTCAAATCAACAGTCAGTCTAGCCTCCATACAGGAATACCTTTCAACCCCAGCACATGGCTATTTAATTGTGAAACACTGCTCACTTCCCTTCTCCAATATCTCCTCCAGCCCATTTTCCTTCTATAAGCTGCCCTTCTGTGACTACTGACTGCATAATAATTTCCCAACTACCAGGCAGCAATATATCCATAGGAATTAATGAACACAGACTTGATAACACATCTGATCTATTTGCAAACTCCACTTTAATGTACATCTAAATGTGTGTATATGTGTGTACTGAGAGGGCACTATGAAGGGAGGCATAGAGCTATATATCAAATTAGCAAGTCAGTCACAAGTTGCAACTCCATGCCAGGGACATTTTTAGATAGGCAGACACAGATAATCAAAGCACGGATTAACTCGGTCTGACCGTGCAGTAATTCAAAGCTCTCAGTTTATACACAGCCAGCCTGTGGTGGTGAAACATTCCTATAGCATATGGTAACCTTTAGTACACAACTTACAGTGAAAAGTGTGGGATCCATATCAGGCGTGCAAAGAACATGTGGTCGATATTATCATGTACTCCCACCCTTTGGGTCCATTGGACTCAGGCTGCTTTCTCTCCCTTTCCTAGGACCAGAAGCAGTTCATGACTGCAACTCTTAGCATCTTCTGGGAGCTTGTTAGGAGTTGCTGCTGGTCCACAGACCACACATTGAGTAGTGAGGCCTAAAGCAGTGCTGTCCCATAGAAACATAATACAAATCATATGTGTACTTTATAAGCCACAATAAGGAACCCCGGTGACACAGTGGTTAAGTGCTTCGCTGCTTGCTAACCAAAAAGTTAGTGGTTAAAAACTACCGGCTGCTCCATTGTAGAAAAGACCTGGCATTCTGCCCCTCTAAAGATTTCAACCTAGGAACCCTAAAGGGCAGTTGTATTCTGTCCTGTAAGGTCACTATGAGTCGGAATTGGCTCAATGGCATACAAAAACAATAGTTGTTTTTGTTAAGTGTCATTGAGTTTGTTCCAACTCACAGCAACCCCATGTACAACAAAACACTGCCTGGTTCTGCACCATCCTCATGATTGTTACTATGTTTGAGCCCATTGTTGCAGCCACTGTGCCAATCCATCTCACTGAGGGTCTTCCTCATTTTCGCTGAACATTTTTTTACCAAGCATGGTATCATTCTCCAGGGACTGATCCCTCCTGACAACATGATCATAGTATAAGAAGTAAGGTCTTGCCATCCTCACTTCTAAGAAGCATTCTGGCTGTGTTTCATCCAAGACAGATTTGTTTGTTCTTCTGGCAGTCCATGGTATACTCAATACTTTTCACCAACACCATAATTTAAAGGCATCAATTCTTCTTTGATCTTCCTTATTAATTGTCCAGCTTCTGTATGTATATGTGGTGATTGTAAATACCATCTGTGCTTTCTAACACTTAAAAGAGGTCTTTTGCAGCAGATTTGCCCAATCCAATGTGTTGTTTGATATTTATTTATTTATTTATTTATTTATTTATTTATTACTGCTGCTTCCATAGGCATTGATTGTGAATCCCAGTAAAATGAAATCCTGGACAAAGTAAATATTTTCTGCATTTATCATGATATTTCTTATTGGTTCAATTGTGAGGATTTTTGTTTTCTTTATGTTGAGGTGTGATCCATACTGAAGGCTGTAGTCTTTGATCTTCATCAGTAAGTGCTTCAAGTCTTCTTTGCTTTCAGCAAGTAAAGTTGCGTTATCTGCAAATTGCAGGTCATTAATGAGGCTTCCTCCAATCCTGATGCCATGTTCTTTTTCATAGTCTGGCTTTTGGTTACTTGCTCGGCCTAAAGATTGAATCAGTATGGTGAAAGGATACAACCCTCACAGACACCTTTCCTGATTTTAAACCACGCAGTATCCCCTTTTCCGTTTAAATGACTGCCTCTTGATCTACATACAGCTTCCTCACAAGCACAATTAAGTGTCTGGGATTCCCATTCTTTGCAGTGTTATCCATAATTTGTTATGATCCACACAATTGAATGCTTTTGCGTAGTCAATAAAACACAGGCAAACATCTTTTTTGTTATTCTCTGCTTTCAGCCAAGATCGATCTGACATCCTCAATGATATCCCTCATTCCATATCCTCTGGCTTGAATTTTTTGGTGGTTCCCTGTCCATGTACTGCAGCAACTGTTTTTGAAATATTTTCAGCAAAATTTTACTTGCATGTAATATTACTGATATTCCTGGATAATTTCTGCATTCTGTTGGATCAGTTTCCTTTGGAATGGGCACAAATATGGATCTCTCAGCTGTCTTCCAAATTTCTTGGCATAGATAAGTGAGCACTTCCAGCATTGCATCCATTTGTTGAAACATCTCAATTGGTATTCTGTTAGTTCCTGGAGCCTTGTTTTTTTCCAATGCCTTCAGTGCAGCTTGGACTTCTTCTTTCAATTCCATTGTGTGATGGTTATGTTTGTATGTCAACTTGGCTAGGCCTGGTTGAGTGGCTGGGCAGCTGGATGTAGTATTCCCCATGATAAGACTGGTAATCAACTCCCTGGTGGAATCTACTGGGAGCAGCTGAGTAGCTGCCTTTGGGTATGTGGTCTGCTTCCTGTACATAAGGAGAAACTTTGAGAATGGTCTCGGACCCTGCATGTAGCCATGTCGTTGCTGACCTTGGGACTTACACTGGACTTAATGACCTGCCGTGTGGCCTGGTAACATCAGGACTGTACCTTTTTTTACTTGTCAACCGTGGGGCTTCTCAGCCTCAGCAGCCAGCACCTGTCTGAGTGAAGACATGCCTCTAGCTCCAGTGGGCCGGGAGCAGGAGGCAAAGCTGGACCCCAAGGTTGAGGGGCTTTCACCCAGCCCCTGGAGCCTGGCACTTTGAACTTGGACTTACAGCCTCCAAACTGTAAGAATAAACTCCTGTTTGTTAAGGCTATCCCATTTGTGGTATGATTCCAGTCAGAGTGGCACTAGGTAACCAGAACAGAATTTGGTACTGAGAGAGTGGGGTGCTGCTCTGACAGATACCTAAAATGTGGAAACAGGAGTGAATGCATCCTTGACCCAAGACCGTGGCAAAGAGACCCTGGCATATGGCAGGACACAAGGCAGGACACACGGCAAGAGACCGGCATGAGAGAGGGCAGGAGCAGAGCCGAGAGAACCGGCATGAGACAGCGACAGCCTTACCAGCCCACGGAGGAGAAAGCTGGGTGCCATTGGGTAGACGGCTTCCTGGTGGAGTGGGTTGCCTTTGGGTGTTAGTTGGTAGAAGAGAATGGCTTGAGATGGAGTAGCAGGTTGGCCGGCCCACGGAACAAGAAAGCTAAACGTCCTTTGGAGCAGGAAGATTCCTGGTGGAGTGGATTGCCCTTGGGCATTAATCAGCAGAAGCAGAGACCAAGGAAATGGAAGCAGAGCTGCCTCGGCCTGAAAGGGTAGGACCATGGCCTTTGGGGGTGGAATGACCACAGCAACCTAGGTTTCAAAGAGCCAGGTCTTCACCAACTTGGTTCTGGAGTATGGGGCTGCTCATTCATGTGAGCCAGTGGGACAGAGCCATCGCCGCTGCCCAAGAGTGAGGGGGCTGGGCTGCCATGCCCAAGAGGGAGAGGAATGGGGCCTGTTTCTAGGCCAAGGGGGTGAGGTCACTATTCAGGAACTAGGGGACTAGAGCCACCCAATGGAGGAGACCTGTACAGATACCACCCATTGAAGATCTGTACAGGTGCCAAGTTGACAAGGGGTGGAATTGTGATGGTTATGTTTGTATGTCAACTTGGCTAGTCTTGGTTGAGTGGCTGGGCAGCTGGGTGTAGAAGTCCCCATGATGAGACTGGTAATCAGCTCCTTGGTGGAATCTACCAGGAGCAGCTGAGTAGCTGCCTTTGGGTATGTGGTCTGCTTCCTGTATGTAAGAAGAAGCTTTGAGAATGGTCTCTAGCCTTTGGCACGCTTGGACCCTGCATGTAGCTGTGTTGTTGCTCAGCAGCCTGCTGTGCTCTGCCGATCTTGGGCCTGACTTACAGCGGACTTAAGTTAATGGCCTGCCGTGTGGTTTGGTAACATTAGGACTGTGCCTTTTTACTTGCCAAC
>NW_006921617.1:12278973-12295317 GCF_000298275.1 Orycteropus afer afer | reverse complement strand
CTAGAGCCTGGCACTTTGAACTTGGACTTAAAGTCTCCAAACTGTAGGAATAAACTCCTGTTTGTTAAGGCCATCCCATTTGTGGTGTATTTTTTGTCAGAGTGGCACTAGGTAACCAGAACACATTGTTTCTTGATATGCTACATCCTGAAGTGATTGAACATCAACCAGTTCTTTTTGGTACAGTGACTGTATTATTTCCTTCTTCTTTTGATGCTCTCTGCTTTGTTCAATATTTTAACCATAGAATCTTCCAATACTGAACTTGAGGCTTTAATTTCTTCTTCAGTTCTTTCAGCTTGAGAAAGCCAAGTATGTTCTTCCCTTTGAGTTTTCTAATTCTGGATCTTGTACATTTCATTATAATACTTTGTTTTCTTGAGCTGCCCTTTGTCATCCTCTCTTCAGCTCTTTTATTTCATCATTTCTTCCATTTGCTTTAGCTACTCTACATTCAAGAGCAAGCTTCAGAGTATCTTCTGACATCCATTTTGGTCTTTTCTTATTTCCCTGTCTTTTTGCTTTCTTTGTGTATGATGTCCTTGATGTCATCCCACAACTTGTCTGGTCTTTGGTCATTGGTGTTCAGTGGATCATATATATTCTTGAGATGGTCTCTAAAATCATGTGGGATAGAATCAAGGTTGTATTTTGGCTTTTGAGTACTCACTGCCATCAAGAGAGAAACGCTGGAGTTGGAGTGGAGTGTGTTCTTGGACCCTGCATTGGACTTTCTTGGCAGAGATGCCCTGGCTGAGAGACAGCAGCAGTGTAACCAAGAGGCATGAGACAGAGCAGTGACCTTGCCGGCCTAGGAAGTGAGAAAGCTGAGTGCCCTTGGGCAGGAGACTCGCTGGCAGAGTGAGGTGCACTTATTGGCAGAGATAAAAGAGCTTTGTGACACTTTCCCAAGCAGGACAAAGCCCAAAACTTGAGAGGCTAAGGCCAGAGAGGTGTGCCTGAGAGAATAGCAGAGGGGAGACTGTCCTGATCAAAGGGTTGTATGTTGATAGTATTCTTGTGCCTGAATTGTATCCTATTACTTCCCTAATAAGCCCCCAAATTGTGAGCACTGTGAGTTCTGTGTGGCCAATGAATTATTGAACCCAGTAGAGAATCCTGGGAGGGGGCTGTTGGTGTCAGAATAGGTAAAATGTTTGGAGGGTGGCAGCATGTCTGGCCTCACAGGAATAAGCCTTGGGCTGTTATTGGGAACTCTGTTTCCCCCTCTTGAGCATGGAGGAAGTCAGAGAATGCCGCCTTCATGTCCTTTTTAATTACCTTCAGCTTTTAAATTTTCTTCAGCTTCAACTTGAACTTACAACTTGAGCAATTGAGTCTGTTCCACAGTCATCCCTTGGCCTCGCTCTGACTGATGATACTGAACTTCTCCATCACCTCTTTCCACAGATGTAGTCAATTTGATTCCTGTGTATTTTGTCTGGTAAGGTCCATGTGTATAGTCCCATTTGTGTTGTTGAAAAAAGGTATTTGCAATGAGTAAGTCATTGGTCTTGCAAAATTCTATCATGTGATATCTGGTGTCATTGCTGTAACCAAAGCCATATTTTCCAACTACCGATGTTTCTCTTTTGTTTCCAACTTTCCCACTCTGATCACCAGTAATTAACTTGCTGTATGTTTGGTCAACTTCAGACTGAAGAGGTTGATAAAAATCTTCCATTTCCTCATCTTTGGCTTTAGTGGGTAGTGAGTAAATTTGAATAACAGTCTTATTAACTGGTCTTCCTTGTAGGCATACAGATATTATCATATCACTAACAGCATTGTACTTCAGGATAGATCTTGTCTGATTCAAAGCGGCCAATACCAGTCCATTTCAGCTCACTAATGCCTAAGATATCAATCTTTATGCATTCCATTTCACTTTTTAACAACTTCCAGTTTTCCTAGATTCATACTTCATACATCCCATGTTCCAATTATTAATGGATGTTTGCTGCTGTTTCTTCTCATTTTGAGTTGTGGTGCTTCAGCAGATAAAGGTCTCCAAAGCTTGACTCCATCCATGTCATTAAGGTCAACTCTTCCCTAGTCATATTTTGCACGCTTTCCAGCCTGAGGAACTCATTATCCGGCACTATATCAGGCAGTGTTCAGCTGCTATTCATAAGGTTTTCAGGCCAATTTTTTCCATAAACCTCCTTGTCCTTCTTCCTATTATGTCTTAGTCTGGAAGCACCACTGAAACCTGTCTACCATGGGAGACCTTGCTGCTATTTGAAATGTCAATGGCATAGCATCCAGTATCACAGCAACACCCAAGCCACCACAGTATGACAATCGACAGATATAAAAAACATAAAAGTAAACAAGTGAAATTAATTACAATCTATTTTATTTTACAGTCCTAGGGGATGGCCTCAGGCCTAAGGCAGTCACCTGCCACACCCACGGCTGGTGGTTCAAACCCACTAGCCGCTCCCCACCAGGTAGCTGGGCCATCTCTTTAGGAGCTCTGGTAGCATAGTGCCTAAGGCACTTGACTGCTAACCAGAAGGCTGGTGGTTCAAACCCACCAGCCACTCCTCAGAAGGAAGGTTGGGCAATCTACTTCTGTAGTGATACTGCCTTGGAAACCCAAGGAGGGGTCACTATGAGTCGGGTCTGACTCGATGACATGTAACAACAACAACAACATTTTATTTGACCTAATATACCTAAAATATTATCATTTCAACATGTAATCAATACAAAAATGATGAGGTTATTTTTGATGAGATTATTTTATCTTCTTTTTTCTAAATCTTTGCAACCCAGTATGTGTTTTTCACTTGCAGCATGTCTTCATTTGGACAAGCCACATTTCAAGTGCTCAGTGGCCACGTATGGTTTGTGGCCACCATACATGGAAGTGTACATTTAGTCTTTTTTCCACCTGGTGAGGTACCAGGTGTGGAGCCCAGGAGGAGATACACACATGGGGTAGATTCTAAGAAAGGATACTTGACTATTACTGAAGGCCCGCGTCAAACAACTCCACATGACTGTTGTGGGTCTAGACTTCTTGGATGCATCCTACAAGGCTGTGCCTGATCTGACCCCTGTTCCTACTCTCTCCCTCTCATCAGACGTACCAGGCATGAGTCCTCTCCAGAATGTTGATCTGGCTGTTACTTCCACCTGGAGTGCCTTCCCCTCAGAAGGTGGCATGATCTGCTCCACCACGTACTTCAGGTCTTCACTCAGAAGTCTCTCACCAAAAGTTCTCTGGCGCCTCTGCCTTAGATTTCAATCCCCTAACTGTCCCCTTCAATTTAGTTTCCCTGCTTTAATTTTCTTCACAACACTTATCAGTAGCTAACAGACCATGTCTTTGACTAATTGGTCTTGTTTATTGTCTGTTCCACTAGAATATAAATTTTATAAGGGAGGGGATTTAGATCTGTTTTGTTCATGATTGAATCTCCAACATCAGAAATAATGCATGACATAGGGTAAAAATTAAAACAAAACAAAAAACCCAGTTGTCCTGGAGTTGATTCTGACTCATGAAGACCTTATGTGTGTGTGTCAGAGTAGAACTCTGCTTTCTAGGGTTTTCAATGGCTGATTTTTTTGGAAGTAAATTTCCAGAGGTTTCTTCCAAGGTGCCCCTGAGTGAAGTTGAATCTCCAACCTTTCAGTTAATAGTAGAGAATGTTAGTCATGTGTACCAGCCAGGGGCATAGAGTAGTGTGCCACAAATGTTTTTGATTTATGTCAGAATGGATAAAGGAAAGAAGGCCATCATGGGTCAAAGGAGAGCTGGAGCCTAGGCCCAAAGCTTCAACACCCTCTGTCATTTCTGGGGAAATGGTTTAAGCAGTTTCATCAGGTACAGAGGGTAGCACTGTCCTCATCAGGAGCCCACAGTTGAAGGCAATGTTTGTAGAATTAAGAAAAATCGGAGTAGTAACATAAATCAGACCCAAAGGACAAATATGGTAGTTCCCAGTTATATGAAAATACCCTGAAGGGGCAAATGCATAGAGATAAAAGCTTTTTAGTTGTTATCAAGGGCGGGCGAACGGGAAAGGGAAATGGGGAGGCATTGCTGAACAGGTACTGAGTTTCTGTTAAGGGCATGAAAACATTTGGAAACTGGTAGTGATGATGGTTGCATAAGATGGTGAATGTGATTAATGTCATTCATTGCACAGTACATATGAAAATGGCTGACATGACCAATATTTTGTTATATATAATTAATCACACATACACGAAAATAAAAGAGTAGCACCTACAGACAAGACACTGGAAAATATTTCAAGTTTTTAAAAAAGATGAGTTGAAAGGATAAAGATATAAGCAACTTACAAACCTCTAGAAAATAAGGAAAATGCTTTTTGATCTCAATAGCTGATTTCAAAGATGCTGCTAATATTATCTTACTTAATTATTGGGTTTGCTTCCTAACAAATTCTCTAAGCTTTCCACCTAGAACAGTGCTTCTCAAACTGTAATATGTATATGAATCATCTTGTTAAATTGCAAAATATGATTCAGTAGGTATAGAGTGGACCTGAGTTTCTGTATTTCTAACAGGCTCCCAGGTAATAATGATGGGGCAGGTCTGTGGACCACACTGAGTAGTAAGAGAATCTTCTCTGAGTTATCACAGCATTTGGGCTTTCTGAAAGGAGTGGAGCCAAGTCCTCTTAGAACTTTCTAAAAGTCATGGGATCCATAGTTAGTTCCTTTTTGCATAACAGGAGTCACCAATTTTTTTCTATAAACAACCAAATAGTTAATATTTTAGGCTGTGGGCCATATGGTCTTTGTTGCAGGTACTCAATTCTGCCATTGTAACATAAAAATGATCACAGACAACACAAAAAGATAATGTACATGGCCAAGTTTCAATAAAACTTTACAAAAACAGGCAGCTGACTGAGTTTGGCCTGTGGGCTATAGTTTGCCAAGCACTTGTCTACAGAATTACTTGACACTGAAGCTCCCTGGACAAGGTCCTTATTCATTTTGGCTATGTCGGGACTTGGTGCATAAAAGGCATTTAGTAGATCCATAATGAATAAATGAATATGTTGAATGAGGCCATGGGCTACTCATAATCAGCAGAGTGCAGATTCTCAGTTACCAGCAACTATCTTTTATTGTCTTTTCAGTTTCTGTTTCAGATAATGAAATAAGAATATGTCATGATTTTTGTATAAATAATCTTTCTGGCTCCTGCTGACTACCTTCCAGTGCCCTATTCCTTAGTCTAGAAATGTGTAAAGGATTCACAAGAAAATTCACTAGTTCAGTATATGACATGGAAATGTAGAATGTAAATATTGAGTCCAGAAAATGGAAAAATAGCAGTACAAGTAGTATAGCTTGTTGTTGTTACATGCTGTCAAGTTGGACCCGACTCATAGTGACCCTTCCTTGGGTTTCTGAGGTGGTATCACTATGGAAGTAGATTGCCAAACCTTCCTGCTTAGGAGTGGCTGGTGGGTTTGAACCGCCAGCCTTCTGGTTAGCAGTCAAGTGTCTTAGGCACTACGCTATCAGAACTTCCCACAAGTATAGCTAGTGCGTGCAAATTAATTCCCAGATTTGTTGTGAATATTATTTTATATAATTTTATAACATAATATTTGTGATATAAAAATTAATATAATGATCACTGATGCAAATTGTTTTTATATGTTAAAAAGCAGTCTGGAATGTCCAACAACTGAGGAATGGATAACCAAACTTTGGTACATTCACACAATGGAATACTATGCAACGCTAAAGAATAATGTAGAATCTGCAAAACACCGCATAACGTGGATGAACTTGGAGGACATTATGCTGAGCGAAATAAGTCAGTCACAAAAGGACAAATATTGTATTAGTCCGTTATTGTAAAAGTTAAGGAAATGTTTATATATTGGAGGACATTTTCTTTGTTGGTTACCAGGGGTGGGAGGGAAGGGGAGGGAATGCTGTTAGATAGATAGAGATAAATATTGATTTGGGTGAAGAGAAGGGCAATGTACCAAATGTGAGTGACCAATATGGCAGCATTGAGGATGAGAAAGACAGAGAGAGTTACATGGGCAGTACAAACAACAAATATGAACCACTTTGTAAATACAATACTGAGTTGTTAATGAAAGCAAACATGGGTATAGGGACTGATAGATGGGTGAACAAGCTAAACAATTATGTAAGTCTAAATGGAGAGTGTATCCAAGATCATATACAGGGTTGGCAGACAATGGGCCTCTCGAAGAGTATGAAGGGATGGACACTGGGAGGAGGTAACTATGGGGAGGAAGTGGGAGGGGAGCTGCTGCATTGTAAATTTTGGTCAATGACATGAGACAAAGTATATGTGAACTGCTGTATGAAAAGTGAATTTACTCTGTAAATCTTCACCCAAATCCTAATAAAAAAAAAAAAAAAACTATCCTATGCTAAAAAAAAAAAAAAAAAAAAGCAGCCTGGATTAAAATATATTCCACTTTTTAATATAATTCTTGTTTCTTTTAGAAAATAGAGTGCACAAATCTGTACAATTCCACATGTTAAAGACCATGAAAAAGCTATGAAAATGGTAAGATGAAGTTTGGAGTGGAATTTGAATGCCTATATGTTGGCATCATTGAATGATGGGATATTATCACGAGGTCATTGTGGCAGGTTGCTTAGTGGTTATATCACCTGGCCTCAGCTTCCTGGAGACCAGCTATTATGGATCCTCACTGTCTCTCCTTATCACTATGAGCTTATAGTTCTAAGGAGATTTAGAGAAGGACATGTGCCACTCCTCGGAAGGAAGGTTGGGCAATCTATTTCCTTAGTGATACCACCTTGGAAACCCAAGGAGAGGTCGCTATGAGTCAGATCCGACTCAACGGCAGTGAGTTTGGTTTTGGTTTGATGTGGAGGAATCAGTGCAAAATCATTGCTCTTAGTGGTAGCCTTTTTGGGTGGTAGATCTTTAACATCATTATCAGATGCAGTGAGCTCCCTGGCAGGACCGTGGTTTAACAGCGTATCTTCATGCTTAGCTGAGTCGAAACATTATTTCCTAAGAGCAAAGTAAGTTGCACCCATATTTGCATATAAACCCTACATAAAATTGGCTCACTCCCTATCTAAATATTCCATTTCTACATATCGGGTGATGGCTGTTGATGATGGAAAAGATCTACTAGTAAATGATTATAAAGTACTTGGCTAATCAAAATGAAGGCTAAATAACCTGTTGATAAGGCTGGGCCATGGCAAGCATTGATAACCTGGGCCCCATTAGCCCCTTGAGCTCTTTGTAAGGTCTAGCCTTGGCAGATACCATGTGATTCAAGTTACCTGTACGTACCCAGCAGCCCCACCACCAGCAGTCCATGTTGACTGGATGCACCCCAGGTGCTTTGGGAACCTGTAGAAAATGCAGAACCCAGAAAATGCGTGGTCCCTGCCTCCTGTCTTAAAACTGACCTCATTATATTGGGGTCACCCAGGCTATTGGTCAGTTTTTAATAGCTTTTCAGATAAGCACAAGCCAGTATGTGTCACTGTAGGAAAACATAATTTTAAATGTTTAAAACCACTTCTAAAAGCATTCACTTTTATGATTTCCATTTAAAGTTAGGAATACTGGAGATTTCATCATCAATTTGAGGTTCAACTTCCCTTTGTCCCTTGTTGGCTTAGGCCGTGGTGCCAACGGGGCCTGTCCTGACCCGGTGCTGAAAGGAGGTAAGTCAAGGGCAGGTTACCATAATCTGGCCTCTCCTGTGACTAGTTCCATCTTGCCAGACCAGATGATGTCAGGTACTGGCAAAACAGAGCAGAGTGGGACTGTGGGTCTGTGGGATTGGAACAGGGATGAAGATTTACAAGATCATAACCATAAAAAAAAAAAAAAAACCTTTTTGGACTCGTGATGAGCCCATGTGTTACAGAGTAGAACTGTGCCATATCTTGGCTGTAATCTTTATGGCAGGAGATCACCAGGCCTTTCTTCTGTGGTGCTCCTTGGTGAGTTTGAACCATCAACCTTTAGGTTTGAAAACCAAAAAACCAACCTCACTGCCATCGAGTTGGATCTGACTCATAGCAACCCCTCTTTGGGTTTCCAAGGTAGTATCCCTATGGAAGTAGATTGCCCAGTCTTCCTTCCGAGGAGTGGCTGGTGAGTTTGAACCGCCAGCCTTCTGGTTAGCAGTCAAATGCCTTAGGCACTATGCCACCAGAGCTCCTTTTAGGTTTGAAGTCAAGCGCAAATTGTGTTACCCAGGGACCGATAAGGTTATAAGGAAGAAATGAATTGATAAGGAAAGAAAATAAAGCTGGTGATGTTCAGTTTTGGGTTTTGCTGGTGGACAAAACTGCAATAAGAGATGTAGGGAAGGGCAGCATGATTCCTTCAGATGCAGATCAGGGGCCCTCTGGGGGAAGGCTTTGCACAAGCTCCTGGAAGCAGGGACAGAATGCCGAGAGGAGGTGATCTGTGATGCTGAAAACGGCTTGGCTGGAGCAGAGCCCAAGGCAGCCACTCCTGGAGCGACAGGCTGCCTGCTTCCTCTGCTTTATCTCCTCTTGAATTTCAATGTGTTTTCTTAAGAATCAGGCCTACAGTTTTGTATGTGTGAACTGGAAAATTTGTGTCCATGTTTGTTGTTCTTCCCTCCCTATTTAGAAACTTCTGGAAATTCGACATTTCCTAATGGCTGGAGGGCAGAGCTACAGTTATTGCTTCAGCGGCCAAATGGCTTGGGTAGAAATCTGAACTTGCTGTTCTGCTCTCACCGGAAGTAAAATCAAACATTCATCCAGGCACAGAGGGCTCCTGGCAGGGTGCTGTGGGAATTGCAGGGAAGCACCTGGCAGCAGGCACCAGGGAATTGCTGTTACTGCAGGGAGCAAGTGGGGAAGGGGGAGAATTTGACATAGCCTCCCCCACCCCACTCCCTGCCTGGTGCTTCTGGTTGCTTGGAATTTCATGCTCAGACATTTGCTGAACTCTTCTCTCTCTCTGTCAGACCCAACCTCTTATGCTCCTGTCTGTCCCTCAGGCCTTATCTCCTGCCAAAAATGAATTATGTTTAAAAATGTTTCCCCTGCAATTTCCATTTCAAGCACCAACAAAACTCACTTAGACCAAAAACAACCCAAGGAAAGAGTATGCAAAAGACCCCAGAAGGCATTTCACAGAAAAGAAAATACTTGTGGTCAAAATATATTTGTGGAGTTCCTGGATGGCGTGCTTGACTCTTAACCGAAAAGTTAACAGTTCAAAACCACCTAAAGGCCCCTTGAAAGACGAGCCTGGCAATAAGCTCTGAAAAGATCAGAGCCTTGAAAACTCTGTAGAACATTTTACTAGGCACACATGGAGTCACTATAGGTCAGAACCCACTTGATGGCAATTAACAGCAACAATAATAGGCTTACAAATATATATTCAGTGTCATCAGTGATCAGCAGAATGCAAGTTAATTCCACTATGAAATAGCATTTTATATCCATTAAATTGGCAAAAACTATAAAATCTGACAATACCAAATCTTGGGGAGGATGTGAGTCATAAAGATCTCTTACACATTGCTGATGGGAGTGTAAATTGGTATAGCCGCTTTGAAAAGTTGATTGGCATTATTTCCTTAAAGTGGAACATTTACAAACCTTATGGCCCAAGGACTGCCAGAAGAACAAACAAATCTTTCTCGGAAGAAGTACAGCAGTAATTCTGTGAGGATAGTGGCACTTTGTCTCACTTACTTTGAACATGTTATAGGAGGGACCAGACCCTGGAGAAGGATATCATACTCGGTGAAGCAGAGAGTCAGTGAAAAAGAGGAAGACCTTCAGTAAGATGAATTGACACAGTGGCTACAACAATGGACTCAAACTTAGCAACGATTGTGAGGAAGGTGCAGGACTGGGCAACGTCTGGTTGAGTTGTACATAGGGTCAAGGAGTTGGAACTGACACATGGGCGCCTACAACAAAAACAACAACAACATGACCTAGCAGTTCTACTTCATGGTATATACCAAAGACTGATTTTTGCACAATAATAATAAAAATAACAACAATAATAAAAATCATATACAAGTACTGTTCACAATAAACAACCATAAACATCAGGAGAGTGAATGAATAAATATGGTAAGATAGTCAAAATTAAGAAATTAAAAAAGATAATAATACCAATGAATCTTAGAACACATTATGTGAAAGAATAAGTCTAAAAAGGTTACAAATAGCATGCTACCCTTTTTTATAAATAAAATAACTAAAATAAAAGTTTATATTTAAAAATATACATACAAATCAATACAAATATTTAGAAAGGAAAACAAGAGTGTGATGAACAAGGCATTAAGTAGGGAAGAAAGGGGCTAGGATGGAGCCATATGGTAAGAAGGGGGATGTTGTCCAGTTCCTTATCCTGGATTTGAGGGTACTTTATTACATTATTAAAAAAAAATAGATAAAAATAGGTGCATGAACCCTTGGAGACAGTGAGCCATGACCCAGGATTGTAATTCATTTATAATCAGATACTATGTTTCCCCTTGCCCCTATTTCCACCCCAAACCCCCAAACTAAAGCGTGAGCAGAGCAGGGGGTCCCCCCAGTGTATGATTCCTGCATCCTAGTGGCATGTCTCATCCCCACCAAAGTCTTACCCTTCTGCCTGGGGCTATCTATAAATCCCACTCTTCAAGATTCCTGTCTTTTTGCTGTAGGCTGCCTTGATGATGAAAATGATGTTATGACATTAGTTACATACTCTCATTTATTACTCTTGAGTGGGTGTTTTTTAGGTGCTCTGGTGGCATAGTGCCTAAGGCATTTGACTGCTAACCAGAAGAATGGCAGTTCAAACCCACCAGCCACTCCTCAGCAGGAAGGTTGGGCAACCGACTTCCTCAGTGATACTGCCTCGGAAACCCAAGGAGGCGTTGCTATGAGTCAGATCCAACTTGATGGCAGTGGGTTTGGATTTATTGGTTTGGAAGAACTTTGTCCGGGATTCAGCCTTTGTAGGAGAAAGGTGGCAAGAGCCTTCCACCATCCCACCTGGGAGGGTGCGTATGTTGGGGATATTGGGGCAGAGCCATGGTGCTGTGGGTGGTTGAAGTCTCACAGTAAGCAGTGGGAGCATTCCCACTTGGGAATGGCTCCCTTGGCTCCTAGGCCTGTAGCAAATCAAGGGGTAAAGGATGAAGGCCAAGGAGACATTGACATGAGGCCCCCTAAGCATCCACTCCAATGCCTGGTGGCAGCTGTGCCCTATGGCTCTCAGGTGGTGGCCTCTGCTCAGCTCCCAAGTACCTTACATTCCAGTGTTTGCCTAACAGAGTTGGAGTAAGTGCTGGACTTGAGTCAGAAGTTTTGGGCCCAGACTCACTGTGTGTCCTTGGGATTCATTGCTCTGATGGTAATGATTTTAATGATTAAAACAGTAAAAACAACATATACACAGCATGTATTTAGAGCTTTGTGAGAGCCAGGCATTGTGCTAAGCACTTTACAGTGTATATTCTTTTGTTTATTGTTTTTAATTTATAGACAAGGAAACTGGGGTTTAGGAAGGAGTTAAGTTACTTGCCTCAGGCCACACAGCAATAATTAGCTACAAACTGTAGAACTGGGATTTGAATGTTATTTGATCTGAAACCAGTTCTTTAAACCACTGTGCTACAGAAAAGGAGCTCTGGTGGCGTAGTGGGTAAGACATTTGGCTGCTAAGCAGAAGGTCGGCAGTTCAAACCCACCAGCTGCTGTGCAGGAAGAAGATGAGGCAATCTACTTCAGTAAAAATTTACAGCCTTGGAAACCCGATGGATGTTACTATGAGTTGGAATCAACTCAATGGCAGTGAGTACTACATAAACTCTGCTATTGCCCTAACTTTATATAAATGTTGTTGTTGTTGTTGTTATGTGCCGTCAAGTCGGCCCCGACTCAGCGACCCCTCCTTGGGTTTCCGAGGCAGTATCACTACAGAAGTAGATTGCCCAACCTTCCTTCCGAGGAGTGACTGGTGGGTTTGAACTGCCAGCCTTCTGGTTAGCAATCAAGTGCCTTAGGCACTATGCTACCAGAGCTCTTTTTATATATATATATACACACACACACACACGTGTATATATATATATATATATATATACACACACACACACACACACACACATATATATATATATATATATATATATATAGCAAAGATTATGAGGCTGGCATAGGACTAGGCAGTGTTTCATTCTGTTGTATATAAGGTTGTTATGAGTAGGAGCTGACTCAATGGCACCTAACAACAACAACAACAAATATATAGAATAGTCACTCTGGTGGCATAGTGCCTAAGGCATTTGACTGCTAACCAGAAGGCTGACAGTTCAAACCCAGCAGCCACTCCTTGGAAGGAAGTTTGGGCAAACTACTTCTGTAGTGATACCACTCCAGAAACCCACGGAGAGGTCGCTATAAGTCGCACCTGACTCAACGGCAGTGAGTTTGGTTTGGGGTTTATATATATATCTCAAACTCACTGCCATCGAGTCAGATCCAACTCATAGAGACCCCTCCTTGGGCTTCTGAGGCGATATCACTACAGAAGTAGATTGCCCCATCTTCCTGCCAAGGAGTTTATATATGTGTGTGTGTGTGTGTGTGTACATATGTGTGTGTGTGTGTGTATAGAGAGAGAGAGAGACAAAAAAACTTGAAAACTTAAAGCACTTAACTGTTAACCAGAAGTCTGGTGGTTCAAACCCACCCAGCCACTCCTCGGAAGTAAGATGGGGCAATCTACTTACATAGTGATACTGCCTCAGAAACCCAAGGAGGGGTCATTATGAGTTGCAATTGACTCGATGGCAGTGAGTTTGGTTTTTGGTTTATACACACACACACACACACACATATATATATAAAGTGTGTGTATGGAGGAGGAGTGTAGGAACTAAATTAATACTTGTTCTAGGTCCTTGTGATGTCTGTTATAAGAATCAAATGATGAAATGAAGATAAGAAGACTTGAGTAAGTTGTAAATCATAATACTCTGAGGGATTCTTATCAATAGTAAATCATGAGCAGGGCACTATCCCTCAGAGAACTGCATGTCTTTTTCTGCACAGATTGATACATGTTTGTCATTGACCACTCCCACTAAACATAGTTTCCATAGGATAGGGTCTGCCCAGATGAGGTCCCCAGGATGAGACATAGGAGGTGGGGGGAGGTGGGGCATTCATGGGATTGAGAAGGCCTCCTGCCTATCTTAGTTGTTGTTGCTGTTATTGTTATTTGCCATCTAGACAATTCCAATCCATGGTACTCCCATATGTGCAAAGAACTGCTTTATAGGATTTAAAGGCTGTAATCTCTGGTAATGTAGTGGCTAAGCACTTGACTGCTAACCAGAAGGCTGGCGGTTCAAACCCACCAGCCACTGCTTGGAAGAAAGTTTGGCAATCTACTTCCATAGTGATATCGCCTCAGAAACCCAAGGAGGGGTTGCTATGAGTTGGATCTGGGTCCATGGCAGTGAGTTTGGTTTTGGTTTGATTTGATCTTTTTGAAGCAGATCACTGAGCTTGTCTCCCAAAGCTCCTCTGGATGCATTTGAACTTCCAACCTTTTGATTAGCAGCTGGCTGGGGAATCCTCTACTGCAGTGGCTGCTCATCAAAATGCTCCTGGGGCTGCTGTGGTTTCATGGCTATAGCACGGGGCCTGGAGCCAGAAGACCTGACTCTGAGTTGAGCCTGGACTTACTAACTATGTGACTACGGCCTGTCCCTTTAGAGAACTCTGGGCTTTTACTTCCTGATAGGAAACATGGGCAGATGAACACCACATCCCACTAACAGTGGGAGGATTATGTGGGTATATTGGAGCTGTCAGTGGAAGGTATGGTATTATTAGTGCTTGAACCAACTTTGTGTTCTCTTTGAGAGGAAGAGGTGGAGTGGAACCCATCCTTGCTCCTTTATCCAGGTGTTTGTGTGAAACAAGTAGATCTTAGTCTTCCTGAGTTTATGTTATATTCTATTCTATATATATATCCTATTATATACTGAAAATATAATGAACCTGTAATCAGCAGATGTAAGGAAGAACAATGGTGAAGGAGGGTGGGAATCTAGGAGGTAGTATGGGTGGGAGGGTGGTGGCTGGACTGACAAAGGTGCAGAGAGGCCACTGGGAGTGCAGACATCCCAAAAATGTTTGCTGCCTTTTAAAATCAACCAATCAAAATTGTGTAATGCTTTAGCTAATTAGGACAATGTCTTCAGTAACTAAATACCTCTTGGGATTAGTTTTCTTGGTTCAAAGGTTTATGGTAATGAATTTGTGGGTCTATCCAGTCAGTTGGCCTACTGCTGTCTGTAGAGTTTCTGTTCTACCTTCCAGTTCACTGAGTAGTGCTTGGGGGTCTCTATTCATTCTCTTGAAGCAGCAGCAGCAGAAGGAGACCTAAAATTAGAGAAAGAATGGAATGTAGGTCTAACCTTTGCTATGAAACCAGAAAAAATTAATTGTGTGTGACTACAATTACTATATATTTTGATCAAGGACTCAATAGATGGATCCAGACCAAAAGGAGAAAAAGTGTGGAACAGAATTTCAAATTCATGTGGAACCCAAACTTACTGACTCCATTGAAATTGGGGTATCCCTAGAATCTATTACTCAGAAATAATCTTTAAAACTTGACCTGAAACTATCCCATGAAGCCGTCTTTAAACAACAGATTAGCTCAATAATAAAGAGTGTTTGCCCTGTGCATTGTGCTTTTGTAAAGAATCATATATATGAGGTCACATTGACAATAGTAACTCTAAAGCACAGATGTAAACTGTGCTTTACAGGTGGAAATAGAGTGCTTGCTCTAGGGGAAGGCTCTCTCTGTCTGTTGGCCCTAAAGGAAGATCATTGTCTCCCCTGAGCTTCTCCTCCTGGACAATCTTCCTGTGACTTGGCATCTCCCTTCCCCCATCTCTGCTTCTCTTGCTTGCTTGTTTAATCTCTTTATATCTCAAAAAAGACTGACTCAAGACACACATAAACTCAAAAAAACCCAAACACTCTACCGTTGAGTTGGATCCCTCCTTGGGTTTCCAAGGCAGTATCTCTACAGAAGTAGATTGCCCAACCTTCCTTCCAAGACCTGGCTGGTGGATTTGAACTGCCAGCCTTCTGGTTAGCAGTCAAATGCCTTAGGCACTACACCACCAGAGCT
Source organism: Orycteropus afer afer (assembly GCF_000298275.1). Classification (NCBI taxonomy): domain Eukaryota; kingdom Metazoa; phylum Chordata; class Mammalia; order Tubulidentata; family Orycteropodidae; genus Orycteropus; species Orycteropus afer. The sequence goes on along the minus strand of NW_006921617.1, from coordinate 12,280,112 downwards.
CCATACACAAAACCAAACCCATTACTATAGAGTCCATTCTGACTCCTACACCCAATCCTGCCTCATTAACATAACAAAGACAACCCCTTCCCAAATGGGATTATAACCACAGGCCTAGAGGCTAGGATTTACAACACATAGTTTTGGGATACACAATTCAATACATAATAGCTAAGAACATTCATTTTTATGGCTTTCTTCATTTTCCTGGAGCTAGTCCAGTGGGAGGAACATTTCTGTATCAAAGGCCGTGGAGAAGGCCAGTGCTTACCTCCTGACTTTTAACCTCTCCCCCTCTATGGCTTGGTGGCCAGTCAGCAGAGGCTTGGCTTCCCCTTGGTGACAACAGGGGAACTGTCTCCCCTTTGCCTCTCCCATTTCTGCCCCACTCAGTCTGGAGCTGAGGTCAGTGAACTGGAACTTGTAAGAGGCCTCACTGGCCTCAGGGAGATACTCTTAGGATTGAAGAAAATCCCTTTGAGATAAAAGGTGTAAATTTTATATAAATTCAAACTTATAAATAGCATATTAAATATAGCAGCAAGAAAGATTCAAAGTATAATGTTGCGATGTCAATAAGAGCTTGTTGTCACTCATACAGAAACTTGACCACGTCTCCTTTTGGATTCAGACTTCCCAAGAGTTTGATTTCAAGCCAACTGCAACTTTCCATCAGAAGCTCACACTGACTTGCTCAGCCCTGTTTGCAGGAAAGTAGAAGAAAAGACTCTGTCTACTTTGTCCTAGTTTTTACCAGCTTCATACAGGTGCATTGATGATGCTTGCCATGGAGTTAGGCCTCTCTTTAAGGTAATATTTTAATAATATTTGGGGAGTAAACATCCTGAATGCCATCTGAGCCACTTTCTAGCAGCCAGCACTTAACTGACTTCATATGGATCTTTGTGAGATCTTTTTTTTGAGGCTTACATTTCTTTTGAAGTATTTCTTTTAAAACTGGTGAAAAGCTGCATAGCCTAATGTACTCCAATGTGATAGTTTCTGCATGTACAATTAAGTAACACTGATTACATTCTTCAAGTTCTGTAAGCATTCTCACTAGACTTTTATTTATTTATTTATTTTTATTTTTTATTGTGATTTGGGTGAAGATTTACAGAGCAAATTCACTTTCTATA